>NC_135312.1:54812279-55117931 GCF_048772815.1 Callospermophilus lateralis | reverse complement strand
TTTACCTTATATAGTTTCTTAGTGGTTGCTCCAAATATTACTCTATACATAAAATCAATCTTCTGATATTTTTGTTTTAACAGTTTAAATAAAATACAGTACCCTCATTCCCATTTGGTCCCTTCTCTTCCCCATCTATAATATAGTTGCTTTAAATATTTCATTTACATACATTTAGAAACATATCTGTTGTAAGTTTGCTTTAGTCAAAGAGAAGCAAAGTTAATTGTAGTAGTCCATATTTTTGTTTAGTGTTTCTCTTTCCTGATGCTCTAAGATTTCTTCTTTTACATTTCTTTATACTTAAAGAAATTTATATTTAAATTAATTGAATTTAATTTATATTACAGCCTCTCAAGAAAGCAGGAAGTTTAGGCTCCTCCATCCACCTTCACTGTTAAGAGGAGGGGTGGGACCTGAACTTTTCTGTGGCGTGTGGTTAGAGGGAAGTAATTAATGTCAAACAGGTTTGGTTTTGTACCATTCTGGGTTTTTCTGTTCCAAATCTGGGGTAAGGGAAAAAGCTATTCAGGGAGCCTCCCACTCTGCCATTCCTTGGGACCTGATGTTCCCTGTCACTCTGCCTTCTTCCACCTTTCAGTCTTCATATGCTTGTTTTATTTATAATGAACAGGGTTTTTAGTTGTTAGTAGGACAAATGTGGAAAAGTATATCTACTCCATCATTACAGGAGCAAAATTACTGACTTTGCAACCTACTTTTTCATTCAATACTATGCTATCAAGATCTGTTTCAGTGAACATTGACTGATACTATGCTTTAAATGGTTGACTATTACTCTATTGTGTGATTATTACCACAGCTTCTTTTAAACTAATCTACTACTAATATACAATTAATGACATAGTGAACAATGCTGTCACTAATACCTCCCTAACCCCCTCCTGTGCTGGGAATTAAATGAAGTTCTTTTGTGCATGCTAATGCATGCTAGGTAGTTAATAATATTTGGTTCAAATTCATTTTGTGGCAAAATCTGACCAGAACTCACATAAAACTCTTTATAGTCTTTATTATTCCCACATTGTTTGACATTTCATTTTTACTATAGAAACATTAATATGTTTGCTTATGGGTTACTGACCAGCATCTGCTAGGGTTGTTATGAAATATGTGGCCTATGCATTTTATTATTTTCCAAGATCCAAATATTCTAATCTTGCACACCTCTCTCAGATCTTCTTAAGATAACTTTATAAGAAATTAATTGCAAAATTTAGGGTCATACTGTAAAATCATGCTCCTAAATGATACTACTGTGTGTTCTTAATAGAACATTGATGTCCATCATTTCTACATATTCTTGACAACACTGGATACTATCATGCAGTAGTTGAACATAAACTTATTATTTTATAGGATTAAAAATAGAATTCATAAATTTACATCTCAAAAATCTAGAAAATACAGAATAATACAAAAAGAAGATTTAAAACTCTTGTAAGAGCTCTTCTCAGAGGTGATAGCTCAATATTTTGTCATATTTTCTTCATCTATGCTTTTAAAATACAAAATTAGAATCACTACCTGTAGTAGCAATACATGTACATATATTATTATGAAGCATGACTATAACTACCATTGAAGAGATTAGACCACAACTCATAACTAATTCCTGATTGTTGGGTAAATGCATTGTTGCCAGGTTTTTTCCTGTTGTTACAATTGTTATCGCAATTACATTGCAATAAACATGACAACACACAATCCAAAATGTAAGAGTTAAAAAGATAGATACTTGGTCCCAACTTGGCTTATATATCTTAAAATTGAAATGCTGTCTTTTCTGAAGGTATTCCAGTTGACTCTAATTAATACTGTCATTTTTCATAAAGAATTTGATCCAGAGAACAAGCACAGGAAAATTAGTTTTAATTCCTTCTTCTCTTGCTTCCCTCATTTTCCTCCCTTTCATTTCTTCTGTCCCTCCTTCCATAAATATTTCAATGCAAAATAATTGGAAAATTATTGTCAAGAAGCTCAAACAAGCTGGATGTGGTGGTTCATGCCTGTTATCCCACCGGGTTGGGAGGCTAAGACAGGAGAATTGAGAGTTCAAAGCCAGCTTCAGCAGCTGCAAGGCCCTAAGCAACTCAGTGAGACCCTGTCTCTAATAAAATACAACATGGGGCTGAAGATGTGGCTCAGTGGTCATGTGCCCCTGTGTTCAATCCCTGGTACAAGAAGAAGAAGAAGGAGGAGGAAGAGGGGGAGAGGGAGGTAAAAAATAAGCAGAAGACATAGGCTTTGGTTCTCACAACTCACTTGAATTTCTTTACTTTCTTCAAATGTAAGGCAGATTTAGCTGAAATAATAGTCATCTAAGATGATTCCCTCCTAAACTTTGTGCTTCCCCTGCTTCAGGCTGTCATAAAGTCACTGAGGTGAGGACTGTACCATTTTTCCATTTCTTTTATCTATTTGCATTATTCTTGACTGCTGTTGGTTTAACTTCTTTTGTTGTTGTTGTTATTTAAATTTTCCACATGGCTGCTTTGTGTGTGAAGAATATGGAGACACATTATTCAGTTGTGAGGTGGAGGGGAGAGTCAGTCACCACCCAAATTTCTCAAAACACTCTCCAGATATCGCAACAGGGAATATGAACTATGGACTAGCTCTCTTCCTACCAATTAATATGTCTAAGCCTCATTTTCCTCATTTGTAAAATAGAGAAGGTTATCCACCTCACAGCTGCCCTATAATGAGTGGGAAAATGGGATAATGAGTGGGAAAGCCCTATAGTAAGTGAACAGAAGTTGAATGTGGAGCATGAGATCAATATGGGTCAGAGGGACCTCTGACCACTAGATGGCAGGGTGGAGGCATGCCCATCTTTGAACCAGGTTGACATTAGCCCTCCTATGAATATTTTAAAATAATACTTGGATGTCAGCAAATGTTTTTTCCCCTTTCATGATCCCATCTTTCTGGCCCTATCTCCTTCGCTTCCAGGATTTCCAGATTGGCACTGTGAAGTTCTCCTTCTGTTAAGATGTCAAGAGAAGAATTTTTGGTTACATGTTTGCAACTGGCTGTCCTATGCCCCAACTACATTTTTGGCTTCTAGCCTTGACAGTGCAGAAGGGAAGCAGGCGTCTCTGTCAAGAGGGCTTGACTATTCTTCCTGTCAAGTTGGGAGCCAATAGCATAAAGTGTTTTCACATGTATCCATGTGCCTCTGGGCCGTTTTGGTGGTCTGACATCAGGGGAGCCCTGGGACATTGTGTCAAGGTGAAGAATATTCCCAGCACCTGGGAAGTTATTTCACATTCCCTCCTGTCTCACTGGTGTGTAGGTGGTTTAGGACTTTACAACAGATTCCAAAACCCTTTGTAGTTTATGTGTGGTAGGGAGAATTGCAGATAAGAATCTCCACTGTTTGTTTTTAAGTGAACTCCTTATTGGAATCAATGTCAGCAGGAATGAACATAATTTCATTCTTATTTGCTACTATTAGGCAGAAAGACACACACACACACACACACACACACACACACACACACACCTTCAAGTCCTGGAGCAGTAGTAGGCATTCACAAAGATGACTCAAACCAAGGGCCATCCTTTCAATAGACAAAGTAGATCATCTCCCAGAGACATGATTTATAAAATAATAAAAATCCTTCATAAAATCATCTTCCTCATAGTCCAGATGGGATACTCAGATTTCTATCATTTGGGTTGGCGGCATTGTTTCTGTTTGCATTCCTCATAAAAATGTACATCCCCTCAGTTTACATTTTTGTATGAATTTGCTTTTGATTTTTTTGTATTAGGATGAGGAACTAGATCCCAGGAAAAAGATTGTGTTTGGATGGAGTCAGAGCATAGGATATGTCAGAAGAAGAAGAAAGACCAGAGCAAGGACATCATCCAAAATGTATCTATATAATATGTGTCTTACAAATAGATGGAATAGTGAAAGGTTAAGAGTCATCAGCAGATTAAATGAGATTATATATACATATATTAAGTCTTTAGCCCAAAGACTGACACAAGCAAGTATCCAAAAAAAGTTATTACTAGTGTGTCTCACACTTTCAGATGCTGGGGCTGTAACAGGGAAAAATGCAGACTTGGTTCTTCCCCTTTGGGAGATAAAATTTGGTAGTGGATGACTACCCAAATCAACAATAGAATATATGGTAAATACCATGTTGTGAGAAACTCTGGGTAGGGTGTTTGTAGAGCATGGAATAGAGACATACAGGTTAGCATTCTGACTGGGAGCAATTTCTAGAGCAGGTGTTTTTCCATTCTGAGACCTGAATAAGGGATTAGTAATGTGGGGAAGGGAGCAGGGGAGAGTTTCAAATGCAAGGAACACATGCATAAAAATGCAGAACAGAGACCAAGTAGGGCAAGTTTCAAGAGTTAAAATGGGGCTTAGTTGGAGGATAAAGTATCATTGGTCACTGGATTGAGAAGAGGCTGCAAAAGTTGGCAGCAAAAAAAGAGAATGGAAGATGGAGGAAGGAAAAGACATAACTTAGAGTTGTTTGAGGCTGGAACTGGCTACTCCAAAGTCAGAAAAACCTTAGTCACCACTACAGATCTGCTGACTGTTGTTGGAATGTTGATGCTGCCATCGACTTTTATTGAATTTGGGATAAAACCAAACATTCTGATTACCACTTTCATAGTCTGAATCATATACCGCAATTGGAATGTTGCTTCTTTCCTTCAGACTTTTCCTTTTCTCTTTCCCTCAGAAGGTCAGAGTGGTACCATGGTCTCGATCTCATTTCTCACTGTCTCAGGTGTGGGCCTGCAGAGGGCACATTTGAATATACAGAAAGCTCAAAATTGTCCCAAGTTTGAAATATAATGCAATCATCTCATTTTCATTTCCATCCTCCTCTGGGATAACCAATGTTAACAGACTGGTGAGAAGGCTTTTACAATTTCTTTAAGACCAAACACGGATATAAAGATATATACAAAGAGAGCCATGTCCTTATTTTCAAAAGGGGTTGTGCCTCCTACATTACTCTGCAACTTGCATTTTCATTTAGTAATACACCATGGACAACACTCCCGCTTTAGAGACATGAATTTAAACCAAACTTTTTAGAGTTATATGCTGTTCCACAGTTTAATGTGCTATAATTTACTTAACAATTCCACTATTGATGGACCTTCAGATTTTTCTCAGGTGTGTTTTTTAAACTATGAAAATACTATAACAAATGTGCATTTTTTAAAAAAAAAATCTTTTAGGGTTTTTCTATAGGTTGTCATGGTGGATGCCATGAAGTAGATTAGATGAGTGGGCATATGTGACAGCATTAGATTTTGCAAAATGTCTCTGCAGAAACATTGTGGCAAATTGTAAAAATGTTCTGTATTCTCCATAAAATGGAATGTCACTGTTCTTTTTAATTGTTTCCAGTCTGCTGGGTGACAAATTGTATCTCATTGTTTTAGATTTAGAGTTTTTTTTTTTGTTGTTCTGGTAGACTGAAGCATGTTTCATTTGGTTTTCTGAATATGTTCTTTTGTGTATTCTCAATTCCTACGCTTTGCTAACTTTTTTCTATTAAGCTATTTGCCTTTTAAAATAACTTCATAGAGTTTTAACTTACAGAAAAATTAATCCCTTTTGTTGTATAAAACTAGTTTATCTTTGGCTTTTCTATTCTCTCTGGGAAATTAGATGATTTTATTAGGAGGTAGGATGGGTATAGGGTTATTAAATTGTATGGGAGGACTGATGAACCTGTTTTCCCTGACCTTACTGTATGTAAAAGTGAACTCTATGGAAAATATGTAAGAACAAATGAATATTTTAAAATAAATTAGTGATGCAGATTCCTCCATCATCACTCTTTTTAGGTGATGGGGAAAATGTAAAGCATTTTTCTATTCAAATTGGAAACACTTTTCTTTATAGTGATTAGCAATCTAAGTATTTGAGAGGTGAGAAAGTGCTGGCTCTTTGCTTTGTGAAACTCAGCTGCCTGCAATCAACTGAAACCATGAATTGAAAACCATCAGATCACAGCAGAAAAAGTAGCTTATTCAATTGTATAAACAATTGCCCAGAAGTTCAACTCCATAAACTGCTGGCATATGTTATGCTCCCTCTCTCTGTAGTAAACCAACAAATTCATATTTGCTTAAGAATCCTTGTCAGATTTGGGGTGCAATGCCAGGTGCAGTGGCACACAGTTGTCATCCCAGCGACTTGGGAGGCTGAGGCAGGAGGATCGCAAGTTCAAGGCCAGCCTCAGGAATTTAGTGAAGCCCTAAGCAACTTAGTGAGACCCTGTCTCCTCCTCCTCCTCCTTCTTTTCCTCCTCATCATGATGGGACTGGGAATGTAGCTCAGTGATAAAGTGCTCCTGGGCTTAATACCCAGTATAAAAAACAACAACAACAAACAAACAAAACTAGGTCATACATCAGAGCTGGACTAGCAGCAAGGATCAGAGGAGGTAAGAGAGGACAAGGACAGAAGTGTTTGATGTGAGACAGGTTTGTTTTTTTCCTATGATATGCTTGTTTACCTCAGCATATTTTGTATTTTGTAACATCTGATTAATAAATTGACAGGTTCTGTCTATCAATCATCTATTTCTGATAAGAATAGAAGTTCTGGGCTGTAGAGTCTATGAAATGTGTCATTTTATGCTATAAAATTTAGTAGAATGGCAAAAACGTGCCTCTCTAGGAGGCAAGCAGATAACTGAGTTGAGAGTTACAACTCGTAGGGAAGTATGGATTTGCAAAATAATATGCAGATACTTTTCTAAATTTCTTGGAAAATTAACTGTTTTCTCCTCAAAGTATGAAATTCTTGTTGGTTGTTCTTAGCTTCTACTGTTCTATTCTCTAAGTGATTTTTTTTCCAGACTTTTTTAGTCTACTGTTTTTGCAGCTCAACCTCCTATCCAACAAAAATTTCAAAAACCAAGGATCAGGGAGGGAGCAAGCAAGAAATTGACAAAACCTCAGGGCTTTGATCTGTACTGAAGCAACTGAAGTAATGCAAGATCATGTACCTGCACACCATTTATGTTGCAGTGTGTGCCCTCTAATTGCTATATATTGGAAGTGAAATGTCTACATGCTGATGATTTTTCATTAGCCTAACGAGGGGCAGGAATCTCACAGAGTAGGGAAGGTGTCACAGTTTGTTAGTGGCAGGAGGGCTTAGTCTTTAAAGGGTAACTGCCCTTAGTCTTTAAAGGGTAACTGCCCCTTCTCTCTCCCTTTGGGGTGGGCTGAGATTGCTTATCAGGGTCTCTGTGGATGCCACTTTCAGGAGACTTTCACCACACATAATTACTGACAGCTAAAATCCAACAGTAGCAAATCACTGTAAGTGAATTCATTCCCCAAATAGCCAAATATAACCTTGAAAATGAAGATCTTATGATGAAGTATGAGAGGAAGAGACCTGGAGACGTGCTCCCTTGGCAACCACAGGACATTAGTTGTCTGTCCAGATTCTTTAGAAGTGGACCTTCAGGTGTACTTCAGATGTCCATGAGGGCTCCCTGTGCCACCCTCCAACAGCATGCTTTTGTGTTTAC
This sequence comes from Callospermophilus lateralis, assembly GCF_048772815.1. Lineage (NCBI taxonomy): Eukaryota > Metazoa > Chordata > Mammalia > Rodentia > Sciuridae > Callospermophilus > Callospermophilus lateralis. Next base: position 55,110,369 of record NC_135312.1, on the reverse strand, counting down.
TTCATTCTAAATTACCGGCTTCCACAAGAAACCCGCTCATGCCAGGTGTTCCTGAGCTTTAGATGACTTCTCTCAGTCTAGAGGATACAAAAAGAGGTTATAATAAACGATTGCCTTCCTATTGGTGTCTCTTGGTTTTGTGAAAGTTTTATTTTGTTGTTTTTGTTATTTGCATATTTCTCTAATGTTCAGCTTTATAGAAGTCAGCTCTTCTGCATCCTGATAGATTGTTTGTATTATATAAAGAAAATTTGGGTTCACATGCATATGTCATTGGAAAAGAGGAAAGTTTTTGTGACGTCAACACAAATTCCAAAATAGCAAAAAAGAGCAATGGATTTTAATCTTAATTTGAAAAATTTGATCCCATTAATCCCCTGAAATGGCTTCAAATATTCTCAAGTGTATCTGAATATTACCAATGTAACCAATATTAAGAACCACTCTATTAGATTGGTGCTTCTCAAATTTTAATGCATACACACATACACAAAGTCAGAGAATATTATTAAAATATAGGTTCTAATTCAGTAGTCCTGAGGGGGGGGGAATACCTGCAAGTTACATTCCTGACAAGTTCCAGGTGAAGATGATTTTTCCTGGAGGTGGCTCCATTTTGAACATCAAGTCTCTTGCCTCACACATTTGCATACGGTAACCACTACCTGTATGGGGCTATTTTAATTTAAACTGAAAGTGATCAAAATTAGGTACTCCATTCATCAGTCATATCAACAACATTTTAAGTGCTTAATGCCACCTGAGACTAGTGGCTGTCATATTGGGCAGAAGAAATATTGATAATTTCCATCCTCACAAAAGTCAGTTGGACAATGCTGCTCTAGATTGTTTATGTGGAGTTAATGATATTGAATTGAAATCATTTAAATATTAACTGGCATCCACTCTTCAGAACATATGTGGAGGTAACTTACAAATAACTCTACTATTTTCTGATCAATGCAACAAAGGCAGACAATTTAGGATTATTTTAATGCCTCAAACTCAATAACTTCAATTTACCTAATTAATTTCTTATAAGCCTCCCTAGTACCATGTTTTTTTGGGGTGACATAAACTGATAATACAAAGACTGGTGCCTAATATTCCGTTTTTATGGGAGAAAGGATTCTACTTAAAAGATAAAATGAGTAAGAGCACCTGATATGGAGATAGAAAAATCCCTTACTCACTGTAAGTCATTTTCATATCCCAAACATGGTTTTCCATAAAACTCACAAGGAATAATTTCAGTGGAAAAAAGTTCCACTGGGGAGAATAAAAGGCTATGCCTCAAAGGTTAGCAGGAGGGATAGTGTTTCTCCTGGGCACTTGCCAGTGCAGACAGCGTGCAGAGAAGCATTCCTTGGGGTTCACTTGGGTAGTTCTTGTTCTGATGTGAGCTGGCCAAACTCTGTGTACCCCACCTGACTCAAGGAACTGTTCCAGGGTAGGCTTTCCAAAAGCATTCCTAGTCTACAAAGTCCACAGGCTGAGACGAGTCTAGATGGAGTGAAGAGCAAGTATAAAAACTAACAAAAATAAGAAGAAAGAGGGAGTGGCCTCTGTACTGTGTGCTTTGTCTTCTGTCACCCTTGTATTTAGAAGCACAATTTACTGTCTGTTAGAGTAAGTTGTGAATATAGCAGTTATTACGGGACAACAAGAATGTCTTAATACCAAAGTGAAAAGTCTTTTTGTTATGCATGCTGGTTTCAAAAGTCGACATGGAGCTAGATGTTTTTGAAGAAGTGCACAATTCCAGCCTTATTGTTGGTCTCTGTTTCTGTACCTGACGTTATTTCATAAAATTCTTGAGAAACCATAGAAGGCAAAGAGACAGTGTCCTGTCAGGCTCAGCCACTGTTGACAGTGCCCAGAAGCAGACATGAGCTGCTCTTGTGACTCACCCCTGAGGGTTCTTGCAGATGTTGTTCTTGTCCTTTCAGTTCTCATTGGAGAAGATTTGTCTCAGCTGTGAAACTTTTCAGATATTCAGTAAAATCCCGTCACAAGGAGCAGGCCAGCTAACCCTGTTGGAATCCAAATATAAGAAACATGACATTTTACTTAAAAATCACATTTCCTTTAGCTCTCCAGGGTAGAGGTAGGGCCTGAGGGGAGACAGATTTCAGAAGATGACTTGCTGGAGCTCAGTTCACAGTTCCTATCCATCTTAGGCTGTTGTGGCCTCTTTGGTTCTCACTGGTCTCCATCTTGACCCTTGCCTGGTTACTCTACTTGCTTGGGTTAACTTTTGCTCATCATCTCCTGCTCTGCAGCACCCATTAATTTCTTGTCAGTCTCATTATCCAATATACTATGGGCATCAGAGTAAGAGCTGTTCAGCAGCATTATGGCAAGAAATGCCAGCTTGTAAAGTCAGGGCACTGGTAGCAAGTCTTGCTTTGCAAGTTTTCAATGAGTAGCTAGCATTTATTGAGTACCTACTATGTGCCAAGCCATGAGTTAGGTGCCAGTGGACCTTCCCTACTCATTTGTCAAATGAAAAAAAAAGTATATATTATGGAATTTTCACAACAATGTCTGTTAGTGCATATTATGACTAGAGAAGTTTAATGTGACCTAGAATGGAGTAAACTCAGAAGGCAAGCAGGAAGGCGTTTTTGAATCCTCCATCAATTCTTTCTTAAAGGCAAATGGATTTAGTGTTCACACACTTACATGTAAACATTACCTTTGTTTCTTCTTAGTTTAGTGTCATTGTCTTAAGCTTTAATGTGTTTTTAAAATATCAGGTAGCATTTATACATAAAGCCATAGATTCTCAGACTTTATAGTTGACTGAGGGGGATTTTCCAAGGGTAATTTTCCCCATAATTAAGTTTTGCCCTTAATTTTCATATCTATCCTCAGGGAAGGTGCAACTCAGTGATATTTATGAAATCATCTAGCTGTAGCATTCCCTTAAAATTATATTTCAGAACAGACAAGAGATGTGGTAGATTAAATTCTAATTCTAAGTAGTTTGAAATGGAACTGTCAGTCTTATTTTCTTGCAAAATTTACATAACTTGATATAATTATTAGATAAATAGGATACTTGTTTTCCAGCTAAAACCTGCAAGGACAAAGGGTCATTCTCTATACTGTAACAAGGTTTAATGTTTTTTTAACTAGAAACAGATATCACAAATGACTTGCCCTCAGAAATAAGTTCATTGTCTATTAGAGAAGAACCAAGATGGTGGACATCTATAAATGTGTCTAGTGACTTTTCTAATATATTCCTACCACAAGAGCATTTAATTCAATTATATTTTACAATTAATTCAGAATATGCTTTGCAATTAATTTGGTCTTCAAAGATGAAATCTACCTAAATTTAAACATTCTCCAGGGGTTCTACCAAGGTCATTTTGGATGATGTCATTGGCAGCAGAAGCTCTTAAAATGTTCTAGGAAAAAAAAATTATCTGTGCAATAGATTTCAACCAAGTTCTTGTCTTCTCTTCTCTCTACTCCCACAGTTGATTTCTGAGTGAAGGCTGTATGGGGGAGGGGTTGGAATTAAACTTGTTCTATCTGCTGGCCCATGCAGAGGACACCTTTACATAGAGACAATTATAGGGACCTAGCAAAGGGCATGCAAGGAGGAGCTCATATTAAAACTTTCCCATTGTATTTTAATAAGATTTACATTTAAATATATATAATTTAGAAAAAAATAAAGGAGGTATATATCATATATTTTACACTTATGTCCTAAGTAATGTTAACCTTTTATCTTGAAGCCCATAACTAGCTTGTGAATAGTAGTTATATTGCATTGTGTTCATCTCTATAAAATATATTATGCCTCTCATCAATACTTTCAATATATCCAATTATTGAAAATTGTTTTAGGTTCTCTTTACTTTAAAATATGAAAATTCTCAAAAAAATAAAAAATAAAAAAAAAATAAAAGCAACCCCAAACCCATGGACCTCTGAAAAGCCCAGATTGCAATCTAAAGTACTTGAGGTTATTTTTAATCAACAACTGGAGAATCTTAGTATATGAGGTACAGTTATAATCTATTTCCAGAAGCTCTTTTTCAGCCTGTCTAATTAACATGTGAGCTCTCTCTTCTATCCTTTCTCTAACTTCGTCTCTAAGTTACCTGATTAGCAGTGCTAGTCCATGTGACATCAGGTAGGCTGTGTTATTTTTGACTCCTACTGAATTGCTGTCACTCTCTCAAGATTTCTTTTTGGCTCTCAGCTTTTGAAGGATTCTAGATACTCTTAGCTTCGTTTTAGATATCATTTATTCTAATTTCTTAACTTTAGAAATGACAAAATTGAGTCCCAGAGGAGTGAAATGACTTTCTGAAAAATCACAGAAGCAGTGATCGGCAGAACCAGGACTGGACACCGTCTGCCTCCTCTTTTCTATGGCAACACCTTGGAGATGGTTCTCTTCCTTGTGCTACTTTCTCCTTTGTACACCCTCATCTATAGCTTCTGGTTGTCCACCTTGTAGGACCAGTGATGATTAGGAACCATTTGTTCCACTGCTTTGAAACATTTTAAGGATGATTCACGTGTCCACATTTGTTCCTCACCACAGTACTACTTTCTAAAAAGAATCCATACTCCATACCCTGAAGAGAAGCCTCTGATTGGACAGTCTATGTTGGACCAAAATCTGTTTAATATATTTCTTTGCATTGATTCTGAAATTAGTAAAAATTGAACAGATTCAATACCACCATTGCTGTACTGTGACACCACTCTAACAGAAGCGATGAGACCACACCATGTGGCTTCAAATCTGCTCTACCACCCCAGCTTTGGAATGTTAAGCAAATTACTTAAACTTTTGTGACTCAGTTTTCTCCTCTGTAAGCTGAGAATAATAATAGCTCCTATCAGATAGGGTCAGAGCAAGAGAGATATGAATTATTATATGCAAAGTACTTGGAACAGAGCCTGCCATTATTGTTATTTTTAGACTCTAATCCAGATTTTCTTTGAAAGGCATGTGTGCCAAATAGATAAATATTTATTTATATTATATTTATGTCACTTTATGGTTATAGATCATATAAATCACGAAAAAATGGACATTAAAATTGATGGGATAATTAAACTTTTCGGATGCCAAGAGACTGTCTTGTGTATCCCCAATAGAAATTGTGGACACTGCTGGCCTAATTTCCATGCCCTGTATTTTATGCTTTGCCTTCTTCTACTTTATTTTTCGAACTACTATCAACTGCCAAACAAGCAAAGAACAAGTTTCTTTCCATCTCCCAAAGCAATACTTCATATGCTATATGCCAACTTTCATCAAATTTAGTGGCTTAAAGTGCTGCTGATAAGCTTACAACATATATCTTCAGTAATTAAGGATTTTCCCCCATCCAGCACCAGTGGAATTGTTCTGTGGTGATCAGTCATAGGCTGTAACAAATTGCATTGCTTGCTCAGTGGTTAGGATTTTTGTTGTTGTTGTTGTTAATTGCTTGAATCTGAAGGCTATAATAGCTTTCTCAATGTCTTTGTTTTTTACAGTGTTTTGTTTGTAGATGGAAATGCATCAAGAAATTCTCTTTCTTTTCATATTTCTTAGTTTGTCAGTGGAGGATTTTGCATATGGTCCTAGTTACCATAGCGAACCAGAGACATTCCACTGAGGTCTTGGATGTTCCCTATGTCAGAGTCTCAGATGGGCTGCAGATGATGTTTAAAATGAAGGTTATCTTTGAGTAGCTTTATACTAAAACATATCCAATACAATTTAACAAGATGATTCATGTTTCAGAGGTTATTTTTCTCAATTTTTATGTGGTTATGAAAGTAGTTAAAGCAACTCCAACATAATAATCAACAGTGAAAATTCAAATTCATATTTTACTTAAGTATTTAAATATTAATCACTCATTTTTATTTTGTGAGAGGCAACAGAGCTTATCCAGTTAACATATGAATGTAACGATCCAATAAATACAAGTCTACCATTAGGATTGTTAGCAGGTTTATTTCACAACTTGTTACAGTTACAACTTTAAAAGGCAATTGTTAAATACTACACTAGAATAGTTACAGGATAATCTTAGAACACACCTATTACTTCATAAATAGTATTATGACACATATTATTTTAAAGATAAAAAGTACAAAATGCAGAAAGGTGGTTAATTCAAAGATCATGGGTTGGAAGTAGTTTATTTAGTTTAAATAGTTTGCTGAAGAAACTAAATCCAGCTGTGATTAAACTAGAATGACATTGTGATTAAGAAGAATTTTTAATGAGTAGATTTAAGGTTTGACAAGAGAAGGAAACAAATTTCTCCACCCTTAGACAGTTAGTATTCCCTTTAAGGAATAATAATTGGAGGATGTCAGAAGGCTACCTAGTCTAGATCTAAAATCTGAAGAGGTCACAAATAGTAGCTATTTGGAGCTAACTTGTGCAGGAGGGCAAGTAATCTAGGCCCATATTATCAACAATTTGGACGTGGTTGCCTGGTGTTCATAATTAATCCTAAGCAGTGAGTCAGTTTTGTTGGAGAGGGACAACGTAAGCATAGGTCCTACTTCATGGCTAGTGTGGTAGAATAGATTTTATATCAACTTGGTCAAGTTGTGGTACCAGTTGTTTGGTCAAACACCAGTCTAAATGTTACTGTGAAGGGATTTTCTAGGTCTAATTACCATTTAAATCCATCGACTTTGAATAAAGCAGATTACCTTCCATAATGTTGATAGGCCGCATCCCATCAGTTGAAGGGTTCAAAACAAAAAAAAAGTCTGAGATGCCATCTTTTTCCTGGTCTCTGACCTGCTGACCTACCTTGAAGATTTTGTGCTTGCTAGCTCCTATAGGTTTTTTCTCAAGTGTACAGTAAAATTTTCTATTGTAGTGACTGTCCATACAACGCATCTTCAAGAAATAGTACCCAAATTACAAAGATGTATTCACCTTTTAAAGTATAAGTTTCTTAGTTAGAGGTTTATATATATTTATAGCACAAACCATAAAAATTTATACCTGTCAATTAAACAATATTTTTATAGCATTTCTGTTTTTGTCACTTTTAAACTTTATTCACATATTAGTTAGAAGCACTTCAATTGTACATGGAACTATAATTAGTTTTTCTATTTCTCTTTTCTCTTTCCTCCTCTGCTTCCTTCCCCTTTCTTTTATTTATTTATTTATATTTTTTGGGTGGTGGGGGATACCAGGAATTGAACTCAGGGGCACTCAATCACTGAGCCATATCCCCAGCCCTATTTTGTATTTTATTTAGAGACAGAGTCTCATTGAGTTGCTTAGCACTTTGATTTGCAGAGGCTGGCTTTGAACTCACAATCCATCTTCCTGCCTCAGCCTCTTGAGCCACTGAGATTAAAGGCGTGCACCATCGTTCCTGTCGCCCCCTTTCTTTTTGTCTGTTCTATAATAATTTTTTGAAGTCTGTTTATAATCTTTCAATATATGAAAAATTTCACTTTCGTTAACAGAAAACAATTTTAATAGCGTACTTATTTCTCTGATTTTATGTCTTATTTAGGAAATAACAGTGGAAATTTATGAAAATATGTCATTAAGTTTAAAATTTTATTATTCTAACAGTGCACAAATCCTCTGATTTATTATCTTTTATTCTCAAACTTACTCAATTGAACCATATGAGATTACTAATTTCAACCATTTTCTGACTAACAAAAATGTCATTTTTTTCATTGAGAACATCTAATCCTAGAGAAATGAAAATTGACACATAGGACTACCAATAACTGAGAGTGAGGGAGATGAAGAGGAAGTGACCTCAGGGTTCAGCCATTACTGAACCAGTTGGGAGAGTGTACTGTTCAGAGCAGTGCTGTAAAGAAGTCAGCTCAGTGAAAAGGGACATTTATTGAAAAATACTAATGCTACGATGACAGGTTCTATTTTAAAAGACAATTCTTTAAGTGACAAGGTTTACAAAATTATCACAATCCCAAGTATAGCTGGTAATTTCCATATTGCAAGCAAGATAGAAAAGCAGGTAATGAGCTAAAAGAAGATAGGCTCTTATTCCAAAATATGGTAATAGTGCCAAGGTAGTCATGGCTCTGAGATACACAAGAAATATTAGAGTCAGGATCACCAGGAAGAATCAGCAACACAGATGATAAAAGTAAGAATAGTGACAATATATCATAATCATAAATGAATATGTATCCATTATATAAGAATTTTTAAGAATTGATAGCAAATTGTGCTTTAGAGAAAGTTGTACACGTATGGTTTATTTGAAAGTTTTATAATCCCAAATATCTTGCTTTTTGGTAATCATTTTTGTACTTATTATTGTCTTCCTCAACCTAAACCACATTATTAGTTGATACACTAAAAGAATGTTCTTAAAAAGTTAAATGAGGTAGGACTGAAATAAGAAAAAGATGATGATTGAAGCATAATATTTTATTACTTACAATAAATACAGTGTAGATTTTCGTGTGGGATCAGATAGGGCTGCTGCTCTGAATATATGTGGGTAAGCTACAAGATCTGGGTTAAAATAGTGCTCCGATTTTCCTGCACTGAAGCCTGTCATGTAACATGTGGTTCATGGAGGGTCATTCCCTCCAGTACATGATGTGCTGTGTGAAGTTTGAAACCAGTAATCTTAGCGGTACATAAGATGGTAGGATTGAAATGTGGTTTGGACAAGATGCCATAAGATGAAATACCAGAAGAAAAGGCAGTACCACACTGCTTTTTGTCTTTTAATCATTCTTATATTGACTGACTTTTGTTTTTTGCTTATTTTTAACTTAGCTATAATGTTTAAGTTAATCCAATGGACACCTACTGTTATCTGCTTATTTACTTTTTGCAATATAAATAATCATAGCATAATAAACAAAAAAGTAGACGTTAGCCAAAGGGAGAAAGACAGGGAAAAAAAGTATTAGGGAAGATATACTAAAGGGAAGATATACTAAAATATCTTTAAATCCTGGACCCTCTTGTAGACTAGGGAGTTTTCTTCTGCATTGCAACAGTCAGTAGTGGTGGGATAAGAGCTAACCCTTAGATGAGGTAAGAGCTCTCTCATTCGCTCTGTTTTTGTTTTGTTTTTTTTTTTCCATTCCTGGATAACTTCATGTAACTGTTATCCACCTGGTTTCTGTAGGCATCTGAATTTAGTCTTGTGCTGCATAGTAATGCTTCAGTTACGGTCCACAAATATGACAGTGGTCCCATAAGATTATAATTGACTGAAAATTTCTTACTGCCTTGTATTTTTACTACTATGCCTCTTCTATGTTTACATGCACAAATACTTACCATTGTGTTACAGTTGCCTAGAGTATTCAGCATAGTAACATGGCATAGTAACATGCTGCGCTATGTCATATAGTATACACTATAATAGGTTGGTGTAAGTTTACTCTATGATGTTCACACAATGGCAAAATCACCCATTCACACATTTTCTCAGCACTGAGTGATACACAGCTGTATTTAGTTTAGCATAACAATTCTAGTCTTCTAACAGGGGGACAGAACGCCTCGTGAGGCAGTGGGTATCCATGCTCTGAAGTGTCAGAAGGTCTGGGAGCAAAGGGGATCAAAGAATACGTGTGAGATATGGCTAAATGGATCCTTAAAATTCTTTTCATCTCTAAACTTCTTTGATTGGCTTTCTTGACATAGAACCCTGTTCTGACAAGTTGTCTTTGCAATTTTCTTTTCATTTATTTTAATGCCATTTTAGAAAGATAGATAATAATTTTATAAAATAAGAACCAAGATATACACCTAGCATATATGTTAGATAATGAGTGGAAAGCATCTGTCTGTGCCTGAATCCAAGATCTTATTATCCAACGTTTGCTCATTGGCATTTATTTACTAAGCACATTTATGGGTTCAAGATCCTGGAGCAGCAGTGCTACAGTGGTTAGTGGACAAGGCATGAGATTCCATGGCAGTTTATATTTTCTCATAGAAAACAGAAAATAAATAAGTATATCATTTAAGAGAGTAGCAAGCGTTATGAAGAAAATGGGGTAGAGTGAGTCTACCTTTGTGCTCATTTAGAAGTGGTGATCTGTAAAAGCCCCTTAAGAAAGTAACACTTTAGCAGAGAAGGAATGAGCAGAAAGGGTGACTTATTCAAGGATATGGGGGAAGAGCATTCCAGGCAGGAGAGCAAGGTTAAGGGACAGAAATGAGTGACTTTTTTAAGGCATAAGAAGTTCATGGTAGATGGAATCTCCTGAGCAACGGAGAGAGGGCAAGAAATGAAACTAGGTTGCAGGCAATGGTTTGAGCGCAGGGAAAAGATGTCGGAGATTTTAGTTGGGATATTTGAGTCAGGGTTTGAAAGATTATATCTGGTCTGATCTATGAAGAATAAATTTGGGGGAACAAAAAAGATGTGAGAAGACCTATTCTGGTAACCTAGGATTTGGTAAGGGACCAAATTGGGGACAAGGTAAGAAAGAGAAGAATCAAGATGACTTTTGAGGTTTTGAATTTAGAAAATGAGTGAATGGTTGCTAGTCAAGAAAAGAATGAAGACTGAGGGAAGTTGGTTCTTCCAACCAAGACCAGCTTACCTGCTGAATCCTTTCTGGAACAGACATGGATACACAAGAGGAATAATTAGCACTGGGTACTCAGGAGATGATGCAGTCCTTGGTCCTGGAGGGTTCATAGCCTAGAGGGGGAAACATATATGTCAAAAAGGTTAATAGAAATTTATATCTAATTTAATAGAAAAATGAATGAGGTGGAGAAGGAAGAAGCTTTCAGGTTTCTCTTGACTTCATCATCAAAAGGTGAATAGTTTTAACCATGAGCTCAACTGGCTGCTGCAGGAACAGCTAGTGGCTCAACTCCTGGAGAGCGTTATTATCGCTCACCTATTCTGTGCTAGGAGAGACTGGCTGCTATTTAATCTTTCTCAGACATCTTATTTGGAAATGTTGGATTGCAACCATCCTGGTAATTTTCTGATTATCACATTATATCACATGATGGAAAGAACAGGAAAGAACATACCCCAATTGGTTTCTTTTTCCTCTACAAATTAACACTGTGTTTCCACCCCATCTCTTTTCTGTCTCAGCAGCAACCAGGATCTAACAAGTGTTTCTCAAGAGCTCCTTGTGAGCCAACTACTTGTTTCTTTCCACATTTCTTTACTTTTTGGCACTTTAACCTTTGAGTATGCTAAGATTGCCAGCTGTTATTTAAAAAGCATTTTTAGACTTCCTCTCTTCCTGACTCACTGTTTTATTTTCTTTCACATCTCCTCTGTCTTTTTCATCTTGTTCTTTCTCTCCTCCATTTTGCTTAAGTCACCAGTAAAGCCACTGTCTTTGCCATGCTTCTTGCTTCTCATGATTTAGACCTTCCCTCTTGTTTCCTTATGCTTGCTTATTGTTCTCATTAGTCTATTCTTTAATTTGAGCTTCCATGTTATTGTTAGTTACTGTTCTCTTTATTTTCCTAGGTTGCTCCTTGCCCATATCTGTAATATTCTTTACTGCCTACCATTTTCCCAGTAAATCTGTTAAACAAATTTATTCTATGAACTTTTTATGTACTTTGTTATTTAATTAATTGTTTTAGATTAATATATGATAGTGGAATGAATTACAATTCATATTACACATATGTAGCACAAATTTTTCATATATCTAATGATTCAATATGTTGGTTGTATTAAAGGCATTCTGAATATTATCATGAATGATCAATCGTACCAAAGGATAATGTTTACATTTTTTTTTCTTTCTTCACTGGGCTTTCCAATGATGCTTTTGGTAAAAATAAAAATTGTTTTTAAATATTACAAAAAGCAACTGAGGGGCTGGGATTATAGCTCAGTGGTACAGCACTCGAGGCCCTGGGTTCTATCTTCAGCACCAAATAAAAAATAAATAAATAAAAATAATGATATTAAAAAAAACTGATCTACATGAATGGTTTTAATTGGGAAGGAACTGAGTAAAGATTATAATTAAGTACAATCCAACAGTGCCAAATAAAAATTCAAACTAAAAGATTAGAACATCTGATTTGGCGAATACGACATAAATGAAAATATACATGAAGAAAAGAGCAAGGAATGAAACACATTTCCAAGGTCTTTCCTTCTAATAGGCATTGAAAGTACCTTATTAGAAATTTATGTCATTATAGATTCAGGAAGAATCTTTTCCTCTTTTCCCCTACACTGCTTGAACCACTGAAGTTGAATTAGTGCCCCAAATTCACTTTGAAAACAAAAAACAAGTACTACCCTGTAGACATTTTTAGGTTCCAAAGCAGTTTCCTTCTTATTTATTGACCACTTTTAATCCATTATCTTGTTGCTTCAAGATAATGAAGCTTCTGATGTGCAATGGGATATAAACACCCTTTCTTAATATATTTATATAACCATTTGGTGTCACTGTTCACCCTGTTTCTTCCTCAGTTTAGTTGAGTAGAATATGAGCCATTTGGTTAGAAAAGCTGTCACATTTGGAAAGGAGCAGCCAGTCAGAGAGAAATTAAATTGTTTTTCTTTGTCTGCCTGCTGTTCCAAGTCTCTGCTGGCGTTGCCAGTTATTTGGAGGGAGAAGTGTGGGGCTTGTTCAGCTGTCAGTGAGTGTGAAGGAGGAGGGTGGGTTCATACCAGCCTGTTCTTTTTTGCCATGAAATCAATTCCCAAAGGCTGAGTGGGCACCAGGACAGGTTCCACCAGGTAATACTCTGAGAAGTGATGCTTTCTGAGGAGAGAAAGCTTTCTCACTGTTGGGGAAATAATGCTGCTGGACTATGAGGCAAAGCTCATATTTTCCATTTTTGTATCTCTGGCAGAAAGAATCTTTGTGGACAAAACAACCCTAAGGAACACTACTCACTAAAGTTGAATTTGCCATGAGGTTAGTTCGGTCATCCAACAAGGGTGAGATGCTGAAATAGTAGGAATTTCTTTGCCTGAGTCATTCTCACTCTTGAGATGGCTGTGGAGTGCGAGGTCAAATCTTTTTGTATTTGTATGAGGACAATGATGAGGGATATAACAGATGAGCCAAAATATATGAGATGTTTAAATTTTTGCCAGATACTCAGTGTTTTTATTTTCAGATCTCTCACAGAAATCAATGACACAACTGCTAAGATATTAATCCAGTGTTTTTAGGTTTGTGCACTTCCCTATAGGAAAATGAATTAGAAAACTGCTATAGGAAGAAATTACACTTTCCTCTCTCTTCATATTCAGTGAGCAATTGTCTACATTACCATTCTAAGGATTTTGAATGTAGCATGTTATTTAACACTTATGACAAGTTTATGAGGCTATACTCTTATCACCTCCATTTTCTGAATGAAGAAATTAAGGCTGGGATTATCGAAATAACTTGCCCAAGGTTATGCAGCTGAGAAATGATGGAGCCAGGTTTAAAGCCAGACGTCACTAAGTTTGTTAATTATTCACTATGCTATGTGCATTTCAGTCGTGATACAAATACGAAGAGAAGGTGGAAAGTGATCTTCCCCTAATAACTGTTAGTTATGTGTAGATGAACACATGGAAGGATGAACACATTGACAGACTGCTAAGGGAACTCATGGACATGGGGCGGGGGAACCACTTCTAGGACAGAAGTTTGCATGACAATGTCAAACATGATTGCAATATAAAACAATTTTTATGCAGATGGTGAAGCTTAAGGTAATAATTAAGTCTCAGTATTGAGACTTGCTTATGTAGTAGGTCCAAATTTATCCTATTTTATGGTTTTGAAAATAGGCCTGTACCACTGACTAGCTTTGTGAATTTATTCACGCTAATTTATTCTTCATTTCTTTCAACTTCATTTTTACTCATTTGTTCAAGGAGAATAACTATCCACCCCATAAGGTTGTTGTGATGATTACATGAGTTCATATATACAAAACATAGTCTGATACATAAAGAGTTCTCAAACATTAGCTGTTAGCTCCATATTGTTAACACCACAATAATCTCACTTGATTCCCTGTCACTCTCACAGCATTACCCACCTTCCAGGCAGTATTCTAAATGATTTATATTTATTAACTCACCTCATGCCTGTGACCTGTGTGGTGGGCATTGTTAACATCCCTATTTTATGAATGAAGAGGTTACTGAGGCATATCTGGCTCTGGAGTCAGCCTTCTTAGACATCACCCTGAGGCTCATAGATACATAGTGTGGCTTATAGTGCAGCCATTTGAACCTTAGGCAGTTAGAAAGTGCCAAAAAAGGAATTCAGGCTAATATTTTCACGCTCTTAAGTCTAGACTGCATTTTTCAATATAATTTGGGAACTGATTAGAGTTACAAAATTGAAAGCAAGATTCCATTTAACAATCAGAGATGTACTAATATTGCATGCCAACATATCAATACCTTCTAGCTTTGCCCAAATCATATTTTTCTGGAATAGATGAATTAAAAAGTAAGAAAAATCATAAATAAAATACTAAAACCAAGCAAAAGATAAATTATTATTAATGAAAGAACACCAAATAACAGAATGTATCAAAGAAAAGCCTATCAGTGAGAGGTCATCAAATAGAAACACTAATAGAAAGATAATAGGATGAATCAGATATAACTTTACCATGCTCATATATGAATACATGATCAGTATAACTCTACATCATGTTCAACCATAAGAATGGGATCAAAATTGTAATGGATTGTACCCCATTTATATATAATATGTCAAATATACCCTACTGTCATGTATATCTAAAAATGACAAATAAAAAAAAAACCCTAAATGCTCATTTTAACTTGGCAAAACAAACCAACAGCAAAATAATTAAATTATGTTTATTAGTTATACTTTGCTCTTCTGGTGATTTTGAATATTTATCATATTACAACAATCTTACAAAGAGATAAAATAATTTAACATTTTGAATTAGTTAATTATTTTATTGTTAATTTATTTTTTAACTGATATATAAAAATTGCACATACTAATAGGGTATCTTGTAGTGTTTTGATCCATTATGTAACATTTACATCAAGTTAAACAAATCTACTCAAACATTTATCATTTCTTTATAGTAGAAACTTTCAAAACCCTTTCTTTTAGCTCTTTATATTATATAGTACATTAATATCTTTAGCCTCCAGTGCAATAGCACCTCAAAACTTCTTTTTCCTATCTAACTGTAACTCAGTATTCATGGATCAAACTCTCTCTATACCTTCTACCCTCTACTCTGCCCAGTCTCTGGTTACCACCATTCTACTTTCAAATTCTATGGAATCAACTTGTTTAGATTCTACATATGAATTAGATCACACAATAGTCTGAAAATGAGGATTTTGATAATAACAATAATAATTATAATAATGATGATTCATGATAAGTATTATTTATTTACTGAGATATTACTCCAGCAAAATATAATAGTAAATACATTGTATACCTTCTATCTTTGAATACTCAAAATTCATTTAGAAAGTCTTTATTAAAGACCTACAATGTACCTGGGCCTCTTCCAGGAGCTGGGACTTTGTCTTTAAACATAAAAAACCCAACACTCTGCTGATTCTTATAGTCTAAAACTAGTAAGAAGAAGAAAACTTAAAAAGAAGAAAAAGAAAAAGGTTATCAGATTTTGTGATTTGGTAAAATGACCTAATGGTTTACTCAGGAAAGAGGTGGAATAGGAGGAAAGAACTAATCTGGAGAAAAGCTGAGGTCAATAAAGTGGAATGTTGACTTTGAGACTCTAGCAGTTCATCCCAATGGAAATGCCCTGTAGCTGTTTTTAAGTAGGTGAGATGGGAGGTGAGAACTAGGAATGGAGATTTGCAGATGAACTTCTCAGAGGAGAGAGTTGAAGCAATGGAGTTTGTGAACTCAGTGACTCAAAGAGTATGGGGAAAGTCTGAAGTGCAGAGAACAGGCCTCTGAGAAACAAGAAAGGGCTGAGATGATGAGTAGGACCGCTTGAGTGGAGAGAAACTGTAGTCAGAGAAAGATATGGAGATGGAAAGTGTTCTAAATGCAGCAAATTCAAGGGTAGTGAGGACATAAAGACATCATTATTTTTAGGCAAGAAAATAGCTGGTAATATCAAAAGAACACTTTAGGGTGGAAGTGAAGTATGTACAAAACCCAAGTGTGAGAGAAGGAAGGGTAAAGGTAGGCAGGAAATGGAAGTCGAGAAAGATTCCTAGCTAGCCTGGATACAGAAACCACTCTAAGAACAATGTCGTGTCAACCAAGTGTAGTGGCGCACACCTGTTATCTCAGTGGCTCAGGAGGCTGAGGCAGAAGGATAGCGAGTTCAAAGCCAGCCTCAGCAAAAGCAAGGTGCTAAGCAACTCAGTCTCTAAACAAAATACAAAATAGGTCTGGGGATATGGCTAAGTGGTCGAGTGCCCCTGAGTTTAATCCTTGATACAACAAATAAAGAATAATGTGGTACCCCTCTGATCTCATGCAGTCTCTGGGTGGGTAAGGCTGTTGAAATAGAAATTGATGGTATTAGCTAAATGAAGACATGTCCTAATGAAATGTTGAAAAATAATCCATTTCTGTAGGCAGTTGTTGGTTTTCACAATACAACCAAACACTGGGGAGATACCTTGCTATCAATTCTCAAATGTGAATGGGAAAATTGGAGCCCTCCAATGTGAAATCTTTATTTTCTCATTTCTCTTCACCTAGAGATTTACTGTTGCTGTCAGTCAGAAGGGAAAATTCTCCCCAAGTAGGGAGCAGGGCTTGAAGCAAGGGAGAAAAGGAGACACACTTAGTAACAAAGTTGCATTTGAATTTTTTAAAAAAATATCATTTTGACAGGAAAGAAATGGTAATTTGTCAAGCAGGTTAATCTCAGCAATGGAAAATCCTAATCAGATAGTGAATACTTTAATCTATCTCTTGGATAGACAAGTTGGCTGTGGACCTGTAACTGCTCTGGGAGTGAAAAGAGACGCACAATCTGCAAGACTGTAATAGATGGAAACTATGATAAATTTGGAGAACCTGTATAATTATATTTGTTCAGTGTTGGCCTGTTCCGACTTTAAGTAACACAGTAGAACAAGCAAAAAAAAAAGAAAAAAAGAAAGAAAGAAAAAGAAAAAGAAAGAAATGCTCACAGAAAGAGCAGACTATAGTACTATAGTTACATTCTTTTAATTTCTCTGGAGGTTGTTCATGGCGAGGAAATGTAGAGGAATTGAGTGACTTTACTTTGCTCTAATTTTATTTATTATTTCAAAATAAGCATAAAAGATAAGGAGGAAATTCAAAGAAACACACAAAATCTCAAACATTTTCTCAAACCTTTAAATGACACTTCAGTTGCAGCTCTATTAAGTAGCAAGCTCATTCTAATTATACTCTGAAATTCTGGTCTCTTTAGGGGATCCTTCAGGAAATATTTGATATTATTACAAAGGTTCTGCTTTAAATGCTAGTATGTTTTATATGTAATTATCATAAATGGCAGTAAAAGTAAGTGACTCTAGAATACTAAGATATTTGGCCTCAATAAGGTTTAATTTTATTACTTTGAGGCTTATGTCAATTGTGAATCCTCATGACATTTACCAAAATGCTGTATGGGTGTAGGTAGTCACAAAATGTAATAATCGCATGAACAGAAGAATACTTTGTCTTTTCAACTATAGTAAACACTTTAAAACCCTATGAAGAAGCCAAAAGAAAAAATTTAGGAGCTTAATATATATTATGAAATATGCTAATTATAATTATAAAATAATCATTGCCCAAGTCCTAGTTAT
This sequence comes from Callospermophilus lateralis, assembly GCF_048772815.1. Lineage (NCBI taxonomy): Eukaryota > Metazoa > Chordata > Mammalia > Rodentia > Sciuridae > Callospermophilus > Callospermophilus lateralis. The sequence goes on along the minus strand of NC_135312.1, from coordinate 55,092,610 downwards.
TGATGAGTTGAGCATCTTAAATGACAATTTATAATACTGACAGATGATATCCAATGTTTCCAGTTTGGCACTAAAAGTTCATTTTATTTGAGTAATGAAGTCTCTGGAGCACAGGGATGAGGGAAGTCTATGGAAATACAATACATTTTAGGCAGCTATGTAAACTGCCACTACTTTATCAAATTGTAATATCTCTCCTTTCAGAATCTTAGCCCAAGCACACCATCTGCTCTTTGTCTTTATTCCTTCTGTGCTTTTCTTAATCTAGAAGAATGGTTCTTGAAATTCTTACAGGACTCTTTAAAACGTTTGCCACATATTTTGAGAAGCATCTGGTTGGAGGAAGTCCCACTTTCTGTATTTGTTCCCAGTTGTCTGGTGTGTGCCATGTTTCTTGGAGTCAAGTTTTGTTAACTTTTTGGGTAAATGCTTTTGCATTTGCTTCACATATTTACGGTGAGACTCACAGCCCAAAGCAAGTTGCTAAGGGTTGTATAAATGAATGACTCAGTGTCAGGAAAACTTGATTAATTTACCTGTCATCTAATTTGCGCAAGGTTACCTGGAAATTGGTATTTGTTTCTTTTGCTTGATGATTTCAAGATGGACCTTGTCCCTTTAAGGAATCCTGGATACCTTGAATACTTGCTCAAACATCTGCTCTGGTTTCATCCGGGAGACTTTGGGGTACCTATAATTCACATAGCTTTCCCTCGGCAAACAAGGCACCTGCCTGTCAGGAAGACAAATTTTCCAAGGAGCTAAACAATGGAGAGTTACAAAGACACTTACAACACTTATAATAGGGATAGAACTATAGTTAATGCAGCCGTGAAAGGTTATCTGCTGCTGACTATTTTTGTGTTTTCACAGCTTTTAAAAATATCAAATAAGCATACATAGGCCAAAAAATTGGAAATTTTCAAAACATAAAGAAGGAAATTAAAACTGTACATGTTCAGAAATCATCCAGAGTGAACGCTTTTGTGGGGGTTTATTATGATATCAGCACAGTTGTAAAGCTTTAGTTATATTAATTCCTTTAACTCTGATGATGATTTTAACGAGTTGAATATTATCATTGTTCTCAATAAAGAGATAAGACAACCAAGGCATGGGTTTCATTATACTCCTGAAGACAGTTGGTTAATAGGTGGCACAGCCAAGATTCAAATGCAGCCAATCTAATTATTCCAAGATCAGACTCTCAATAGCAATGCTACATCATCAACCCTTATTTACTATTTCTTTCTTTTTATTTTCTTATTTACTATTGATGACACCTACACAAAATTCCTTCTAGACTGTTTTCAGTTCAGTTTTTAAAACAGAGCTGAGATCACAGTATATTTGCCTTAATTTTGTTTACTTAATCTTGCAACAAATTTCTTACCACACTATTTGTGTACTTTTGGTAAACATCTTCGCAAGGAAGATACTTGGATTCAGTAAAGATGCAGAGGCCCCCTACTCCATTCCTATTCACATAAACTTTCTTGACCTATGAAGTGTAACAGTACAAGAGAAAGAGTTGAGTGACAAGCCAGTGTGGGGTGAGCTTGAGTGGATGGCCTTAGGCAAAACCCTTGACTTCTTTAAGTCTCAGTTTTCTTATAAAATGGGGTTTATATTGATAACCTAGATCACAGGATCCTTGGGTTTGCTGTGAAGTGTGCCAGAAAAGTGTACAGCCATATACAGCTATCAGTGATGCCTTTTAATAGCAACAGTGATGATAAGCATGTCTGATTAGGAGTGAAGATACCAAGAGAGAATTCGTCCACAAAGAGGAAATAACATCAAACATAAACAAAGCCATGAACATAAAACATTGTTGAAAACTATTGAAGAATATTTTCATAATGGTGATAGAAATACTTGTATACCCAAAACTAAACTCAAAACACCAACACAAATAAGATTCTCCTGTATTTCCTTCCAGACTTTTTTTCTATCAAATTTTTCAAAGTTTGTCATTTGGTTCCTTTCTGGTCAACGAACTTTGTAAATCAACTGTTTGCATTTTTCTTTCTCTTTAATTCATTATTTGCCCTTTTACTTCAACTTTCCCTTTATTTTTTCTTACCTGCTTACCTTATCTCTCTCTTGTCTTCTTTTTCCTTCCCAAAGTCAATGGTGTACCAAGTGCTGCTAGGTGAACCACGTGTTGGGTCAGGACCTGGAGTCGTGCAGGAGACCCTGTGGGAAATACCTGTCCATTCCCATTCTCAGCTTTCCCACAGAACCACACCCAGGCAATTCCAGCCACATAAGGATGTGCATTTGTTACTGAAGCCCACAGGGAAGGTGCTTCTGACCCTTTGTCCCACAATACTTCAACATTCAGAATAGAATCACTTGCATAATCAACTTGATTAAATGTATTGTTTTGTTCCTGGCCTGGTTGAGCCACTTCAGATGAAAATATTCAAAATGCTAATAAAATGATAAAGTAGAATTTAAAAAAAATTTTAAATTGGTTAGAAATATCAAAATTGCACTGACAACACTTGGTATGAAACACTCCGATTCTCCAGTTTTTACCATTTTGAGCTGTCATCGGTAGTAATGCAGCACATACTAACATGTTTTTGTTTATATTTTTTTATTTGGAAATTGGCACTCAAACTAGGAATTTTAGTAAGACCAAATGGCACATTCAACTGAGGTGAAATACCTGCCTTGTAACTTATTATGGAGGTATCCTTGAGAATATGTAGAAAGAGAACCTAAGTTCTGAGCAGATTATCATCAGTCCCTGCCTCAAAGAATGTGCCATAGAAAATTCTGCAGGGGTAAGTCTAGACAAAATATTTTTGAATGCTTTAAGCATATCCCTCCAGATTAAATACTGCTGCCAAGGGGTTAATTGGACTCAAAGATCCCTCCCCATGAGGTTTGAGAGTCTGTGATATAAATTCCATCTGTTTCTTGAAGCGGTTTATGGGTTTGGCAATATGATGTGTTGGCCTGACAATTGCTTAAAAAATCCTTTTTAGCTTGATACAGGTATACTTTTTTTTTATAGTATCCAGATTTATTTTCTTCACCATCTAATTTTAAATTAGAAACCACTCCAGCCCTGTGTCTGGGATACCGAATTAGTTCTAAATTTTGAGTACTGCACAGCCATCTTTTGACCAAAAAGGCATAACTTGCATACTGTAGTAGAGGAGAAGAACATTCTTCCTCCAGTTTTAAGGCTGTGAGAATTGGAAGGTTATAGTGAAAGCAGCCCCAGTGTGTTTCTTGACCCTACTATCTTGGTTTCAAGGGATGGATTGTCTTCAATAGAGTCTAAGACCTGAGACCATCTCTAGGCTTCTTGGACAGGGTGTATTCATTTTCCATGAATAATTTGCATACAGGGAAATACAGGTTTAAAAAACAAAAAAGAAGCAGAGATAAACTTAAAGGAATAAGCCAGCCTGAGAGAGGATGAACAAAGGAAAAAAGAAGATGTACTTCCATGTCCTTGCCTCCTTGGCTCCCCTCTGGCTCTCTCATTACACATGACTCTGCCCTTGAATTTTACATGAGGAGCTGCTGTGGCTACATACATCATCCACCTCTTCGTGTTCTGTGAAATACTGGCTTTTTTATCATGACTTCCTTCCTCTTATGTAGACCTGTTTGGTCATAGGAAGTCTATACAAGATAAGATTTCAGATTATAAACCTTAGTTCTGACTTGGCTTCCTTTAAAATATACTTCTAATCTAATACTTACTGGCCACTCCATATACCACCTCTACAGGCAAGGGGTTTCTTCCTTCCATCTGCACCAACTACCCAGGAAACTTGACATCTGGACCCAAGTCAACATTTAGGCTTCACCGGTATGAAGAGAGAGTGAACGACATTCACGAATTGTTGCTCAATTGATAAGGCCGGTTGGCAGTGTTTGCGCTGGGGTAAGGCAGGGTTCCTGGTCTGTGAGCATGCTGCACCAGCTTCTGTACCTACCTAATATACCAACAGGAGGTGGAAGTCTTAGGCCACCCTCTGCCCCAGAGGAGATGCCATATACCATTATTTAAACAAAGGGCAGCAGGCTTTTGTCTCCAGAAGAAGATGACAGTGATCTCAGGAGAATTAGGTAGCTCTGTGAGCTGAGTAAATAAACCTGAATTGTTTGGAGAAAAAAATACTTGACTTTAACTCCTTAGAGATACACGGAGGAGTTTTATCGAAAACTGGTACTCACTGTGCCTCATGACCCCTTCTGTTTTCTGACCTACCTCTTTAGGTCGTAATTGGATACTCGTAATATTTCTCCATCATCTGTGCCACTTTCAGGATTTCTGATTAATATATTTATACTCATCAAAAAAAGAAGTTGGGTTGGGAATGTGGCTTAGAGGTAGGGGGCTTGCCTGGCATACATAAGGCCCTGAGTTCAATTACCAACACCACACAACATACAAAGAAAAAGTAAAGAGAGTGTCCTTAATTTTGTAGGTACTCCTGGAACCATGACAGACAGCATCTGATGTTGCTACTTGCTTTTGTGAATGCCTGATACCCTGGGTTAATGTCTATTCCAGTAGCCTCCCTTTGTAACATGCCCAGAATCCCAAAAGCCAGATAAAAAGCTCCCCAACCACCTGCCTTTCCACTCAGAACTTTCCTCTGGCTCCACTCTCCCCTACTTCCTACAAATCTCTCTCTCATTGGCCATCATTAATCCCTATGCTCTTTAAATTTCACCTTCATTCTTTTTTTTTTTCCCCTCCTCTTCAAAATGTCATCTTGGGTTCAGTGTGCCCTGCTGGTTGGCTCTCCTCTAGTATCCCCCCAGGTGGTGTTTGGGGAAATGCCTCCATTAAAAGGCATCAGAGCCATACACTATAACTATGGCCTTGGTTTCTTTACAACTTTAGACATTGTATTCTTTTGATAGCTAACAAACATAGTGCTGACAGTCAGATGGCAGGTTCCCATCTCTAGATGGGAGTCACAATCTACCCAGGGCACTGATTCTGTGTGGTCAGCTGCTTGCAAGTGGCAGGGATTTCCATATGCCCATCATCCAATAGATTGACACACATGGTGCCCACTGAATAGCTCCTGAACAAATAAACACACCCCAGGGACAATTCAAGGGTGGATGTGGAACTTTTAGTCTACATTTGATCAAAAAATTTCATTTTGAATTTACAAAAAGATGATAAAACTAAAAGTTCTAACTCAAGTGAAACTGATAGACATCAGACATCAAAGTAACTATGAAACAGAACTTCATCTGCAATATGACAATTGTATTAAAAATATACCCTGGGGGCTGGAGATGTGGCTCAAGCGGTAGGGCGCTCGCCTGGCATGCGTGCGGCCTGGGTTCGATCCTTAGCACCACATACAAACAAAGATGTTGTGTCCGCCGAAAACTAAAAAATAAATGTTGAAATTCTCTCTCCCTCTCTCTCCTCTCTCTCACTCTTTCTTTAAAAAAAAATAAAAAAAAATAAAAATATACCCTGGAAATACTTTATAGAGGTGTAACTGTGATGGCACAGAGAGGCCAAATGATGCTGAAAGAAATTTTTATCATTTACATTTCCTGAGAGAAGGGGACATTCTTTGCCCTGCAGGGCCACAAGGGACACACCAAATTTTGGTCAGGAGGCAGAGGAAGTGTGAGTTGAAAGTTTAGGACTGAATTAGGGTTTTCATGAGAAAACAGGGGTAGACAAGGGAAAGGGATTAGGCTATTTTGCTTCATCTCATGTCAGCAGACTGTTATATAGAAGTGGTCGCTAGTTATCTGGTTCCTGGTTCTGGATCCTTTAGTGCAGGGTAATTACTGGCTTGGTGTGTGAGTTGAATTAAGAGATAGTACGGGTGTGGGCTCTGCTTAGTTTGCATATGAAAGACATGCTACCAAGGGAGTTGTTTCCTGTTTTCATAAATAGCAAGCCCTGGAGAGATCAGTCTCTTTCAGATCAGTAAGATTCTCCAAGATCTTGTTCAAGCACATAAAATACAGACAATTTTTAAAAACAGGAATAAACAACAAAGGAAATTGTTGCTCACTAGTTCTATAAATTTTGGATCCCTCAGAAACGGGGGATAAGAGGTGTAAAGATTAAAAAGAGTTTCTTCTCCTCAAGCATCCTGAGGAAAGATGCTACAAGAACTCTCTGAAAACTTGTAGAAGGCATTCACAAAGAACTGGTACCTGACTCACAACTGAAAGCATCCTGTGGCCAGTTTATCAGTACAAACCAAGGAGTGAGCTGTGCTGTGGAACAGATGAAGGCCAGACAGGAGAGAGACCAAGGGTGAAAGCATCTGTCCAGTGGAACCACCTGCTGTGAGAAGCTCCAGGTAAACCTTGAATCCTAAGAGCTGCAGAAGGAGTTGATAGGTACTACCTGAACAGACATCCATTTGCCTGCATCAGGAGAACTGCAGGAAAGGGACCCTGAGCAATGAAAATCACCAAAAGGCCCTCAAAATCAAACAGCAATAACAAGAAACACTGAACAAAACTGTTTCAAATATGTGCTAGTTTCAGGAAACCTGATAGCAACATGTAAGAATTTCTGTTCAAATAAGACCTTATTTATCCCTTAAAACTTCTTTATTTTCCTATTTCACCCTGAAAGCATCCAAAAAAGGTTAGTAATCTAGGCAGGGTGGAGGTTGAGTACAGAGAAGTAGAGAAAAGCCATTCATTTCTCCCCATTTCTACCACAAGTGTCTTGCCTCAAGCAGACTAGAAACCGAGTTCCATTTAACTTCCTGGCAGAACATTTCTAGTTTTTGAGTTAAAATTAAGATTTTTTTTTAAAGTGACTGTAGCACTGCCCATGAGCAAAAACATAGGACACAGGGAAATATTCTGCCATGTAAAACAGTGACAAGGACCTTAGAGCTGTAAACATCACACTCTGGGAAAGACTGACCACAGGAAAGACAAGAAACCTGTAGAAGTTTCTGCTTGGTATCTCTGAAGAAATAACCAAGAAAACATTATCACTTTGAAAGCAGATTACATTGAAAAGACAAGTTAGAATGCAAGATGAGAGGAACGAACTGAATAATCACTGAATTAAAATACAAAAAACAAAAAAAATCACAAAAAGAACCATAATTTCATGGCAGAAAAAACAGAATCAGAGGTAAAGAGTGAACTTGAGGCTCCTTTAAAGAATACTGAGGGAAAAAAAAAAAAAAACACCCATTGCTTTTGTTAATGAGTTCATACTTAGTGAACACCGAACACATGTTGTAGAAGAAGAAACTGAGACTTGGCAAGACCAGCGAACATGCCCAGGCAAACAGCCAGTAGGTGACAGAGCAGAACTCAAACTCCAATCTGTCAGACTCCAAAGCATGTCTGTTAAGCATTACCCTGTGCCAAACACAAGGATAAGATGATATTTGGATCCGAAGAATGGGTGAAGAGCCAGCTCATAGATGACAGGTGTTTACAGGGAAAAAAAGCAGGACAAATTGAGTATAACCATAAATAAATGTAAAATAGAATAATACTGATAATACCTCTTAAGCCGAAAAAAATCTAAATGAAAAGTCTTATCCAGGTAGAAAATTGGACAATTGAACTAGAAGAATAAGAACTGGTTCTTCTTACAGAAGTAGAAATTGGGGAGATGAAAATCAAATAGTTTAAAAATTGGCAAAAGTACTAGTGTTTACAGAATCACAGCCTCAGGGACAGGAGTCCTCTGTGTAAAAAAAAAGAAAGAAAAAAAAATGTGGTGAGACAAGTATTCATATTTCTGGGAGTATTAAGTATTATGTAAAAAATACATACCCTAAGGAAGTAATATGAAAAAATGCAGACAAGAAATTATATAAAGGAGCCATTAATAAAATTAGGAAAATATTTCAAATAGATTAAAAAAAACTTTAAACTTGGAGACAGCACCAAAATATTTTAGTGTTCAGTATTGTTATGGTTTGGATCTGGAATGTCCCCCAAAAGCTCATGTTCCCAATGACCTGGTCCCCAAAGCTGCAAGGTTCAGAGGTGAAGTTTTAAAAAAATGATTGTATCATGAGGGCTCTGACCTCATCATCGGATTAATCTATTTGATAGTTTATGGCGCCTCCCTCTCTCTCTCTCCCTCTCTCTCTCTCTCTCTCTCTCTTTCTCTCTCTCTCTCTCTCTCTCCTGGCAGTCATAAACTGAGCAGCTTTCCTCTACCATATGCTTCCACCATGATATTCTGCTTCATCTCAGGCCTGGAGCAATGAAGTCAGCTGACCATGGACTAAGACTTTTAAAATCATGAGCCCAAAATGCGCTTTTCTTCCTCTATGTTGTTTTTGTCAGGTATTTTGGTCACAGAAATGCAAAGCTGACTAACACAGATATAGATCATTAAAATAGGAAAAAATACTTGCTTTTTATTGACAGGCTGAAAAATGAGGCTTTTGTCAATTGAAAAAAAAATGTGATGTCATCATACAAATTCTAGGAGGAAACTATGGACACATTCAACACAATAAACCAAGGGAGTTAAGACTTTGTTTAGGTTGGCAACAATATTTGAATTCCTCGAAGTAACTCTAGAGAAGCAGGATAGGACAGCAGGTGGCTGGTCTCTAAAACAGATGTGTGCTTTATTCTGGATCTACGGTTTACTGTGTTATGCACATCAGTTTCTCTCTCTAAACCCTGAACCCTCACTCAATAAGTATTTCTTGCCCAAGGCACTGGCCCAAAGCCACATAGGTACTAAGTGTTGGAAAAAGGAAGGTTTGGTGGAATCAGTCTGGCTGAAATATAATCAGAGGATTTAGAAAGGGAAGAAATTTCAATTAAAAAAGAACAAAGGGAAGAAAAAGTATGGTATTCAGATCATATAAAAAGCCGAATTTTCCTGCCCATACAGATAGAATAGAGACAATATAGTATTATTTCAAGGTTATATCACATTTTACAATGTAATTACTTATATATTTTCTTGTTTGGTCTTCCTGAAGGTCTTTGGAGTTTGGAAGAACTAGTTATTATATTATTCTCTACTCCATCCTTGAATTACAAATAAAAAGACTGAGGGGCAAGGAATATAAGACATTTTTCCCCAAGCAAATAGAAGAACAAGAAATTCAATTAGGTGACTCATAATAATTTGATGAAAAATACTGAAAGCAATAAAATTGATTTAAACTCAGCATTGAAAGGGATGGAGATTCAGTGAAATATCCCAGAGAAATGATTGGCAGAAAAGGAAGCAGTGCAAGTTTATATAAAAGGGATTTACATGCTGAGGCTTGGTATCAGAATCTGGGATATGGATAGTAGGGATAAATGAAAAACAATCCCCAAACAACATACTAGAAACTGGGTGGTAAATTAATCTCCCATGGTTCGGAAAGCATGAATGAAACAAGTAGAACCATTCAGAAGAAATTGACTTGGCAGTATTCCAAACCTTAAAAGCTGATGATTTAGAGAGACTTCACTTTTATCTCAAGGCAAGACCACACCTCAACTATCCTGTATAGATAAGAATCTTCCCTAAGAAGACATCAAGAGTTTTCTCAACCTGAAACACTTTATACAAGTCTTTGTTGGCCCAGACAGATCAGCGTAATCTGGGGTCTGCCTGTTCTACTTGAGCAACAACCAGTAGCATCTCAGGAACCATCTCAGACTGGTTGATGTTAGATGCTAGAATTCTGTTGAACCAAGAGTGTCCTGATGAAGGCTCTAGAAAGGGCAGAGTAGACCTTATTTGTGTTTCCTAGAATTATAGCTGACTCTGTTATTTATTTGTAAAGGCAGCTTCAGGAATCTGAGACCCCCATTTTTCAGTCAAGGGCTCATCTACCTACTTGGAAGGTATCTTAGACACCTGAGGCAAATGTGCAGCTAGTTAATTTCATAATGATAAGAGAATGCCAGCCAGTATAAATCTATTTTGAAAATATATATTTATTTAAATGCATACATTTGTACTTGTAGTAAAATATCAATAGAAATCAAATAAGTTTCTAAATGAGTTTTAATAATTTCAGTCCACCTACTTGTACATAAAAGTGTGCACACATAGAGATATAATGGAAAGATGGCTCATTTCAATTGCTAATTGCATATGTACTCAATGACACATCAAATCACTTCCCTTTCTCTATATTAATTTGGAACCAGAGAGGGTGAGATGCAGTGGAGTTATACCACCCATGAAGGTATGGGAATTTCCCATTCTCTTTTTCTAGCCAGGAACTCTCCAAGCAGCTGATCTGCTGACCAAGTTTCTCTTCTCCTTTGGATCGCTCATTCACTCCACAGTCCCTGGAAACACCCCTATCATCCCTTGAAATGATTGTTTATTCTTTTGTTGGCTTTTGGGTGAAGACATACTCTTCTTAACACAGGTCAATTAGTTCAGTTTTTGTTCAACACCACAAGAGAATCATAACCTAGTTTGATGTTTAGGATTAAGTAGCCAAGCAATAGGCTTCCTCCTTACTAATGATACAGTGGGTTCTTTTGAGGTATCTCAAGTTGCTCGTTGCTTCATATTTCCCGAAAAGCATCATATATTCCAGACTTGATCATAGTCCTAAGATTGAGAATCTCCTTGGAAGTTCTGGAACTACATGAGAGGTTTTGTATTAATCCCTTATTATCATATGTCAGTTCCCTGGAAAGTTTTAGGGCAGAAATTCCATTATTTCTAATGGCTGAATATTAAACCAGGCAAGAAACAACAAATAGATGGAAGTAAATGTGCATCTTGTTGTTTACTGTTTGTTTGTTTGCTTGTTTCTGGAAAACTTTCATAGAGTTGGAAGCAACAGAGAATATATGTATAAACACAGAATCCTCTAAATGTTTGGAGATAATTTTTATGGTTTCTATGTTTTTTTTCACCCTCAAACTCTCCATTTTCCCCCACACAAAGTCTAAATTGCTAACCAGGTAAAACTCTGCTGTAAGGACAGTTGACTATTGATTTTTAACTTTTATTCTCCATTTATACCTTTATAAGGACTTCTAAACATCTATGCTGTGTCTGGCTACAGGTGTAATGCCCTGCACAGCCACATATGTAAGTGGGTATGAAAAGAGAGCATAAGGTGCTCTGGTGTGGTAAGAGTGACAGCAGCCGCAGGTGGAGTTCCATTCATCAGCCAATGAAGCAGCCTTTACCACCTTTTCACTCTCCCAAAAAGAGAGTGAAAAGATCAGCTCATGTCAAAATCTTACTGCGTCTAGTCTGCCATCAGTTAACTGAGAAAAATCTATAGATTTTTAGCTATAGATCAGCTCATGTCAAAATCTTACTGTGTCTAGTCTGCCATCAGTTAACTGAGAATCTAATTCGGTCTAAATATTTATTTAAGAAGGGGAGATGTGTGCCTGATAGCTTAGAATATGATTTTCTTTTTGTAGTGATGACTGATCAGAGTTATTTGGCCATTATTTTTATTTTGACAATTTATTATTTTTTAAAAAAAATTTGCCCTATTGCTTTTTGAGATTGTTTTGTGACTTCCTTATGGAATTCTTGGCAGTAACAGTATGGTAAAGAGCACATTGGGGAAGGAACCAAGAAATTTGAGTTTTTCTTCAGGTTCTGTCATTATCCATCTAGATGAATTTCAGGGGAATCACTCAACCCTAATTGTGTCTCAATTCTCTCATCTGTAAAATGAGCGTGTTGGACTAGATGACTTTTCCAGAAATCAAATTCTATGATTGGGCATAATCTCATATCACCCTTTGTTTCCACATTCTGTGCTCTGGCAAATTTTAAGTTACTATTTAAATAACTGAGATGATAAAAATAACATACATATGTTGTGGCAATTTCAGAAAATTACAGAAAAAAAATAATATAATTTAATACCAAAAATCAGTCCTATCCTAACTAGGGATAACTACTGTTTTTGTTATATTGATTTATTGGTTGTCAGTACTTTTCTTTCTCCTTTTTTCCCCAGTGCTTTTCTTTTGCATATGCACATGTATTTTATTTCCATTTTGTACATACACAAACATAAGTAATTATAAATATATTTTATAAGTAAATATAAGTATATTTACAAAACATGCATTCACACTATATAGAGAGAGTTTGTATTCTACTTAACTCCATTATGAGTTTCCATTTTGTTAAACATTCTTCACAATTATTATTTTAACGGAATTGATGTGTTTCCTCCCAGCACAATGCTAGAAGAGAGAAAAGAATCAGTGAATTTCCTTTCCTTTATATACAGAAATGTTATTTTATTTTCATCTTTGCTTTTTCTTTTTTGCTTTTTTTTTTAAATTTTGGCAGAAATTTAAAGTCTGCAGAAATGTTACAAGAATAGTAGAAAGAATTCCTATTTATACTTCATCAAGTTTCCCTAATTGTAACATTTGTTACATTTGTTTTATATTTCGGAATGTCTGTAAATTTTGTTTTGAAGCAGGTGAGAGTAAGATGCAGACATGGTACCTGCTTATCCATAAATATTTCAGTGCAAATCCTAAAAACAAGGACATTCTTTAATAACTAATTACAGTTATCAAATTAGACAGATGCTGTTGATTTTTCTCATTGCTGGTGATATGGTATTTGTTTTTAATATTTTTTTCCTAGATACTCACAGAATGGTTCTAAATGGTTAAAACATAATGGCATGGTAGATATTTTGCATTTCTTTACAATGAATTTATTGCAACCCTATTTTTTTAAAAAAAAATTAAGCTTTTTGCCTGGAATATTCTGTTTTCTACTTATTGAAACCTTTCTAGGTTTAATTCTGATTCCATCTCCTCTGAGAACTCTTCTCTGTTAGCCCATTCACAAGTTATTATTTTTTTCCCTAAATTGAAATCCTCTAATTATTGAATATAAACCAGTATAAGGAGCTAAGGATGCAGTCTTATGGCAGAGCTGCTGCTTAGCACATGTGAGGCCCTCCATTCAGCCCCAGCACAAAAAAAAAAAAAAAAAAAAAAAAAATTGAAGCTAGCATGAAGTTGCACACATTGAACATTTGCTTTCTACTTTTCTACTTTTCCTTTGACATTTCACATTCACTGTATTTTAAATATTTATTTGGATCATGGGTTTTTAGATCTGTAAAGAAAATCAATCATAAACTAATCTCATTCCAGTCTATATATGAAGGAATTGAATAAAGAAAGTTTACATAACATTTTGATGTTAAGAAGTTAAGCCTTAAAAAAAAAAAAAAAAGAAGTTAAGCCTTATTGGCACCAGAACTAGTAGTTGGAGTTCCTAGAATCTTAGAATTTTAAGACTGAGGGCTTGTTTCCATGGAAATGCTACAAGGGCAAAGGGAAAGTTGTGGCAGTTGTGGATCTAGGTTCCTGCCACCCAGTTTGACAGATCTTATCTGATTTCACTTATTTTATACATTGAATGTTCACTTAAGGATTCTTGTGAGAAAGAAGTCAGCTGCTAAAAAGTAACAAAAAAATAAAAATTTGAAAACAGTTGTTCTGCCACTTATAAATCTAATGCACAAATGTCCTGCCAGGAGGTCTTTAAATATACACTTCAGATCCTAGAGATGCAGAAATTGCCAAATTTCCTTCAAGAAATATTTACTGCGCACTTCCCATGTACCAGGCATTTTGTAGACATTGGACATACTGAGCTGAACAAGACATGAGAGGTGATAAATTTGACACTTAGAAAGCTCTTCCATATATCTAATTGAAGTCTATTTGTAATTCTGTCTTCAGGATCCATTAAGAAAGAACCACCTGCCTAATCTACGTAAGTTCTTCAAATTTATAAAGATAGATTGATATTATATTTTCTATTGGCCTGTTTAGCAACTTAGTGTCCATTCTATTTATACACCACTGGAGAAAGCCATGTCCACGTGTTCCTGTTCTCAACATACCCCTGAAGTGTGGTACCTAGAACAGCATCCAATATCACAGATGTGGTACAAGCAGAACATAGGAAAAAAGCCAGTACTACTTACCTTACTTTGCATACTATTGTCTTATTGATGCAGTGTAAGATGTTATTCATTTATTTACCTGTCCAATAACAACAAACTTACTCATTGCACATATTTTATTCCATTCAACTTATTTAGCTATAAATATTTAAGATGATTTTATTGTCATCTTTCATCCTAGAACTGTATAGTTGATTTCTTGAATTGAAATACAGACTTTATTACTTATTTACATTAAATTATATTTGATATTCTTCTTTTCATTTTTAGTTTGACATACATTAATATGAAGCATATGGATGTTTGGGACAATAGATGACATATAAGATTATATTGCCTATTGAAGTTATAGCTATTGGTTTGTGCAAATACATTCTATAATATTACAAAATGATGAAATTGCCTAATAATGCATTTCTCATTAAGAGATATATGACTGTATTGGGGGGTGTTTATTCTGTTTTATTGATTATTAACTATCTTTCCATGCTATTTGTTATCTTCCAGTTTGAGTTACATGTTATCAATTACTTCAAAGACATTAATAAAAATAATTTGACAAGAACACGCTTAGAGAAGAATCTAACAGATATCATCAAAGGCTTTTTTCCCTACACCATGACTAACCTCATTCCAGTAATTAACTGTCTTTGTCTACACATGTTAGCTAGTTCAACCAATTCTATAATCTAATACAGAGACCTATTTTTCCCATTTTTGCCTTATTAGAACATTTTCCCAATGTTTTTCTTAAATTAGTATGTGTAATATTTTTGAGTTCTCCAGTCTATAAATATGATGAACAATACAAAATATCAAAGTATTTTAGTATTACTTATTCTCACTGAATCCCTGTTGATTTTCTCTTATATGTCCAATGCTTCTCACATGTCATGAATTTTTATAAATCATGGAAGATTTTAGAACACACAAAAATTCAACAAATAGTTTTCATAGTGCTGTCCAGTGAGTATAGCATTCTGGAGAAAGGGACTCTACTGTGTAGACATCCAACACAAAGACATGAGAAGCTAGAGTAAAATAACTTTAAGCAGCTATCTCCTGCTCCAGTTCTATGAGCCTCAGATTATTTTTCTTTTTCCCATGTGCTTTCTAATTTGCTAAGTAAATTATTGAGGCTGGATATTCTACCCAAGGTTCAAGAAATAAGCATTTTATTTACTTGTAGAAAAAGTAAAGAATTTTTCAGATTACATGGAGACACATGCAGTAGGTGCTCAACATAATTTAACAATAAATATTTGTTAAAAGAATATACCTTGATGTGTAGTCACAAGGTTTTGTAATTCCAGCGGAAACACAACAGAGATATTTGTTGAGGGAAATGCTGTATGGAGATCCCGACATTTCTTTATTTATCTCAACATCTATGCTGTAAATACAAGCTATATTCATGAATCAAGATTAAAAGAGAAAAATTATTTTGGTTCAAACTTTAACATGTCTTATCATTAACATAGGTGAATTAATTCTGCTAAATGTTTCTTTAATAATTTCCCAAATTTTCTTGGAATGAAGAAGAGTTCTTTTTTAATCGGAGTTTGACAGAAAAGCATTTCACTGTATCTTTCTTTCCCAGAAATTGTTCTTTATATGCCTCATAAATCATCTATACACATTGAAAAAGGCTATTTTATCAGTCTAAAATATAGTCTTTTGCACATTGAGTGGAAACAAACAGATATCACTTGTTTTTTTTTTTATTGCTTATAGGATTCAGGATATGAAAAATAAGTTTTACCTAAAAAACATGTTTCAAAATTGTTTTTCTTTTTTTACATGACAGTAGTGTATATTTTGAAATATTATACACACATAGAATAAGTATAACTTGTTCCAATTAGGATCCCACTACTGTGGTTGTACATACTGTGGAGTTACATTGGTCAGGTATTTACAAATGAGAATAGGAAAGATAGGTCCAATTCATCCTATTCCTATCCCCCATCCCTTTGCTTCATTCCCTTTTGTCTGGTCCAATGAACTTCTAATCTTCCCCTCCCTTGTTGTGGGTTAGCATCCACATATCAGGGAGAACACTCTGCCTTTGGTTTTGGGTGATTGGCTTATTTCACTTAGCATGATAGCCTCCAGTTTCATCCATTTACTGGTAAATACCACAATTTCATTCTTCTTTATGGCTAAGTAATATTGCATTGTGTATATATATCACATTTTCTTTATCCATTCATCTATTGAAGGACACCTAGGTTGGTTCCACAGTTTGGTTATATGAGAATTGATGTGGCTATGTTACTGTAGTATGCTGTTTTTAAGTCCTTAGGAGTGGGATAACTGGGACAAATGGTGGTTCCATTCCATGTTTTCTGTGGAATCTCCATACTGATTTCCAGAGTGGTTGTACCAATTAGCAATGCCATCAGTAATGTATGAGTGAATCTCTTTTATCCACAGTCTCCCCAAATTTTATTATTGTTTTTATTCTTGATAATTGCCCTTCTGATTGGGGTGAGGTAGAATCTCAGTTTAGTTTTGATTTGCATTTCTCTAATTGCTAGAGATGTTAAACGGTTTTTTAAATATATTTGTTGACCATTTGTGTTTCTTATTCTGTGAAGTGCTTGTTTTTTTTTCCTTAGCCCTTTTATTAATTGTATTATTTGCTTTGGGGTTTTTGTTTGTTTGTTTGTTTTGGTATTAAGTTTTTTTGTGCTCTTTGTATATCCTAGAGATAAATGCTCTGTCTGAGGTACTGGTGGCAAAGATTTTCTCCCTTTCTTAGGCTCTCTCTTCACATTCTTGATTATTTCCTTTGCTATGAAGAACCTTTTTAGTTTGAATCTACCCCATTTATTGATTCTTCATTTTACTTCTTGAGCTTTCAGAGTCTTATTGAGGAAGTTGGTTCCTAAGCCAACATGGTGGAGTTGGGTCTACTTTTTCTTCTAGTATGTTCATAGTCTCTGGTCTAATGCCCAAGTCCTTGATCCACGTTGAGTTGAGTTTTGTTCAGGATGAGATATAGAAGGTCAATTTTATTCTACTACATATGGATTTCCAGTTTTCCTAGCACCATTTGTTGAAGAGGCTGTTTTTTTCTCCAATGTATATTTATGGTGCCTTTGTCTAGTACGAGATAATTATATTTATGTTGGTATGACTCTGTGTCTTCTAATATGTGCCAGTGGTCTTCATGTCTGTTTTGGTGCCAATACTATGCTGTTTTGTTGCTATAGCTCTGTAGTATAATTTAAGATCTGATATTGTGATGCTTCTATGTCATTTTCTCCATTAAGTATTGCTTTGGATATTCTGGACTTCTTATTTTTCCAAATTAATTTCATGAATACTTTTTCTATTCCTATGAAGAACATCATTTAAATTTAAATAGACATTGCATTAAATATGTATAGTGCTTTTGGCAGTATGGCCATTTTGACCATATTAATTATGCCTATTCAAGAACATGGGAGGTATTTCCTCTTCTAAGGTCTTCTTCAATTTCTTTCTTTAGTGTTCTGTAGTTTTCATTGTAGAGGTATTTCACCTCTTATGTTAGATTGATTCCCCAAATTCTTTTTCTTTTTTCTTTTTTTGAGGCTATTATAAAGAGCATAGTTTTCCTGATTTCTCTTTCAGCTGATTAGTCATTGATGTAGAGGAATACAACTGATTTACAGGTGTTAATTTTATATTCTACTACTTTGCTGAATTCATTTATGAGTTCTATAAGCTTTCTGATAGAATTTTTTTGTCTTCTAAATATAGAATCATGTTGGCAATTTGGGATATTTTGAGCTCTTCTTTTCCTATTCATATCCCTTTATTTTCTTTCCTTTGTCTAATTGTTCTGGCTAGAGTTTCCAAGGGCTGTGTTGAATAGGTGAGGTGAAGGAGGGCATCCCTGTCTTGTTCTAGTTTTTAGAGAGAATGCTTTCAATTTTCCTCCACTTAGAATGATGTCAAAACTGTTTTTTATGGATACTATTAAACAAAAATTTTTCTTAAAGTGGTAAGAGTAAAATAATCATGGATGAGTTCTACTTTTGCTATTCTGTTAAAAAAAATTGTAGTTATTGATGGACAGAATGCCTTTATTTTATTTGCTTATTTTTATGTGATACTAGGGATCAAACCCAGTGTCTCAAACATGCTAGGCAAATGCTGTACCACTGAGCTACAGCCCCAGCCCCTATTTTTGCTATTCTTTTCAAAGAAAAAAGTAAACATGAATGAATAAGGTTAATTGAAAACTTATTTAACTCCTTGATTGACCCAATTTCCATCAACTCATTCATATAATTGTCTCACCTTCCTCCCACATAAACATATGTCACTTTTTTTTTCAATTCAAGCTTCCTTATTTCTAAAACTTATGCCATTAGTTTCTGCATGGTAAAGATATAAGGCAATGGAAGCCAAAGAAAAGAGCATATTCTGGAGTAAGATTGTGGTATTATAGTATGGGCTATATTCTATTCCCCCACAAAAAAGTCAGAATTCTAATCCCTAGTACCTCAGAATATGATTGTTATTGGTCTTTGAAGATAATCAAGTTAAAACAAGGTCTTTAGGGTGTGCTCTAATCCAATATGACTTGTGTCCTTACACAAAGGGGAAATTTGAAGACAGAGATGGAAATGAATAGAGATATAAAGAGATACAGGGAGAAGATGATCATACATGTGCCAAGGAGAGAAAGCTAGAACAAATCTCTCTCTTATCACTTTCTGATAGAACTAACTCTGCTGACTAAATATAGACTCCAGGCCTTCTGAACTGTTAGTCAGTATCTTTCTGTTTTTAAGCCACTCATTTTGGTTACTTTGTTACAGCAGCCCTAGAAAACTCATGCTGGTTATATGGAGTTGTTCCTGAGAATAGACATACTATTATTAGAGCTAACTCTTAGTCATGTCTACATGCCAGGTCATTAGGATGATCTAAGTAATTTACATATAATATGTCATGTAATCTTTACATCAACCCCTATTAGGTAGGTACTGTCACAATTACCTTTCTTTGATGAGGAAACTGAGTCTCAGAAAGGCCAATACTGTTATTCTAAGTCACCCAACTAGTAAGAGGTAGTACTTAAGGCAGCTGGACTCCATAGTCTGTTCTATTAACACTGTATTGGATAATATACATTGCCCAGAAAGAAGTCACTAAATTATAGAATGATGTTTCCAGAAATAGGAGGAATCCATCAGAGCTGTTGAGATTTTCAGTGTTTGTATTAGTTTCCTCTGGCTGTTGTAACAATTTTTCATAAGACCGGTGACTTAAAACAACAAAAATGTATTCTCTCACAGTTCTGGAAGCTGAACACATGAATTCACAGGTCACAATTCCCAGAGGCTGTAGTGGAAATTTCAGTCCTTTATCTTTTCCGGCACATGATGGCCATTAGTATTGCTTCAATCTCTTCCTCTGTGGTCACACTGCCCCTTACCTTCTGCTATATCTTCTGTGTGTCTACCTTCTGCTATATCTCCTGAAGACTCTTTTGACTGCTTTTAGAGTCCAGATAATCTGTGATGATTTCAAGATCCTAAACTTGTCACATTTGCAAAGACTTTTTTTTCTTTTTTCTAAATAAGGTCACATTTACATGTTCAGGGAATTTGACAAGGACACATCTTCTGGAACCTGTATTCAACCCAGTATAATGCTGTCTTGTAGTTTTAAGTCAGTGTGCTTTTTTTGTGATCATGGTGAACCCACATCATTTAAATCAACTAAGAAAAAAATAAGGAGGAGAGAGTGAGGGAAAGATTAAAGGAGAAAAATTACCTCTAGGAAGATGAACATTATAAACTGCTGTCTGTGCCAACATTTGCTACCAAAGTTTAGCAAATATTCCAATTTCAGAAGAGTTTAAGACAAATAAAAGCTAATAATTGGGGGAAACGTGGTTATGTGTTTGAATAACTAGGTAGGGAGAAAGGATTTTGGGGGCAGCTGAGATAATCCATTTTAAAATTATGAGCTTTCAAATGAGTATTATCATGAAGAAATAAAATTTTAAGTCAGCATCACAATTTTCAATAGAACCCTTACCTCTATTTTTATGGCAAACAAAATATAACATGTCAGCATTATAAAAAAAGAGGTTTTCGTGAGACTAAGTTAACAGTTTTTCATTGGCAATTTTGTGAATGCAAAACAATAGTCTTCTGCATATGAATGTTCATAAGTTGCCAAAAGTTAGTTTAAAATCCAAAGTTGTAAGAAATTGAAGTGTTGTTCATAATGAGAAAGTCAAAACTTTCTTACAAGTTTTTACACTCTAATAATAGTTTAACAATAAGCACAAACAAGTATTTCACAAGGAAAACACAATAAATAGGGGAAATAAACTTCAAGCTCAATAATAAGCAAAGAAATGCAAGTTAAATACTTCTTGACCAACAGATTGGCAATGATTAAAAAGAATAAAACCCAGGATTGTAAAAGATGAGGATGAAAGGGTATTTTCATAACTACTGGTGGAATGTAAACTAGAACCAATTTTCCTAAGGATAAGTTAGATACATGTACATCAAAAGTCTTTGAAGTATACAAATCTTTTGACCCAACAATTTCACAATTGGTCAATGTACCCAAAAAAGTAAAAATACATATACTCAAAGATATATGCACAAGGAGACTAATTCTTATGTTTGTACTAGTTGCAAATTGAAAATAATATATATGTTTGACATTAAGATATAGGCTAAATAATGTATCCTTATAGCAAAATCCATCCAGTTGCTGGGAATAACAATGCATATCTGTATCCATTGACATAAAAATGAACTGTGTTAATAACACATTGGCAAATGAAGAAAGTTATAAAAGAACGTGATTCCATTTTTTTTGGAAAGCATACTTTGTTTATATGTTTTATTCAGATCTCTATTTTTCACATTTTTAATACAAAGGCAAATATGTGGCAGCAAAAATCAATGTTATTAATTTATTATAACACATAATATTACACACAGTATAACTAAAAGATTATTAATAAATAATTATATTATAAATCATATTAAAATATCTAGAAGATAGTATAATTATATGAAAACTTTTGAACTTGTTACTATTTTCTAATTTTTGATAATAGCTTTGAACCACATGTGAGATAAATTGTTTCAGAGATGTTTAAATATTCTGTTTAATGAGTTCTCCATTAAAAAGGAACAATATGTTAGGCAATGTTTCACAGGCACGTTTTTGAGATTTGGCTCATTAAATTTTGCATTGTGAACATACATAGTTAATAGAAAACACACATCAACATTTTTTAGGGTAAAATTTTATACTTTGTTTCCATAGACAGAAATAAATTTCCAAAACTAAAAACAAAATCTAATAATACTTTACTGATTGCTTTTAAAGGACAGTCATTTGAAATTTACAATGGATATATAATGACAAGTTAAGAATATTTATGGCTCAAAGAAATAAGATGAAATGAAGGGGAAGCAGGCAGGTATTAAAATAAGGTAGAAATTTTCTGCTATAAGTTGTTCTTGCTACTTTATATTCTAGAACAAAACATTGTCAGGACATTTATTCACATTCAGCTCAGTTTTGGTACATGTCTTTTGAGCTCTCAGAAGTCACCATATTAAAAAAATTAAGAGGTCAGTTAGCCAGTCCCTGGCCTTGAAGAGATAAAGACTTGACCCTCTCATAATGAAACAATTTCCTGATTCATACAAAAGAAGAACTTCTCTAGTAGCACCCAGAAACGCTACAGAGTTTTTGATACTCTAGGAGGTTCTAAAATATATTTTTTGTAAGTAATATGGAATAAAACACTATGTTTCATATATGTACACACTGCAGAATGATTAAATAGACTAATTAGTATATCAGTCACCTCACATACTTTTTGTTATGGTGAGAACATTTACAAGCAACTCTTTCAGCAATTTTTAAATATACATTCTTTATTATTATTACCTTGCTGTATAATTGGTCTCCAGAACTAAATCCTCCTAACTGAAATTTTGTACCCTTTAACCAACATCTTTCCATTCTCCTCAGTCCTTCATCTCTTGATTATCACTCTTCTGATCTCTGATTCTATAATTTGTGTTTTTAGATTGCACAGGTTGTGTGAGTATGTAGTCTATGTCATTCTGTGCCTGTATTATTACAAAGTAATGTCCTGGAGGTATACTCATGTTGTTGCAAATGATAGGAATTCTTTTTTTTAAGGCTGGATAGTAACCCACTGAGTGTAAATACTCTATTTTCTAATGCTTTTACTTAGCAAAAGTTTTTGCTCATCCACACTATACTTGAATTCCATTATAAGCAGAAGAATGACATTAAAAACCAATGCTTTCTAAAAGTTAATGTGAACTTTTCTGTACCCTTTGCTTCTTCACGTTGCTCCAAAAACATTATAGATATGACAACTGTTGTTCCAGAAAAGAAATTAAGAGCATTAGAAAGATTATCTATCACTCATCTATCATCTATTCATCTATTATCTAAATATCCAGAATATATAGATAGTATATGTATAGAGATGATAAAAAGATAAAATAATAAATATATAATAACTAAAGAACCATAAAGATCCAGATTGGAAAAGCAAATGTTATGGGTTGTATCTTAAATGACCTTCAAAACATCATGCATTAAAGGCTTGTTCCCCAAAGCAGAAATGTTGAGAGGTGAAGCTTTTGAAAGGCTATTAGGTCATGAGGGCTCCGACCTCATCAACAAAGTGATCTATTTATGGATTCATAATTTAGTGGGCCATTGGGAGGTGGTAGAAACTTGAGAAGGTGGAACCTAGTTGGAAGAAGTAGGTCACTGGAAGCAGGCCCTTGAAAGTTTATTTTGTTCTTGTTCTTCCTCTCAGTACCTACCTCTCACCCCATCTTTCTCTGCTTCCCACATGCCATAAAGTAAGCAGCTTTGCTTTATTATGTATACTTTCTGCAATGATTTTCAGCCTCAACACAGAAACAACAGAGTTAAGTAACCAAAGACTGAAACTTCTGAAACCATGAGCCAAAATAAGTCTTTCCTTCTTTTAGATTGTTTATCTCAGGTATTTTATCACACCAATCACACAGAAAATTGGTACCAAGAAGTGGAGTGGTTGTTGTGACTATACCTGAGGATGTGATTCAGAAGCCTTTGACATTGATTTGTACAAAGTGTTTGGAAAAGTTTGGAGATGCAAGCTGGAGAAGCCCTAGAATATTGTAAATAGAATTTACTGGCAAATTCTAGTCAGGACTCAGAAGACCAGAATACTGATAAGAAGGTGGACAGTGAAGACTGTACTTATGAGGTTTCAGAAGAAAATGAAGACTCTGTTGGAAATCTGTCTAGAGGTCATTTCTGTCATATTCTCACAAAGAATTTGTCTAAAATTTGTCCATTCCCTGAGACTTTGTGTGAGACTGAGTTTAAGGGTGACTGATTAATTCATCTGACAGAGAAAATTTCATGGTGGTATGGTATTAGACTGTGGCATGGATATTTCTGGGTTGCTCTTATCCAGATTTACAATGAGAGTTGGGAGCAAAAGGCTAGGGGAAATATTGGAAACACTTGCTATTTGGCCACAAAAGAAACATATGGCCATGGAGGGTGTTGTTGCTAAAAAAGATAAGTGCCATTAAAAAGAAGTACTTTGTACTTCAAAAAATGGGAAAGATGTTTGAAGTCATCTCTGAAATAGACTAGACCACACCCATCACAGGTTTACAGATGTAAAAGTGTGGACTCTCACAAATGACTAATTCTAGCTAATTAACATACCCATTACCTCACATAATCATCATTTTTGTGGTGACAACACTTTCTACACCGAATATCACAGCATTTTCAAGAATTCAATATCTTGTCAACTGTAGTCACCATATTGAACAATAAAACTCTTGAACCAGATAGGAAGCCAGTGTTGGGAGTAGTGATAAGACAATTGGTTGAAACCATGGGAAGGTCATCCAAACCCATGACTGCATCACCACAAGACTTCAGATGGAATGGGCAGAAAGACAGTAATCAGAAATCTCATCCTTAGGAAAAAAAAGCCTTTTTTACTAGAGAAAATGAAGAACTCTAGAGAAAAGATGTGTGGTGTTCTGACATTTTGTGGGTCTCCTGTCTGTCTGAGCTTATGTAGAATCTAAAAAGGTTGATCTAATAGCAATAAAGGGAAGAATGGTGGCTACCAAAGGCTGAGTGGTTAGAGGTAGGGAAAGGAGGTTGGGAGATGTTAGTCAAAGGCTATAAAATTCCAGTTACATAGGACAAATACGCTTAAGAGTTCTATTATGCAATATGGTGACTATAGTTGACAATATATTAATTTGTTTTAAATGCTGTGTATTATGGTTTAGATGTCAGGTGTTCCCAAAAAACTCACATGTGAGACAATGCAAGAGGGTTCAGAGGGGAAATAATTGGATTGGGAGAGCCTTAATCTAATCAGTGAATTGTTCACCTGATGGGATTAATTGAGTGGTAAATGAAGGCAGGTGGGATATGGCTGGAGGAGGTAGTAGCTTTGGGATATATATTTGTATCCGACAAGTGGAGTCGCTCTGCTTCCTGATCTTCCTGTGAGTCACTTCCCTCTGCCACACTCTTCCACTGTGATGTTTAGCCTCTCCTGGAGCCCAAAGGAATGAAGTCTGACTTCTATGGGCTGAGTCACTGAAACTGTGAGCCCTCAAATAAACTTTTCCTCATGTATAATTGATCTGGTTGGGTCTTTTAGTCATAGCAGTAAAAAATCTAAGTAAAACATTATGATACTGGGTGTAAAGTGTTCTCACAACAAAAAATAATAATTATATAATGTATATGTTAGTTAACTAGAATTAGTCATTCTACAACATACATATTTCAAAACAATATTCCATGCATGGTAAATTCATTCAATTTTACCTGTCAATTTAAAAATAATTTTTAAAAGAATGAAAGCTCCCTGGTTGTATGGACCAAGGCCCTTTTCATTGTACATGGTCCAAACATAAACTTTGATGATAACTACTCAAGGGTTTTGTTCTTTTCATATATGGAATTCTGCATGTACTCCAGAGACGTTACCAGCTAAACGTTACCACACATAATTGTGAAAACTAATACATGCTTTATGCAGAATTATTTTGAGAACATTCTTTTAGTCTTTATTCACTGATTCATTCATTTACTCACTAATCCATCAAATATTGTATGCACTTTCCATGCAGTTGCTTAATGCTAGAATAGAAACATCAAAGAACTGCTTAATTTAAAGAGTTCATGTTGTGTATGTAGAGACCATTCCTTGGATTATTACCTTATTTATAACCCATGCTCTTGTGTCTGTTTGCATGTTCTGCTGCAAACCACCCCCAATCTGAAAAACAGCATTGATATTTCCCTCTTCCTAATAATGCAAAATAATAAGAACACTATGTCCAGGTATTGGATTCAACATATAGATCCCTGAAGAATTTTTCCCAAACTCTTTTATTTAAAATATTTCCTAAAATGAAATGTATTCAGAACATCTCCCTCTTAATTTCTGATTTGTGTTTTAATGTGTATTTAATCTATATGTTTCTGATGCATTTGCATATATCTCAACACGATGTTATTTTATAAGAGTAGAACAATATCCAAAAATTTTTATGACTTTTTCTATTTACTCTTTCTTAGTTCTAACCTCCACTATCCCTACTACCTTTCTACACAGCCAAATCTGGAAATATAAATAGTCAAGTTCTGCTTAAAGTCAAATATTTGGAAAGTTTGAGATCAAATGTATATCTATTTATGGTTGTATTCCATATTGGTACCTCCTGTTGCATGAAGTATGTTTCAGAAAAGTAAAAGGGAAAGAATTTATTTTTATCAAGACTTTGGTGTTCATATTTCCTGCTGGATCTGCCCCATGTACAAGTGCGAACAGGGAGACAGAGCAGGGCATTCCTTTTCTTTGAAGAATATGCTGGCATGTGTATTTTTGTTGTAACTTGGGCTTTTGCAAAACCTGTGCTGAATCAGAAGAAGAAAGCAACAATGGAAACTTTCAGAATTCTCCTGCCTTCCCTTCCTTTCCATTCCCAAGAAATAAAAATCCCACAGAGAATATGCTGCACATTCCAAGAGATTTGATCATTATTGTGCTTTAGCAGCCCTTAAATGTTATTTAAAAAATACCCAAATTAACCCAGTGAAGCCTCTGGCTTCATATCTTTTGACTTCCAATTATTCTTATTATTCCTATGGCCATTACCATTATTATTATTGCAGGCATCTCACTATGTTTTCAAACAAAAGCTTGGCTCCCGTTTCTGAAAATGTCATAAGAACTAAGCTCCCCGTAAAACTTTAAGGAAACATTTTAAAACTAAAGCTACACAGGTTCAATCTGAACTTCATTAATAGCTTCCTTGAAGCCAAACATGGTCTTGTGAGGCCCATTAGTGTGATCTGGAGACGCTGAAGGTCCACATAGTTTCTTAGAGTCCAGAAATGCCTCATTCGAGCTGGCATGGTTCCCCAGACTGTGCTGTTTGAGGCCTTTACTGGGTCCAGGTAAAATTCACATCTTGTTTCTCTGTCTTGATTCTGTTAGTGATGAAGAAATATCAAACCGTGCTAGCCTGCCTGGAGAATTAACAGCCGGATGGAGGGCCTTTACTGGCAGGACCAAAAGAGGTTTTCTGCATGCAGCGTCCATTTAGCTGCTCTTTGGTATAATCATCTGTGATTCCTTAATTAACAATGCCATTTTATGGACAAATAAGCCTCTATAGGATATAGAATTCTTCATAGGACCTGAAATGTATCTGTATCTTTCCGGAGTGAAAAATTTATGAAGGACTATCTGTTCCTTAGGCTTGGTGATCCGATCACCTGATGAATAGACTCACTTTTGAAAGGTGTTTCCAACTCTAATAAAGTTATGGTTTAGATATGAAGCATTTTGTGTGAGACAATGAAAGAAAGTTTAGAAGTGACATGACTTGGTTCTGAGAGCCTTAACCTAATCAGTGTATGGATCCACTGATATGGATTAAGTGGGTGGTAACTGCAGGTGGGTAGGGTGTGGTTGAAGGAGGCAGGTCACTGGGGGTGTGCCTTTGGGGTTTATATTTTGTCCCTGGTGAGTGGATCTCTCTCTCTCTTTCTGATCACCATAGCCTGAGCTGCTTTCCTTCTCCACAACCTTCCATCCTGGGCCTGCCTCATCCAGAGCAATGGAATTGGCTCTCTCTAGAGTGAGACCTCTGAAACCTTAAGTCCCAAATAAACTTTTCCTCCTCTAATTGTTCTTGTCAGGTCTTGGATACAGTAATGAAAGAGCTGCCTGAAACAAATAGTAATGGCCTTTAATTCCTCATTCAGACAATGCTATGTACCAGACACCATCCTAGATGCCGGGAATACAATGGTGAATAATAAAGACAAAGAATATCCATCAGTAAACTTGCTATAGAGGCCAGAGACGGATTATAAACAAATCACATACTTTTTAAAAAATGCTTTGGTTGACTTTCCAACAAACATTAAAGCAGGATCATAGAACAATGGGATGTGCATGTGATAATAATGATGGGATGTGCAGGTGAGTGTAGGTGTGGCAACTATTGTATATTTGCCAGTCAGAAAAGAACTTCCTGAGGAGTTGCCATTTGGAAGGTGTCTAGATACACTGAGAGAATGAACCACAGAATAGCTGGCAGAACCCTTTTCCAGAATGAAAGACAGTATGAGCCAGTGCCCTGAAGTTGGAATAAGTCTTCCATGCTCAGGGAGCAATGAAAGCCAAAAAATAAAAACAAACAAACAAACAAAAAATCCAGTATGGATAGAAGGGATTGAAATAGCAGATAGCATTATAAAATTAAATTAAATTCTCACTGCCTTATTAAGGGCAAAATGTGTCTCTTGCTCCTTGATTTGAGATTATCCAAATGATCATCTTTGGCTGATGGTATGTGGGTGGAGGTGACAGGGTGCTGGCTCTGACAGGAAGCTTTAAGAGGCTTGTCACATTATAGTTATACAGATACAGTATAGTAAGAAGGAGGAGGCGTGCAAGTAGGAAAAACCTTCAGATCCACTGCAGCCTGAGCATTTGTGCCCCAGGACTAGCTGTCTGGAGCAAATCCACGTAGCAACTCACAGATCTGTCATTCAAATCCTTAGGTTTGCAGGCTCTTAAATGCAACATTATTGTGCCAGTGTTTAATCAATGTAGAAATCTGATCATTTAAAATTTGGGGGACCTTTTTAAAAAGTTGGATAATTTATGGGTATTGATTTTATATCCTGCTACTTTGCTGAATTCATTTATTAGTTCTAGAAGTTTTCTGGTGGAATTTTTTGAATCTTCTATGCATAGAATCATATCATCAGCAAATAGTGATAGTTTGAGTCTTTCTTTTCCTATCTGTATCCCTTTAATTTCTTTCATCTGTCTGATTGCTCTGTATGGAGTTTCAAGAACTATGTTAAGTAGAAGTGGTGAAAGAGGACATCCCTGTCTTGTTCCAGTTTTTAGAGGGAATGCTTTCAATTTTTCTCCATTTAGAATGATGTTGGCCTTGGACTTAGCATAGGTGGCTTCTACAATATTGAGATATGTTCTTGTTATCCCTAGTTTTTCTAGTGTTTTGAACATGAATGGGTGCTGTATTTTGTCAAGTGCTTTTTCTACATCTATTGAGATAATCATATATGATTTTTATCTTTAAGTCTATTGATGTGATGAATTACATTTATTGAGTTCTGTATGTTGAACCAACCTTGCATCTCTGGGATGAGCCCCAGGTGCACTATCTTTTTAATATGTCTTTGTATTCAATTTGCCAGAATTTTGTTGAGAATTTTTGCATCTATGTTCATTAGACATGTTGGTCTGAAGTTTTATTTCTGTACATCAGTGACAAATCCTCTGAAAGAGAAACTAGGAAAACTACCCTATTTACAATAGCCTAAAAAAATACTGGGGAATCAACTTAACAAAAGAGGTGAAAGACCTCTACAATGAACTACAGAAAACTACAGAACACTAAAGAAAGAAATTAAAGAAGACCTTGGAAGATGGAAAGATCTCCCTTGCTCTTGGATAGGCAGAATTAATATTGTCAAAATGACTATACTACCAAAAGCACTATACAGATTTAATGCAATTCCAATCAAAATCCCAATGACATTCCTCATAGAAATAGAAAAAGCAGTCATGAAATTCATCTGGAAAAATAAGAGACCCAGAATAGCTAAAGCAATCCTTAGCAAGAAGAGTAAGCAGGTGGCATCATGATACCTGACCATAAACTATACTACAGAACAGTAGTAACAAAAATGGCATGGTATTGGCACCAAAATAGACTTGTAGATCAATGGTACAGAATAGAAGACACAGAGAGAACCCCACATAAATACAGTTATCTCACATTAGAGAAAGATACCAAAAACATATATTGGAGAAAAAGATAGCCTTTTCAACAAATGCTGCTGGGAAAACTGGAAATCCATATGCAGCAAAATGAAATTAAGTCCCTATCTCTCACTATGTACCAAACTCAACTCAAAGTGTATCAAGGACCTAGGAATTAAATCAGAGACCCTGTGTCTAATAGAAGAAAAAGTAGGCCCAAAATCTTCATCATGTTGGATTAGGCCCCAACTTCTTTAATAAGGCTCCTATAGTGCAAGACATAAAATCAAGAATCAATAAATGGGATGGATTCAAACTAAAAAGCTTCTTCTTGGCAAAAGAAACAATTAGTGAGGTGAATAGGGAGCCTACATTTTAGGATCAAATTTTTACCACATGCACATCATATGGAGCACTAATCTCTAGGATGTATAAATAGCTCAAAAATTTCAACACCAAAAAAACAAACAACCCAATCAATACATGGGCCAAGGAACTGAAGAGACACTTCTTGGAAGAGGATATATAATCAATCAACAAATATATGAAAAAATATTCAACATCTCTAGAAATTAGAGAAATGCAAATCAAAACTACTCTAAGATTTCATCTCACTCCAGTCAAGAATGACAGCTATTAAGAATACAAACAACAATAAGTGTTGGTGAGGATGTGAGGAAAAAGTCACACTCTTACATTGCTGGTAGGACTGCAAATTGGTGCAACCAATATAGAAAGCAGTATGGAGATTTCTTGGAAAATTTGGAATGGAACCACTATCTGACCCAGCTATTACACTCCTCAGTATATACCCAAAGGACTTAAAAACAGCATACTAGGTGCTGGATGTAAAGCTCCATCGGTAGAGTGCTTGCCTTGCATGTACAAGGCCCTGGTTTCAATCCCCAGCACCATAAAAAGTAAAATGAAACAAAATAAAGTAGTGTGAAAACATTAACAACAACAACAACAAAAACAGCATACTACAGTGATGCAGCCACATCAGTGTTTATAGCAGCACAATTCACAGTAGGTAAATTGTGGAACCAATCTAGATGTTCCTCAGTTGATGAATGGATAGGGAAAATTTGGTATATATACACAATGGAATATTACTCAGCATTAAAAGAGAATAAAATCATGGCATTTGCAGGTAAATGGATGGAGTTGGTGACTTGCCACAGTCTGGCTGGGCACAAATCACAAGCCACTGAAGCAGGAACAAACTTTATTTCTGAACTCCACCAGCACACTCCACACACGCTCCCCGGGAACTCTCCCGAATGCCACGCGGCTCCTCCAGGAGCCACCAACCGGAAATCCCTCCTCTGGCACTTCCCCAACCAATGAGAACTCTTCAGGAATCCCCGCAAGAGCTCAACCGGAACTCAATGGGAACTCCGTGAGAACTCAAAAGTCATCATCTTAATGGCTTGCTGGCGTCACCTCTCAACCACTACTTCTGGCAAAAATGCCATGCATCATTCCCACTCGGCTGTGGCCCTCAACAGTGACTATTATGCTAAGTGAAGTCAGCCAATCCCCCAAAAAACAAATGTGTAATGTTTACTCTGATATGTGGATACTGATCCATAGTGGGGATGGGAGTGGGGGTCGAGCATGAGAGAAATGGAGGAACTTTAGGGCAAAGGGGAGGGAGGGGAAGGGTGCATGGGGGTAAGAAATTGGTGGAATGAGATGCACATCATTACCCTAAGCACATGTATGAAGACACAAATGGTGTGACTCTACATTGTATACAACCAGAGACATGAAAAAGTGTGCTCCTATATGTGTACTGTGAATTGAAATGCATTCTGCGGTCATGTATAGCAATATAATAAATAAATAATTTTTTTAAAAGTTGGATAATTTTCTAAGTGTAATGGATAGTCATTGGACGGTTTAGAATAAGAAAATGACGCAAATAAAAAATTTTAAAGATCATTAAATTTTAGAAAATCTTTACTCATTGAAGAAATGAGTAAAGAAGATGTCAGACAGTTTAGAAGCAGTAGTTTGAAAGAAAAAAATGTTGGTGGCCGAAAATATTCCTTGTTTATCAAAAAAGTAAAAATAGCAAATTCTGATTTCTGCCTTGGAAATTCATTAATTACATGACTTTCAATGAAACCAAAGATATTAATCTGCTCTGTGTTGGGGATATGTGCTGTTTTAAATTTTGCTACAGTATAATTTGTCAAATTTAGTATAACTATTTTTTTTTTTCACATGGGAAGTAGGGAACACATAACCTGAAGTTAGGAAAAATCTTTTCTGGTGCATTTTTAAGTCTAAAAGGGATATACATACCAGGGCATGGAGAGAAGAAACCAAATACTTTTCATATAGCTGTGAAGATATAAAGTAGCAACAAGTGGGTATAGGGACATTGCGATTACACTTGAATATTAAATCGAGAATTAGTGTACTGCTATAATGTCTTCAAGCTTAAGGAGGAGAAATCTTAGACTTTCATTAGATTTCCATTTTCCACTACTAAAATAGGACATGAACTGCCTTACCTGCTTATTAGCACATCCTGAGAATCATGTATGCTAAAGCAGTTTGGAAAAAAAAATCCAATGCCATACTTATGAAAAATGCAATTATAACACTTGAAAACTAGTCAAGGTCTTTGCTGGCAAAAGATAATTATTTTATACATGCAAGAATTTCTACTAATTTGTCTCAAATGTGGTAATTACTAACACATCTAGGAAATTTCCATTTTTACAGAATTTAGGTTGGAGGACATCTGAGTGAGTGTGACTTACAGTGTCTGCTCCTATATTTAAATTTCAAGCTAATATGGCCCAACACTCAAACAGAAAAATATCAAACTCTTTAAAAATGGTTTGCTGTTTGTGGAGGGATTAGGGAAGGATTTGAGCTCTTCTAGGTCTTATTTTTTTCTTGACTAATGAAAAAATAAAACCAGAAAGTGAAATCAATTTTTTTCCCTCAGAAAAGAAAAATCTACTAAAATTACAGATGCTTCCCCATCCCAGGAGCCACTTCCCCCACAGCACATATGAGTTGTCTATCCTGAAGTTTGTCCCAAAAGAAAAGGCAAGAAATGATGCTCACTTCTCTGTGATCCTTGCATCATCTGATGGAAAGTTCTACTTTTCTTACAAGGATAACTGTAAATCTTCATGTCAACTGACATTTTAAACCAAATGTCTACATATATTTTATCATTTGGACAAAAATATTCTAGTCTTCCTATTCCAAATTAAACCAAAATAAGACCATAAATGGGAAAGTTGAACTACTTGTAAGAACATGGTCCGGAGGGAGTGATGAGCCCAAGTGGCTTTCCTTCTCAGATAATGGGGGATTTCAGATTTCCACACAGACGGGATTGAAAAGCAGAAATTTTCCTCCCTTTCCATCAGTGTTTCATGTTCCATAAGGCCAATGGGAATTATGGAAGAAATTTACTCTCCAGCTTGGGATTCAACCCTCTGCTTTGTTACTGTATTTATGGTCCTTATTAGGGATCCTGGCCAGGGACAAAGTGGCCTTGTGCAAGCTGACAGTGGATTGTGTTGGTTCTAATTACCAAACAGCAAGAGCCCATCCTCATTAACTTTCTGGCCTTCACATGATCAGATGTTGTGGGAAATTATAGGCGTATAAGTCAAACCATCTCTCTTCAGAGCCAAGAGACTCCGCAGTAAAAATTTTGCCATGGCTGCCCCTTCCTGCCAGCAGATGGGAAGACAACTTAGGTATCACCTGATGGCTTTTTCATGATAATAGTAATAGTTAATACTCCTGTTTCAACTGGGTTGTTGTTTATTTCTTAATTTTTTATTTGCTTTCACTCGTCTTTGCACTATTATGTCTATAGCACTTCATAAAGTTTATTGAACTTAAGGAGAATGTATGGACAATTTTGAATATAAAGTGTGTGTGTGGGGCGGATTGAGGAGCAGAAGTTGTCATGATATTCTCAAAGAAGACTGTGATGCAAAAATGGATTAACTTGCTAATAAAGGTGTCATTCATTCCATTAGCTCAAGGATGTTAGCCTTAAGCCACTAGGGCTCCACTGGACCCACAGCACCATGGGATAAAGTAAAAGCTGGGGCAACTACCCTGTGTTCTTGGGAAATTGCTCAGGAAATTTAAGCTAACTTGCTTAAAAGTCTGAGCTTCATTTCCTCCTTCAGATTTTACAACTGATTTTATCCTATGGCTCTTTTAAAGCATACTACCCTACCAATGTAGGTCACTTAAACAATCTGTCCACTTTGGTTTGAGCCTTCTTTGCACCAGAATCAAAAGAAAAGAAAAATGGGGAAGGACTAGAAAAGGGTTAAGGGAAAGAATAAGATTCTACAAACCATTTTTTTCTTCTCCATAAGGTATCCTTAATATCACTTCACAGTCCTGAAACCAGAACCACAGATTCCAAGTTTCCAGGGCCTCTGATTGCTAGGAAAGATATATGGCTATGTATAAATTTTGGTGGTTCTAAGAATAAGAAGGCTTTTCAAATCTGACTTTCTTCTACTAATTCAAGGTCTCCATTCCTACCATCCAAACCAATTGAGCATGTTTCCTCCAATGTCTAGTAGACCAAATGGGTTACTTTTCTCTTCTTACTTGATATCTTATTTGGGTTGACTAACTGGCCACACAGGCATCTGCAACAGGCTTGGACTTTCTTGTCTGATTTTCAGGAGAGGAGTCTTCTTTTCTAGGGCTACTTGGACCATACCAAGGTTGTCTCTCTCTCTCTCTCTCTCTCTCTCTCTCTCTCTCTCTCTCGTACAGGGAGTTGAACCCATGAGTGCTTAGTCCATTTTTATTTTTTATTTTGAGACAGGGTCTCACTAAGTTGCTTAAGTTCTCACTAAATTGCTAAGGTTGCCCTCAAACTTGCAATCCTCCTGCCTCTGCCCCCTGAGCCACTAGGCAGGTGCCACCATGTCCAGCTCCTTCTAAGTCTTTCTCTAACCCCTTGAATGCTTCATCAGACAGGATCCAACAACAGCTCCCATCCATCCTCCAGCAGGTTTACACTTTCCTTCTTAGTCTTTTCTTAGAAAGGAATTCAATGGGTGGGAGAACTGCTAAGTATTTATGCATTTCCTGTCTTTAGACATTAAAGAAATAAACTGCTAGTCATGAATTCAACACTTCTCAGTCTCCTTAAAAAAAAAAAAATTACAAGCACCGAAATGCACAAAGTTGGAATAATAATAAAGATGGTTATGAAGCTGGGAGAAAAGTGAAAATGACTTTCTAATATATCACTGGCAAAATCTAGAGTAAAATTTGGCCATACATTTTATGCCCAACAGGGACTGCTCCATATATTTCATGTAATGAGCACCTGGGCTCTGAAGACCAAGCAAGAGTAATCTCAATTCAGATTCTAGTTTTTATACCTTCATGATGACTTTGGAGGTCACTGCTTTAATTTTTGTTTCTTTAGGACTCACGTTTTTTTTTTCTGTTGGAACACTAATTACTGGAACTTTTGCATTTTCTAAATATTCATTGACTAGAAAACATACTCTTAAACACATAGACAATTATATTTACCCACTATAAATTGTAGAGAAGGTACATATTGCTATCTTCTGAAAATCTACATGATTTTGTGAATGTGGACCATTTTTGGAAGCTGTATTAAAGTTTTCAAGTTCCTGGGTTGCTTTTTAGGACACTGACCCAAGAGTAGCAATTTCATAACAAAGCCAAAAAAACCTGGAGAAAGAAGGAAGTAGAAGACAGTATATGTCAGTACCAAGACAAATCACCCTGTTGACATGTTTTATCCAAATGTTGACTTTAGAGCACTCTGTTCAGCAGAATTGAGTTGAAGGCTGCCAACCAAAAATGGTTAATTAGTGTCTAACCAAAACAGTGAAAATGAGCTATTGGTTCCCATCTTGGAGTATGTGTCATGTCTACAACTATATGAAAAAATGTTAGTCATTGCTAGCGATTGGAGAAATGCAAATCAAAGCCACTCTAAGATTTTATCTCACTTCAGTCAGAATGGCAACTATTACAAAAACAAACAACAATAAGTGTTGGTGAGGATGTGGGGAAAAAGGTACACTCATACCTGCTCATGGGACTTCAAATTGGTGCAGCCAATAGGAAAGCAGTATGGAGATTTCCTGGAAATTGGGAATGGAACCACCATTTGACCCAACTATTCCTCTCCTCGGTCTATACCCAAAGGTTTATAGCAGCACAATTCACAGTAGCTAAACTGTGGTATCAACCTAAATGCCCTTCAATAGATGAATGGATAAAAAAAAATGTGGCATATATACACAATGGAATATTACTCAGAAAATAAAATCATGGCATTTGTAGGTAAATGGATGGAGTTAGAGAAGATAAACCTAAAGGAAGTTAGCCAATCCCAAAAAACCAAATGCCGAATGTTTTCTCTGATATAAGGAGGCTGATTCATGGTTGGATAGGGAGAGGGAGCATGGGAGGAATAGATGAACTCTAGATACGACAGAGGGGTTGGAGGGAAAGGGAGAGGGTATGGGGTTAGAAATGTTGGTGGAATGTGAGGGTCATTATTACCCAAAGTACATGTATGAAGACATGAATAGATGTGAATATACTTTGTATATTGTGCTCTATGTGTGTAATAAGAATTGTAATGCATTCCGCTCTCATGTATAAATAATAATAATAATAATAATAATAATAATAATAATAATAATAAAGAATGCATCATGTCTAGAGTGTTTTGAATGAGTTTGTCCTGCCTGGCAGAGGTCAACTGGGGTGGGCCATTCATAAGGCTGTAGTAAGTGAGGAGACACAAGACTGCTAAGACCTTGCCCTGAACTTACTGGGTCAGATGCTGCCACCCAGGTCTCAGATGTGCTCCTCTGCTTGAGGACCTGAGACTCTGGAACTGAGGCCATAGATTGAACTTCCCAAACCCAAGTTTGCTTGAGGGTTTTGACATATTACTGATGTTTGACAATATTCTAAGGTAGTCTGTTCATCTGTCAGAATTCTTATCTTACATCAGGCATCTTTTCTTTTTCCTTCTTTTCTCCCTTCCTTTCTCAATCCCTTCCTCCCTTGCTCATTTTCATTTCTCCCTTTCATCTTCCTTCCTTCTTTCCTCTCTTCCGTTCTTTGGCCATTCCTTTCACACTTGTTCTTAAGAGTTTTATTTTCAAGAGTTAATCTTATTTTCATACTCAAGGAAGGCATAAGAGCTTGTTTTAGAGATCATCATATTTGACTGGTAAAGACTCCAAGCTGCAGAAAATAAGTCTGAGAAGGCAAATGAGGGGGGAATGGTTTTTAGTATATCTTTGTGCTTCTAATAAATAAAACCCTTTTACTCCTCAAATTCATTTTTCCTTTATAATCAAAACCAGTATTGCTCGAAATCCAACATCTGTTGGGGTTCTGTATTTAATTAGCATTTTTTTCAGATGGCCATGAACCTTTGTCTTCATGTAAGTTTCTTCTTTCTCTTTTCAAATATCCTTTCTGGCCTATTATGTTCTCCAGAGTGCGCGCGCTCTCTCTCTCTCTCTCTCTCTCTCTCTCTCTCTCCTGATATTTTTAAAACCAGAAACTTCTTTTCCCTTTTTTTAGCTACCCATATTAACTTTCAAATACTTTCTCTGTAATTTATTTTACCAAACTGTAGTTCATACTCTGTTTCTAGAGTGTCATATCAAATACATGCTGTGTAGACTGACTAAATACTATTTAAATTGGTGATACTTATTAACTAATGTGTCAATGAAAACCTCATTTCAGTGACATAGGTTTTGTGTTGTCTTTGTCAACATCAAGATTTTGTGTCAAATCAATGACCAATTTAATAAGAATCAGTATAATATCATTGATCAAGAGAAGAGAATAATGAGCAAAGGTGTTTTTCAACAGAGGTAAGGAGTGCAGATTGTGTAGGGTACAGCATGCAGGTTTAAAGGAGAGGACCCAAAGGAAAAACGAAAACAAAAGCTTTGGAGACAGAAGGGAAAAGCTACCACAAGCTGGCAGAGACTGAGGACAGATGATCCTAAAAAGGTCTGCTGATGCATCACTAAGCAAATGCAGATCTGGCTAGTGGAAGTCTTAACAATCATTAGACAAGCAAGGTAGTGTGAGTCCTCACTCTGCCACTACTACCACATGGAACCTTACTGCCAGTACTTAAGTATGCATGGAAATGACAGCAAACCAAGGGCACATATGCCACTAGAACAAACTAACACTGTCTTCCAATCTTCCTTAGCCATATTTCCAAATGTTCCTAACTTTTCCAACACCACCCAACATGAGATAAAGGGTGAAAGAAGAGAAGCTGGAGTGGAAAGAGTCCGTAGTCTTAGCAAATTGCAATGAAAATATCTTACATTTTGCGACTTTGCAATCTTCTTTTAAAACAAGTTTCTAGAGCCCCTTGTGGAGTCTCAGAATGGGCTGTGCAAATAAGAGGCCTAGAAGGATGAATTTTATCAACTTCATAGAAAATAAGCCTCTGCTGGCAATGTCATGATGGGAATGACACTTTGAGTGCTCTAACACAACCATTATAAGCATAGATTAAGTGGCAAACTGAGAGTAATACATGTGGCTCCAACCCTTGCTCTTCCTACGCACTTACAGTAAGATCTACCGTCTCTGGAAATGATCTTTTAACAATCAACGAAAATAAGAAGTCTTCTTGTTAGACAACTGAAAACAGCTTCCAGAAAAGTCAGTAGTCATTTGCTGCTTTTGGCAAACTGAAACTTATTGGAAAAGGCTGAGGAGCAATAGAGAGACTATAATAACATATTATCTACCACATGGATATGGATAAAGAAAATGTCAACATACCTTATATACAATCAGAGATATGATAAATTGTGGTATGAAGGTGTATTAATAATTATAATGCTAATAATAATAATAATAATGAGAGTTCATGTAAAATAAATAAATAAATAAATGTATATATAAAAAAAGAAAATGTGGTATATATACTCAATGAAATATTACTCAGCTTTAAAGAAGAGTAAAATTATGGCATTTTCCAGTAAGTGGCTGGAGGGAAAATATCATGCTAAGCGAAATAAGCCAATCCCACAAAACCAAAGGCAGAATATTTTCTCTAATATGCGGGTACTAGGTATAGGGAAGTGATGAGAGGGAAAGGGAGGAGATGTGGGAATAGGAAAGATATCAGAATGAAACAGACATAATACTCTATGTATATATGTGACTGTGTGATCAATATGATTCTGCAACATGTACACTCAGAAAAATGAGAAATTATATCCCATCTATGTATGATATATCAAAGTGCATAAATGCATTCTACTGTCAGGTATAACTAATTAAAACAAAAAAAACAAATAAATTTTTTTAAATGGCACTATGAGGCAGGGATAAACATTTACAAAATAAAAATAAAATATCTTATTTTCCAAAAATTAAGCAAGAAAGAAGCATGTTTTTATAAGTGAGAAATACTGTTTGCAGTTCATTAAGTTTTGTGTTATTGGATTAAATGCTGAGACTCCTAAAGGCTTTTAATAACTACAGGCTTTAATCATATTACTGCACCTTTATTTTCTTACTCCCTGAAATGTGTTTTCTTTCCTCTGCCACGCCAGTGGTTCTCAGCTCTGGGTGTAAAATAGAACCACTGGAGTCTACTTTTTAAAAATACCCATTTTTCTAGGCATGCCCCCAAGTATTTAAAACTTTAAAAAAACAACATACACAATCTTGATGCACAGTGAGAGAACAAATGTATCAAGTAAAATTCAGGGCAAGACATCTTTAGTCTGAACCTTGCACTTCAATTACTGTGCTAGGATTAAGAAAGAGGAAACAGAGTCATAATTCTGCCTATCCCGGTCTGCAAGCATTATAGCTCCACCTACTGGGAGGATGGCCTTTAAAAATTATTGTCTGCTCTGTTCTCCAAAAGTATAGTTGGTTCTGTTTCAGCTATTGGCAGTACTGAATAATAACAACAACGAGTTACTTAACTGTCTTGGCCTGTTTGGGCTGCTATAACAAAAATGCCTTAAACTGGGTGGCTTATAAACAACAGAAATTTGTTCCTAGAGACTGGGAAGCCCAAGGTCAAGGTGCCAACACATTGTCAGTGAAGGTTTATTTCCTGGTTCATAGGTGGTACCATCTCATTGTGTCCTCACATTGCCAAAGAGTAAAGGGATCTTTCTGGGGTCGATTTTGTAAGGACAATAATTCCATTCACGATGGTGCTGCCTTTATAACCTAATCACCTCTCAAAGGTTCCACCTCCTCATACCAGCACATTGTGAGTTAGGATTTCAAAATATGAATTTGCAGGGGACAGAACATTCACACCATACTCCATAACATATTTTATAAACCAAATATACTTCCTTGCTTCTTGACCTTGACCCTGGTGAAGGGGAAGGCAGACACAGACATATAACATATTTCTGTAAATGCTGAAGGCTATTTGAAGCAGGCACTCCATTCTATCTTTACTTCAACTCCTAATGTTATGCTTATTATAAAGAATTTCAATCAATACCTGTTGAAGAATGGAACTATTTTACCACACAGAAATAGTCAATGAGATGAAAACCTACTTTAGCTCTTAATTAAATACACCTTTTCCCTCTAACAACCATTTCGACTAATTATTCTGATCTTTTTACTAGTTTGTTAAAAGTTTTGTTTTGGAAGTCCCTTGGCTTTCAACTCCACTATTGTGGGACAGAAGCAGTCACAGTTTCTTGCTTGGGCCAGAGCACAAGGGAATGATTATGAGAGTTGAGACTAATTCAAGTACATTGAACAGGTGTTGTATTATAGAAAATGTGAAGTAAAAATATGATGTTGTCTTTTTGCTTGGAAAACGTTAATAACATTTGTTATAAAAAGTGATAAAACATGTAATGAAGAGCACAGATTGTGAAGTCTATTGGCCTGACCTCCAAGCTAGTTTTCAACATCAGTTCAACCATCTAGAGTGGGTTACTGCATACAGAGATGCCCCAGTTTCCTAGACTGTAAAGTGAAACCGATACTAGTTACTGTTTTAGAGGGCTTCAAGAGAATTCAGTGTGGGAATATTTGTTTAAAACCACATTTAGCTCAGTGCCTAGCATACAATAGATGCTCATTTTTGTTTGCTGTTTTCAAATTATTAATAAAAAATTATTTAGTAATTGCTAAATACCTGCAGACAGCCACCTTCTTGTTATGTTCTCATATGGATTCCCCTTAGTGTTTGGGGAAATGGGAGTTTGGGGAAGAAGAGATATCTGTCTTCTTCTTCTTATAAGGGCTTGGATTCTATCATAGGAATCCATTCTTGTTATCTAATCTAACCCTAATTATCTCCCAAAGGCACCATCTCTAAATACCATAACATTGGGTTGTTAGAGCATCAGTAGATGAATGGAAAGAAGCATAAGCATTCAGCCCATCCAGGGGTTTAGGGTTTTTACTGGCCTTATTAATCTTAAGCATCCTATTTCTCCCACATCAGAAATCCTAGTCCTCAATTGCATTAACAGAATAACTCATTTGCTATAATAAAATCAGTGAGCTTATTCTGCTTTTCATCTGCTTTCCCATTCTCCCACAATTTCTGATAATTATGGTGAATTTATATGTTTAGCACATATACCACTTTATAATGTATTTACTTTTTTAAAATTTTTTATTTGTTTTAATTAGCTATACATGACAGTAGAATTCACTTATATACTTGATATATCATACACAGATGGGATATAATTTCTCATTTTTCTGAGTGTACATATTGTAGAATCACATTGGTCATTCAGTCACATACATACATAAAGTAATAATGTCTGTTTCATTCTACTATCTTTCTTATCCCCACATCCCTGCCTTCCCCTCCTTTCACTTCCCTTTACCTAATCTAAGGTAACACTATTCTTTTTTTAAATTTACTCTTTATATAATTATTGAGTCTGAAGCTTATTCTCTATAGATTCCTCAGGAAGGGTTCATGGTAATAATATTCCCTGATTTCTTGCATATTCTTAAAAGCTTTTTGGCTTTTATATTTGAACATCAGTTTCAATTGGTATGGAGTCCTTTACTCACATCTCCTTTCCTAGAAAATTTACATGCTAGTGTTTTCTGGCAGAAAGAATTTCTACTAATAATACATTTATGATCATTTTTTTACCTTTATGTGTATCTTTTCTTTGATGCTGGAAGTTCAAAGTGCTTATCTTTCCCATGAAAGTCCAGTAGTTTTAAGAGAATATATTTTTATATTAATTGGGGGGGGGGGGGCGCTGGTTTTCCAGAAACTATGTTTTCCCAGAAACTATATTCAAATAAAACTTTAAATAAGATTTATTGTTGGATCAGAAATATTTTCTTGATTTATAGTTTTTAGTATCTGTTGTATTTGTTATATTCTTTCAATTATAATTTGTGTGTGCATTGTCAAATTTTATTTATCTTTTATCTTAATTCACACATTCTGCTTAAGTAGCTTTTTCTTCTTACTGATTTCTTAAGTTATCTGCCATTGTGTTTATTTACTCTTATTTTCTACCTAATTTAGTCTTTATTTCTGAAATTTTTTATCATTCATAATGCTTTACTGAGTGTGTCAGTTCTCTTTAAATCTTTCTTCTCTTTAGTTGCCTCATTTATGAGTTTTCCTGATTCATATTTATTTTGTTTATCATGCTTATCATTTTGTTTCTGTAAGAAATTGTTTCAAAAAACAGTGCTACAAATACATGTCTTATTGTCATGTCTTCTTGTTGTGTTTTTATTGTCAGTAGGGATACTATTTCTATCATCTATTTATTTTTGTTGTTATACTTTTGTTTTGAATATGATGCAATCCTTTTAATTTTAGGTGAAGTTTTCTGAATCCACAGGAGAGTGACCTAGTGTAATGTCTTAGTCTGTTTTGTGCTGCTATAACACATTACACAAAACAGGTAATTTATAATGAACAGAAATGTATTGGCTCATGGTTCTTCTGGAGGCTGGAACGTCCAAACTAGAGGTGCCAGCATCTGTCAAGGGCCTTCTGGCTGCATCATCCCATGGTGGAAGGACAAAGAGAGGGAAAGATACAGAAGGCTGCCAAACTAATCCTTTTATAAATAATTCACACAACAGCAAACCCACTTTTAAGATAATGGAATTGAACCATCTTGAGGATGGAACCCTCATGGCCTGATATCTCTTCAAGGTTTCCTGTCTTAATGTGGTAATATTGGGAATCAAGTTTCTAATATTTCAAATGACAGCAGTTAGCTTCCTTAGCTAATGGATCTAGAGGTTCCTTTCCTGTGGTTGGTTTTTATCAAAGAACAAGTTTCTGTTCTGTATAGA
Organism: Callospermophilus lateralis; assembly: GCF_048772815.1. NCBI lineage: Eukaryota > Metazoa > Chordata > Mammalia > Rodentia > Sciuridae > Callospermophilus > Callospermophilus lateralis. The sequence continues at coordinate 55,049,959 of NC_135312.1, read as the reverse complement.
CTTCTGTTATAACGGAGTCCCCTTGCACTAACCCAGGAATTAAAGCCTATAGAACCCCTTCCTGTCTCTGCCACTGTCCTGAGGAATGTCCCCCTGTGTTTTTGTTGGTTTGAGGATTCTCCTGTCTCTTTGACATCATATGCCTTATTCACTGCTCCATGCACCCCATTCTTTTTTACATACATGCTGATACCAAGCAGTTCAGGCAGCACTTTATCTCTTTGAACTCATGGGAGGATAACTTGTCCCTAATTTTGTGGTAGATGTCATCCACTTTTGGTTTGGCAATCAAGTTGCCTTATATATTTTATGGGGATATTTTCACAGATTCAAAATCACCCCAACTCCATCCTAGGCAGAATTATCTATCCTTGAGCACACACCCACCACAGAAATGAAGTAATTCAGACTTCAGGGGTGATACACGAAGATCTCAGAAATGACTATCTCCCAAATTAACAAGTGAATTACAACTTTGTCAGAGAACACATGAAATGCAGCCTTTGAATCACCTCTTTAGAAATCACCTGTTACCCCTAATAGGCATAATCACATCTCTGGGATAGGAGTCCCCTGTGTTTCTCCTTGGCTAGCAAAGCAATAAAACTTCTTTTTCCTTTTTATTAAAAAAAAAAAAAAAGTCACCCCAACTACAACTACTACCTTCACAGAATCTTCTCTTGCAGCTCATTCTTACTTCTATTAGCATGGTACAGGCTTCTAACTCTTACTTTTGACATTCCTAATCTTTTCTCAACCAAAAAATAATGTGCACAAACCTCTCTAAGTCAGAAACTCCTGAGTGATGATGTCATAGAGTCCTATAAACAAACTACCTGCAGAGTGATTATGAGTCTAGGCCAAGATCAATAATACTAGAATCAATCACACAATCACTAGCACTGAAGGACAGTGTGACCTTAAACAAGTTGGTTAGCCTCAATCTCTAATCCTCAATTTCCTTATGTGTGAAATGGAGGTGTGGTATGGTCTAAATATTTGTTTTCCCATCAAGTTCTTATGTTGAAATCCAAACTCCTAAGATAATGGTATTAGGTGTTGGAGGCTATAGGGAGGTGATTAAGTTGTCATGAATGGGATTAGTACCCTTATAAAAGAGACTCCAGAGAAACCCTTACCCTTTCCACCATCTGAGAACACAGCTAGAAGAATCCATCTATGAACCAGGAAACAGGCTTGGTACCTTGATCTTGGACTTCTCAGCACCTAGAACTTCAAGAAACTACTATAATTTGTAAGCTGCCCAATTTATGGTATTTGTTATAGAAGCCTGAATTGACCAAGACAAAGAGATAATATATTTGTGTTTTAAAAATATTAACCAGAGATATGAAAATTGTGCTCTATATATGTAATAAGAATTGTAATGCATTCTGTGGTTATATATAAATTTAAAAAACAATATTATGGATCCATAAACAATTTATATAAAAATATCTGGCATAGAAGATGCAGAGAGACTTCAATGCATATTAGTTTTTAATTGTTATTTGAATATCATTAAGGTCTTGTTTGACTTTTCATTGGTTTTTTTGAGAATATATGATTCAGATTTTCAAGGTTGTGATGAGAAGAAGCATATAGACAAGTAGGTGTTACTTTATATTTATTTTTTTGCTCTAAGAGGTTCTGGAAATACCTGAAAAGTGTGATTTGTTAAGTCAGATGATTAGGTAACTGAAGTTAGTTTAAAAGATACAGATTTAGTTATGGCATAATTTGTCATGAACATACTTTATATACAGAGTTATGAAAAATCGTGCTGTGAATGGATTATTATGAATGTAATGCATTCCACTATTGTCATGTATGTAAGAAATAAATAAAAAAAATTATTATAAGCAAAAAAAATTAAAAGATACAGATTTAGGATTCTTAAAGATCATATTGTTTGATTGAATGGATTCTCTTTTTAGGTATAACCTGCACAAGTCATTTAATCATTTAGAGTCTTGGGTTTTCAATGTAAATTGAAGCAGTGGAACTGAAATATTTATTAAAGACATTTTTTGTCTCCAAATACTTTGACACTGTCTTTTTAAGTGTCCTTTCTTTTATTTTTGACCCCAGCTTCTCAGATTTCTGAGAGTAAAAGATTGAAAGAGAGAGGGCTGAAGAATGTGGTGCACATGCTTATAATCCCAGTGACTTGGGAAATGGAGGGAGGAGGATTATAAGTTCAAGGACAGCCTCAGATACTCAGTGAGACCCTGTCTCAAAATAAAGAATAAAAAGAGGCTGGGAATGTGGCTCTGTAGTTAAGGGACCCTGGATTTATCCTTAGTACCAAAAAAAAAAAAAAAAAAGGAAGAAAGAAAGCAGGAGCTATAAATTGAGAAGAGCTACTTCTCTAATGTAGCTAGGACATAATGTTGTCATGAGATAAAGATCTGTATACTTAGAAATAATGAAGAAAGCTGCCATGCCTGAAATACAGACCAGTCAAAATTATGAGTGTGTGATTTGAAAGCATGAGTGAGTTTCAGGCATTAGACAGTACAGGAGGAGAGAATGTTTTCCATAAAAAGCAAAGGAAATCCTAGGCTTGGCAAAGCAAGCTCCTTGGAGTGTCCCCCCAAAACTAGCTTCGCAAACTCTTTAGAATTGACCACAGAGCATTGTATGCTTATAGTTAGGTTCTTTGATTCTTTGATATGTATATGGCCTAAACAACAATTTAAGTTAACCAAGGTCTCACACAGGATGACACAGCTTTTTAACTCCTACAGTGAAAATGAAGATATTTTGCATCCAATCCACAAACACAAAACTATAAATCTGAAGCAGGTATGTAGCCTTGAACTAGGTCTTTCAACTAAAACCTTTTGGAATATGCTCTTTAAGGTTATAAAAATATTCAAGATGATTTGGGTTTCAAGAGTTCTTGGCTAGAAGCCATATGAACTTTCTTTCGTAAATCTGGTTTTGACAGATTTGGGCTATCTCAAAGGAAGCAGAAGGATGTTCCCTGGCCTGGCTGCCTGAGCAGCTTTGTTATTATGTCCAAGACCTAGTTACTCTTGATATTTTTTTTTTGTAAGACCTCAGCTAATACTTTAACAAAAAGTTAAATATTTATATTGTATGAAGATGTAATGGGTCGTTTTGCTCTGCAGTACATCATTTTGAGCTATAGCAAAGAAATGTTTCCTAATTCCCTCTGTTAAGATGGTTTTACCATTGGCTATTAAAAATAATATACACATAAATACTAGGGTGAGATGGATTATGTTGAGAATAAAGACTAAACAAAGTATAATAGAATAAAAATTTGGAAATAGGACAAGAGCAAGTCTTGTTGCAATTACTGGTTAGACACCTTCCCCCAAAGCAATTGCTGTTTGAACAGAGGGAAATACAGAGCTTAAGGTGCAGAAGAGAGGAATGGCCTTCTGGCTCTACTTTTGCAACAATCATGTCCTCTTTGTATTTGGAAGTGTGCAAAGTTTCTGGACACTTTGTAACTTGAGCTAGCTATTCTGCAAACCATTATTTCTCTCTCTGTGTGTGTGTGTGTGTGTGTGTGTGTGTGTGTGTGTGTCTTTCCTTTTCCCTTTTCTTTTCTTTTTTCCACTTCTGATGCTTTAGTTATCCTCAAATGTGAACTTGTAAAAAGGTAGGTAGGTGTTTGCACATTCCTTCCTTCATCATTATGCACTTTCCACTTGCCAGATACTGTGCAGACATGGTAGGTTTGTTGGGGATTGGATATGTGGGAGGTTATTTGAGTTCCTTTATCCCTTCCCAGTTTAAGCCTAGAGGGCTGATGACTAAAAGTTTTAATGAGATATTGGAAACCATTCAGACCTATCCACTTCTATGATGATCTGATCATTTGGTGAAAGACTGAAGATGAAAGAACAGTACTGGTGTGATGTCAACAGTAGCAGTGTAGTAGAACCCTCCTAAGGCAATGTAACGGGGAGGGAGATTCCTAGTCCTCCTCAAACTCAAGTTGCATCTACCACTGGGATTCATGCAAACACAAGAAAGCTTAATGAACTAATATAGTGGGTGGTCTAAAGGGATCTATTTGTATGACTTGATTATCATGGGAAGAAGCTGACTGACAGAAAGAGGATAATGGGACAAAATGGGCATGCAGATGACAGCAAGATACCTGTTGTAAATATTTATCACTTGGTACAATGTCATGGACCCTTTTATGAGACTTAGGGAAAGAGGGACTTTAAGCAAAACCTTGTCCTTGGGACAACATAAAGGTCTTCTTTGGCAGTACACATGTGTCTGGATGCGAGACAGAAGTAGGGAGGAAAATATTTCTACCACCTCTGCTCAAATATGGGCCTCATACATGCTGGGCACACTCTACCAACTGAGCCACACCCGCTGCTTGGAACATTTGAAAATTAAGTTGTCTCTGTCTTCAAGGAAAGACAGCTTCTGAGCAGTTAATTATTTGGGTTTGGTTATAATGTGCCATCAAGATCTATTAAAAAACTAAAATGAGAATTGCCTTGGAGATAAGATTAAAAGATATAGACCTTATAACAGGAAAACCAAACAGAGAACGGTGGGTTGGAGTATAAGGGGAAAAAAAGAGGAAAACTTGACCAAAAGTCTCCAAAATTATTCTGGAACATTTGTCCAAGGGGCAGAAGTAGAGACTGAGAGAGGGAGAGACTACTGCCTAGCAACTTTCAGATTAGTGAAGTAGACCATTTTGAGGGAAAAAAACATACACACACAAACTTAGTGGTTGCAATCAACAATCCCACCCTCCCCCAACAGGGGATTGGTAGCTAGTGGGCTCTGAAGGTCTGGAATGGGTTTAACTAATTCCAGGTAGGCTTGCTCATAGAGCTCCAATTAGCTGTTACGTGGGCTGAAGCTAGTTGTTTAGCGGTGGCCAAGATGACTCCTCCCCCATGCCTCTCACTTCCCTCCAGAAGGCTAGCCCTGATATGTTCTCATATCAGAGACAAGTTTCCAAGGGAGGAAAAAGAAATGTGCAAGGATCTTTTTCAAGTGTCTCTTTGAAAAGAGTTTGTACTGTTCATTGGCCAGAGCATGTCTTGTCGTCAAGTGGGGCATTGCTGTGGGAGGGTGCTGTCCAACACGTGTAGAAAGTGGGCATGGCGTAGTTAAGTTTTCCAGGAACCATCTGGAAGTTGGAGCCCTCTTTGTTTATACAACAGAGAGTACCTCATCGCTTCCACTCAAGATCTGCTCCTGGTGTGAGTCTCACTCCTGAGTTGAAAGAAGAAGACTGGCTTGGTTGGGACCTGTTTCTCACATTTTCCCTCAACCCATGATGTTTAGAGGTTTTGGGTGCAATATTTTGGTTAAAATAGTTAGTAAAAACCAGTCAATGTGAACATGATAACATTATTTTATTTCCACCCTCATTAACTATTGTGAGTAATGCAGGTAGATAGATAGAGCAAGTTAATTTTTCTTAGATTTCAGAATAACAAAGGGAGAGGCTATAATTTGGTGATTATTCACTTGAAATGTCTATTTTAAAACAATGGAAAAAGGGAGACATAAGCAATCTGCTCACAAAAAAATTACAAGCAACATCAGCAGGACAAATGGGAATCTAAAAAAGTGAATCAACCCTGACTATTTATTAAACTGAGTTTTGTCTGGGGCAGGAGAAACGATAGCATAAAATACCCCAACACCACAATCCCAAATAAGTGAGGGATTAGATGAATGCTGTTCAAAAGCAGAGAAAAACAAACCAAGCGCTCTAGATGATTCCCTTCAAAGATGATTACAACTCAGAGGCAATTCGTGACAGTAAGGTCCCATGGAGAGCCCCCTTATTTAAACAGAAGCTTTAAAGAACATAGTAAAGAGACACAGCTGCCCCTGCAGAATACTGAAGTTTAGCTGAATGAATTCCTCAAGGAATTGATATTAAGGAAGACTCCAGTGAAAGGCAGGCTGAGATCCTGACTCTTAAGTATTAGGTGAGAAAGATGTCTTTTTAGAGGACAGTCACCCGTCATTTCAAAGAGGTCACCAAAGAGGGAGGACAATTTTGGGAGCGGTGGAACAAGACTTCTTCTTCTTTTTTTTTTAATTTTCATATTTATTTATTTATTTTAGTTTTTTCGGTGGACACAACATCTTTGTTGGTATGTGGTGCTGAGGATCGAACCCGGGCCGCACGCATGCCAGGCGAGCGTGCTACCGCTTGAGCCACATCCCCAGCCCGGAACAAGACTTCTCAAAGCTCTGCTCCTGAAGATGGCTTTCACTCTCATGCATTGAGCTCTCTGTCAGGAAGGAATGCAAATGAGTTTTATTCTGATTCACCCCAAAGGTTCTCCCTCTGGAATCTCATGCCTTTCTTTCCCACTGTGCTCCAATATGTTCCCTCACATACTCACACAAACACATCTTCATACGAGAAGTCATCTACTCTCAAAAAGACTATTAAGGTTAGAGTATAATGGCTCTCTAGACTTTTTTTTTTTAATCGCTTTCCTTTCTGAGTCTGTGAAGCTTTCCAAGTGAAGGAAGATTAAACATGAGATTTGGGGAGACTTAGCAACTTAAGATGAAAGTTAAGGCATCTTGCAGGGGAAGCCCAACAAGGCTTGCTGCTTCTTGTTTCCAGGCGATGGTGAACCTGGTGAGAGGGAACTAAGCCTGGTGATGAGACAACCGGAGATGGTCTGCCTGAAGCAGTGGCAGACACATCAGTGGCTCTTAGTGGCATAAGGATGATAGTGACTCTGGGATCAGTTCTTTCTTGGCTGTGGCAGCAAGTTCTGATGCCCCTGGGGGTTCCTGTCAGGCTTAGTGTGAAAAAATGCACATTGACAGGGTACATCTGTGCCCTGGAACTGAATGCTGGTTGTCACTGACACTAACTCAGGATGAAGCAAGATGAGAATTTCCAAAGGAATTGGGCTTCACTAGGAGTATGAAGGAAACTTGAACCCGTAGAGGCAACTAATTAATCATGAGCATATGTGGAACAGAAGTCCCCTCAGTAGCAAATTTGATTAAAAAAAGAAAAAAAATTTCTTAAGTATTGGCTGCTCAAAGAGTAGCTGTGGCAGGAGATTGGTAAGGGAAGGTTGGGGTATGTTGTGATCCTACTATTTCTCCTCATTGATCGCAGAAGTAGAAAATATTGCTGATCTATGGGATCTGGGAAGAAAGTACCATGTTTTCTGAGGTGCTGCTGAGAGTGTTGACAGCAGGAACAGGAACATCAGGAACCTCTCCACTTGCTGATATCACTGTCTGTGATATTCTTTCCCAGCCTCAACTCTAATATTTGGCGCTCCCAGCCAGACTACAGATAGAGACTGGTCTTTGGCTCATCCCTTTCTCGCCCCCGCCCCCCCACCCCGGTCTCTATCTCATACTATGAAGGATCTCGTATACATGCATTTGGACACCTAGCTTGTAAAATACGAGCTCCATCGTTACCTTTTCCACTAAGTACCAGTGGTCTCTTAACAACCATCTGACCTAGGGGAGCAGGGCAATCCTCAGGGCCATCTGTGTACCAAACATAGCCTCCAAGAAGTAGTTGTGGGTGCCATTGGCCTTCTGCTTGCCCCATAGACTCCTTGCTTAATGAGAGGAGAGGGACTGCCTGCTCTGAGGGCCTCTCAGATGTAGAGCCCAGAGCAGGACCTTGCTGCTTGCTACCTGCTCTTCCCCTGGTTGTCCACCTGGTTCTTTCCCTTACTTCTCTTATTTTCTTCAGAGTGCAAGAAATTGGCATAATTTACAATTGCCTTAGAGTTTTTCATTTCAGTTCTGAAGGTATTTAATATAGTCACTTGCCATGACTATCCCTTGGGTAAGGAAGGCAACGTAATCCTCCCTGCCAATGATTCCAGGTCAAATAGAACCAATTCACAAGCATTGGTAAAGTTTTGGTAATTTTGCAAGCTAAAATCATGTTAAAAACACATAATATTTAAAAAACTAAATGATATAAACTTATAATTAAGATTTTTGAAACAAGGTGGTAAGCATTAAAAATTCACTTCTTTCTAATTATTTTACTATATTTGATTATCTTCTATACTTTAGCAATTATTTATATCTGTTATATCTGTATCTCTAGCATGCTAAGAAGTACAGCAGCATTGTGTTAAATGATGTTCTCATCCTAATTCCAAATTTTCATGATAACATGTTAGTGGCTTGAAATTAACTATGGCGGATATATTCGCATCAAAGAAAATGGCCAATAATACAAATCAAGGTTTGTTTGTTTGTTTTTCCAGAGATAGTTGTTAGACTTTTACATTTACTACCACCACTGGACAAGGGGCTGAATTAAGGCAGCAGATATGCACATGGGGTAGAAGGAAGAATATGAAAGAACTTAGGCAAAAATCCCTTGGTCATTATGGCATGGGGAAAAGGGGTTAATGGAAAAATTCAAGATCATTCTCAGGTTCTTTTACTTGGGCAACTATCATTAATCAAAAGAGGTGGATGCACGTGTGTGTGTGTCCACATTTAATCACATAAATATGATTTATATTAGAAATTGTTTTGCATATATTGTGTAGAAGATCATGTATCAAATTAAATAAAGTACCTAACCAAGTTTAGAGCTCTTAGGACAAGTAGGGGCAGAAAATATAGATGTCAGAATCATGGGCACAAAGGTATTAGTATGAGTCATGATAAGGTGGTCGATAAACCAGGGAGAGAGTATGCAGTGAGCTGAGGAGAGAAGGAAATGATGCATGGGGAAACTGATGTTTCTGTGCTGGGTGGGGAAGATGCGCCCTCTCCATCATGGCCCAGAAGCTGATTTTGGAATGGTATCATGTTCTCTGCTGCAGATGGCATGGCATTGTCACAGAACAGAGTGTGGACTATGTTGAGGTTCTCCTGTCGGGGCTTGTTATGAGTTCCACAAAGCATCTTTTCCCACAAAGGATACCTCTGGTACCATAGAGTCTGTTCGTTGTTTGGCCTGTACAATCAGGATGTTCACACCACAGCTTACACCTAACAGCTCTGTTTTTGTCTGGCCTTAGTCAAAGCTGGTAGCCTTCTCAGTCACTCAGAAAGTGGTCTGGAGCAGTGTTCTCCAATATAGAACAAACTATTCCATGAAGTCAACAAGCTTACCAACACTTTGTTACTTTCTTTTTAGAGGGAGGAGTGAGGTGCGACAATTTGTTCTCTACTTTGTAGGGAACATCACCGACCAATGAAGCCTACCTTTTAAAATATATATATCTTGAATGCCTGGTTTAATGTGTAGTCATTATTAAGTGGATCATATAATATTCTAAGAATGTTCAGACAACTAGATCCTTTTGACTATATTTAAAAAGAGGGCAAGAGAATTAGTACAGCCTTAGGGCAAAATCATAGGTGCATAGTCTTGTTCATCTCACATGAACACAAACTACTTCTGATCTTCTTTCCTGATAGGGTTGGAATAAAGCAAATTTAAAGAATGAATGGATGGATATTATATGCTAAAGCTGTTTTAATTTGTTCTCATCAGGACACCGTGTTTAGTACAACAAAATTCGAGTGACTTTGCTTAAGCTTTCATTCATCCATCTTTATCTCTCATGATCCATCTGGGTATTGTAAGGGTCAGACTCATGAATTATGATAGGAACCACTATCACTTTTAAAAAATAGTTAAATGTGGAATTATTATCTACTATTCTCAGAACATGGTTAGGTTTTTTTTTTTTTTTTTTTTTTTTTGTACTAGTTTTATTGGAGCAGGCCAGTTTTAGATATATCCACTTAGCCTTCACCACTAAGATAGTTCTTTATAGGTCACGGAACTAACTATATAGTGGTTCTTCAAATTTCCAAGTATGTTCATTTCAATGTGTATACAGTGATCCCTAACTGGGAACTGGCAACTGAGGTCCTTACTGCTACACTGCAGATCACAGGAACCTATCTCACACTTATTTTAACAAATAGCCTTCCAGTTAAAAGAGCAGATCTTGCATTTAAATGGAAGTTGTTAGTATTGTGATCTCTATTTTTGCAAAATCATAAGGTAAATTTAACTAAAATATCACATGTGCAAGAAACACATAAAATATCAGGACAGACACACGATCTCTTAGAAATGATACCAAGTGGGAAACAATAAATTCATGACTTTATGTAGATTTATTATAGACCTGAGCATACACACTTTGGGATTATTATAGACCTGAGCATACATGCTTTGGGATAATTATTACTATATTGCTTTTTCCTTTCCAATTAACTCAAATAAATTCTTCTTTTATATTTATAAATTACTTTCTGTTTCACAAGATTTTTTTTATTTCTAGATTGAATGTATACAGCATTTATTTTACTTCATATGTTGGGAAAAATCAGAAACATGATTTTTTGGAGAGCAATCAGCAATCACCATTTTATCTTGGTGACCTTACTGCAATAGCAACATCTAGAAAGATATTGCAATTAATTTGCAGTTTTGCTATTTTGCCCATTTTCATTTCCACTGAAATTTAAGCTTTGTAGTCACTTAAAAAATGACTCCTTATAAAATTGATTTCCCTTGTGTTCAAAACTTAAATATAGCATATAGTAACTTCGACATTTCTAGAATTTCCAAAGTTTGGTTTCTAGCACAATAAATTACACCTAGATGTTCAGCTAAGGAAAATATCTTAATAAGCTTAATATCTGAAAATAACAATCTCAACTAAGATTATCTTAGTGCATTCAACTAATCATCATTTTTCAATCTTGAAAAACTCCAAAAACAAAATATTGAATCTAAAATAATTTTAATAAAAACTCATGCAACACACTTAGAATAAAACTTGGCATTCATTCATTGTTCATTTTTGCATTTGACCAACACGTAATGAGTACTTTGTATTTTCATAGGCATGTTAGGGTCAAGAGTGTTCACAGACTTTTAGGATATTGAAATGATATATTTCAGGCATTAAAAAGAGAGCTATTAAAAATCTAAAAAATATACTCCAGAATAAAGTTTGATGACTCCAGGAGAAAATAATTGAATGAGAGAAATAAATAATGATTGTAAGTGCATGCCTGTAATCTCAACAACTGGGGAGGCTGAGGTAGGAGGATCACAAGTTTGAAGCCAGCCTCAGCAACTTAGTGAGGCCCTAGGCAACTTAGTGAGGCCCTGTCTCAAAATATAAACCCACAAACAACTGATATTAACTTACTGTTTATCTTTCTCAAGTAATGATTGTTTAAAAATGAACAAATAAGGAAAGTAAAAGCTTTTAAGTTATTGACATGTTCTGGGAGAGTTTACATAGATACACTCTAGATATCAGAAAATACAAAATCTGAATATGCATATTAATTCTGTTTAAAAGAAAACATCGAAGGTAGGCAGACCTGCGACCCACCGGCAGGTCAGGCCCAGCAAACTGCGGAGGGGCACAGCTGCCCCACACGCCTGCTAGGTAGGCGGAACCGTGACCACCGACAGAACAGGCCCAGCGGCCGGCCAGACACATCGCCCCGGTTGGGGGAGGGGCAGAGCCGCCGGGCGCCTGCAAGGTAGGCAGACCTGCGACTCACCAGCAGATCAGGCCCAGCGACCCGCGGAGCGGCAGAACCACCCCCCAAGACTGCAAGGTAGGTGCACCTGCCACCCACCGGCAGGTCAGGCCCAGCAACCTGAGGAGGGGCACAGCTGCTCCACGCGCCTGCAAGGTAGGCGGAACCGTGACCACCAACAAAACAAGCCCAGTGGCCCGCCAGACACATCGCCCCGGTGGGGGGAGGGGCAGAGCCGCCGGGCGCCTGCAAGGTAAGCAGACCTGCGACTCACCAGCAGATCAGGCCCAGCAACCCGTGGAGCGGCAGAGCCACCCCCGCGCCTGCAAGGTAGGCGCACCTGCCACCCACCGGCAGGCCAAGCCCAGCAACCTGCAGAGGGGCACAGCTGCCCCACGTGCCTGCAAGGTAGGCAGAACTGTGACCACTGACAAAACAGGCCCAGTGGCCCGCCAGACACATCGCCCCGGTTGGGGGAGGGGCAGAGCCGCCACCAGCGCCTGCTAGGTAGACAGACCTGCAACCGACAGACAGAACAGGCCTAGCAGCCAGCAGAGGAGCAGAGCCGCTGCTCACGCCTGCAAGGTAGGCGGACCTGTGACCACCGAAAGAACAGGCCCACCGAAAGTACAGGCACAGCGGCCTGCCGGCGTGGTAGGCACATTGCCCCAATTGGAGGAGGGGCAGAACCACCGCCAAAGCCTGCGAGGGAGACTTTGCTACTATACAAGAGCAATATAAATATATAGGGGGAAAAATCAATAACACAACAGTTTCACCAAGCAGAAAGAAACATGAGCAGTATGAAAAGACAAGGAAAGAAAGGACCACAAGCAATGCAGGTCAACTCAACTTTAGAAGAGGTAATATCTGCAGCAGATGGAATGTCAGATAAAGAATTCAGGATATACATGCTTCAGATGATCTGGAGTCTCAAGGAAGACATTAGACAGCAAAATCAGACAATGAAAGACCACTTCGACCACTTCGACAATGAATTACAAAAACAAATCCAAGAAGCAAAAGATCAATTATACAGGGAGATAGAGGTTATAAAAAACAAACAAGCAGAAATCCTGGAAATGCAGGAAGCAATAAACCAACTTAAAAACTCAAATGAGAATACTACCAGCAGAGAAGAACACTTAGAAGATAGAACATCAGACAATGAAGACAAAGTATTTCAACTGGAGAAGAACATAGAGAGCTCAGAAAAGCTGTTAAGAAACCATGAGCAGAACATTCAAGAAATATGGGATAACATAAAGAGACCAAACTTAAGAGTCATTGGGATACAGGAAGGTATAGAGGTCCAAACCAAAGGAATGAGCAATCTATTCAATGAAATAATACGAGAAAACTTCCCAGACTTGAAGAATGAGACAGAATCCCAAATCCTAGAGGCCTACAGGACACCGAATGTGCAAAATCATAAGAGATCCACACCTAGACACATTATAATGAAGATGCCCAACATACAGAATAAGGAGAGAATTTTAAAAGCTACAAGAGAAAGGAAGCAGATTACATTTAGGGGTAAACCAATCAGGATAACAGCTGATCTTTCAACACAGACTCTGAAAGCTAGAAGATCCTGGAATAACATATTTCAAACACTGAAAGAAAATGGGTTCCAACCAAGAATTGTGTATCCAGCGAAATTAAGCTTCAGGATGGAAGATGAAATTAAAACCTTCCATGATAAACAACAGTTAAAAGAATTTGCAGCTAGAAAACCATCTCTTCAAAACATCCTCGGCAAAATATTACAGGAAGAGGAAATGGAAAATATTAATGAAAACCAACAGCGGGAGGTAGTACAGTAAAGGGGGGGGGGAATAATCAAAGAGGAAAACAAACCATGTTTAGTAACATAAATAAACAAATATGGCCGGAAGAACAACCCATATCTCAATAATAACCCTAAATGTTAATGGCTTAAACTCACCAATTAAGAGACACAGGCTAGTAGAATGGATCACAAAACAAGACCCAACAATATTCTGCCTTCAGGAGACACATTTGATAAGAAAAGACATACATAGACTGAAGGTGAAAGGTTGGGAAAAATCATATCACTCATATGGACTTCGGAAACAATCAGGAGTGTCCATACTCATATCAAATAAAATAGATTTCAAGCCAAAGTTAATCAAAAGGGATAAAGAGGGACACTACATACTGCTCAAGGGAACCATACACCAACAAGACATAACAATCATAAATATATATGCCCCAAACAATGGTGCAGCTATGTTCATCAAACAAACTCTTCTCAAGTTCCAGAGTCTAATAGACCACCATACAATAATCATGGGAGACTTCAACACACCTCTCTCACCACTGGACAGATCGTCCAAACAAAAGTTGAATAAGGAAACTATAGAACTCAATAACATAATTAATAACCTAGACTTAATTGACATATATAGAATATACCACCCAAGATCAAGCAGTTACACTTTTTTCTCAGCAGCACATGGATCCTTCTCAAAAATAGATCATATATTATGTCACAGGGCAACTCTTAGACAATATAAAGGAGTAGAGATAATACCATGCATCTTATCTGATCATAATGGAATGAAATTGAAAATCAACGATAAAAGAAGTAAGGAAAAATCATGCATCACTTGGAGAATGAACAATAGGTTACTGAGTGATCAATGGGTTATAGAAGACATCAAGGAGGAAATTAAAAAATTCTTAGAGATAAATGAAAACACAGACACAACATATCGGAATCTATGGGACACATTGAAAGCAGTTCTAAGAGGAAAATTCATTGCTTGGAGTTCATTCCTTAAAAAAAGAAAAAACCAACAAATAAATGATCTAATACTTCAACACAAAATCCTAGAAAAAGAAGAGCAAAACAACAGCAAAAGAAGTAGAAGGCAAGAAATAATTAAAATCAGAGCTGTAATTAATAAAATCGAAACAAAAGAAACAATTGAAAAAATTGACAAAACTAAAAGTTGGTTCTTTGAAAAAATAAATAAAATCGACAGACTGTTAGCCACGCTAATGAAGAGAAGAAGAGAGAGAACTCAAATTACTAGCATACGGGATGAAAAAGGCAATATCACAACAGACACTTCAGAAATACAGAAGATTATCAGAAATTATTTTGAATCCTTATACTCCAATAAAACAGAAGATAGTGAAGGCATTGATAAATTTCTTAAGTCATATGATCTGCCCAGATTGAGTCAGGAGGATATTGACAACCTAAACAAAACAATATCAATTGAGGAAATAGAAGAAACCATCAAAAGACTACCAACTAAGAAAAGCCCAGGACCGGATGGGTATACAGCAGAGTTTTACAAAACCTTTAAAGAGTAACTAATATCAATACTTTTCAAGCTATTTCAGGAAATAGAAAAAGAGGGAGAACTTCCAAATTCATTCTACGAGGCCAACATCACCCTGATTCCTAAACCAGACAAAGACACTTCAAAGAAAGAAAACTACAGACCAATATCTCTAATGAACCTAGATGCAAAAATCCTCAATAAACTTCTGGCAAACCGGATACAAAAACATATCAAAAAAATTGTGCACCATGATCAGGTAGGATTTATCCCTGGGATGCAAGGTTGGTTCAATATACGGAAATCAATAAATGTTATTCACCACATCAATAGGCTTAAAAATAAGAACCATATGATCATCTCGATAGATGCAGAAAAAGCATTCGACAAAGTACAGCATCCCTTTATATTCAAAACTCTAGAAAAACTAGGGATAACAGGAACATACCTCAATATTGTAAAAGCTATCTATGCTAAGCCTCAGGCTAGCATCATTCTGAATGGAGAAAAACTGAAGGCATTCCCTCTAAAATCTGGAACAAGACAGGGATGCCCTCTCTCACCACTTCCGTTCAACATAGTTCTCGAATCACTGGCCAGAGTAATTAGACAGATGAAAGAAATTAAAGGCATAAAAATAGGAAAAGAAGAACTCAAATTATCACTATTTGCAGATGACATGATTCTATACCTAGCAGACCCAAAAGGGTCTACAAAGAAACTATTAGAGCTAATAAATGAATTCAGCAAAGTGGCAGGATATAAAATCAACACGCATAAATCAAAGACATTCCTGTATATCAGCGACAAATCCTCTGAAATGGAAATGAGGACAACCACCCCATTCACAATATCCTCAAAAAAAAAAAAAATACTTGGGAATCAACCTAACAAAAGAGGTGAAAGGCTTATAGAATGAAAACTACAGAACCCTAAAGAGAGAAATAGAAGAAGATCTTAGAAGATGGGAAAATATACCCTGTTCATGGATAGGTAAAACTAACATCATCAAAATGGCGATATTACCAAAAGTTCTCTATAGGTTTAATGCAATGCCAATCAAAATCCCAATGGCATTTCTTGTAGAAATAGGTAAAGCAATCATGAAATTCATATGGAAAAATAAAAGACCCAGAATAGCAAAAACAATGCTAAGCAGGAAGTGTAAATCAGGTGGTATAGCTATACCAGACTTCAAACTATACTACAGAGCAATAGTAACAAAAACAGCATGGTACTGGTACCAAAACAGGCGGGTGGACCAATGGTACAGAATAGAGGACACAGAAACCAATCCACAAAACTACAACTATCTTATATTTGATAAAGGGGCTAAAAGCATGCAATGGAGGAAGGATAGCATCTTCAACAAATGGTGTTAGGAAAACTGGAAATCCATATGCAACAAAAATGAAACTGAATCCCTTTCTCTCGCCATGCACAAAAGTTAACTCAAAGTGGATCAAGGAACTTGATATCAAATCAGAGACATGGCGTCTGATAGAAGAAAAAGTTGGCTATGATCTACATACTGTGGGGTCGGGCTCCAAATTCCTCAATAGGACACCCATAGCACAAGTGTTAATAACTAGAATCAACAAATGGGACTTACTCAAACTGAAAAGTTTTTTCTCAGCAAAAGAAACAATAAGAGAGGTAAATAGGGAGCCTACGTCCTGAGAACAAATCTTTACTCCTCACACTTCAGACAGAGCCCTAATATCCAGAATATACAAAGAACTCAAAAAATTAGACAACAAGATAACAAATAACCCAATCAACAAATGGGCCAAGGACCTGAACAGACACTTCTCAGAGGAGGACATACAATCAATCAACAAGTACATGAAAAACTGCTCACCATCTCTAGCAGTCAGAGAAATGCAAATCAAAACCACCCTAAGATACCATCTCACTCCAGTAAGATTGGCAGCCATTATGAAGTCAAACAACAACAAGTGCTGGCGAGGATGTGGGGAAAAGGGTACTCTTGTACATTGCTGGTGGGACTGCAAATTGGTGAGGCCAATTTGGAAAGCAGTATGGAGATTTCTTGGAAAGCTGGGAATGGAACCACCATTTGATCCAGCTATTCCCCTACTCGGTCTATTCCCTAAAGACCTAAAAAGAGCACACTATAGGGACACTGCTACATCCATGTTCATAGCAGCACAATTCACAATAGCAAGACTGTGGAACCAACCTAGATGCCCTTCAATAGACGAATGGATAAAAAAAAAATGTGGCATTTATACACAATGGAGTATTACTCTGCATTAAAAAATGACAAAATCATAGAATTTGCAGGGAAATGGATGGCATTAGAGCAGATTATGCTAAGTGAAGCTAGCCAATCCCTAAAAAACAAATGCCAAATGTCTTCTTTGATATAAGGAGAGTAACTAAGAACAGAGTAGGGATGAAGAGCATGAGAAGAAGATGAACATTAAACAGGGATGAGAGGTGGGAGGGAAAGAGAGAGAGAAGGGAAGTTGCATGTAAATGGAAGGAGACCCTCAGGGGTATACAAAATTACATACAAGAGGAAGTGAGGGGAAAGGGGGAAAAATATAAGGGGGAGAAATGAATTACAGTAGAGGGGGTAGAGAGAGAAGAGGGGAGGGGAGGGGGGAGGGGGGATAGTAGAGGATAGAAAAGGCAGCAGAATACAACAGACACCAGAATGGCAATATGTAAATCAATGGTTGTGCAACTGATGTGATTCTGCAATCTGTATACGGGGTAAAAATGGGAGTTCATATCCCACTTGAATCAAAGTGTGAAATATGATATATCAAGAACTATGTAATGTTTTGAACAACCAACAATAAAAATTAATTAAAAAAATAAAAGTTAACATCAAGGGAATAAAAATAACATATGTAACATTTTTCCATGTGGTAAACAATAAAAAAAGAAGATGACCTTTCTACAAAAAGAAGGGGAGTTAAAAGAACTTGTAGAAATAAGAAATAGATTAAAATGTTAGAAAAAAAAGAGGACATGGCATATATTTATGGACAATATATGAAAAAAATTAAACTCAAGTATCTGGTGTTGCACCAGCATTTGAGAAGCACACGGAAATCTCATCACTGCCATCCAGAGCCGTCATGTTAGGAAGTTACTGAGCAGACTCTGGAAATACCTAAACCCAGACTTAGTAATTAATTAACACCTTTCTGGTTTTGCCTCTCTTTGGTGAATTTTTAAAAATTTTACACTTGTAAACAAAAGTGTTCTCTATTAAAATAGTTGAGAAGTCTCCTAAGTTACAAGATAGAAAGAATCATTATTTTTAAACTCCCATTTAGAATCTGGATTATCTATATTATAAAAAGTAACTAATATTTAAAAATTCTCCTAAAATGTATTGGGGTGTATTAGTATAACACATTATTGCCCACAATTGCTTTACTTACTAAAAAAATTATTTCATTAATTGACTTCCACTTAATGAATTTAATGGAATAATAAAAATTTTTTTGTTTCCTCTGTAAAAGCTAATTCTGAGTCCTGTGCCTTCCTCAGGATTTCAGGGTTATAGTCTACACTTTGTAAATCTATGCATGACAATTCCCATTAGTTGAGTTTTAGTTTTTATTGCTTCCAAATATTTTATGCTCTCTGTATTATTATTATTATTATTATTATTATTATTATTTAACTAAATATTTGTGAAAATCAATGAAATATGAATAAGAAACAGAAGAGAAATATTTGTATAAAAATTAAGTTAAATGCTTTAGAATAATCAAATAAAGAGGAACAGCTAAAAAATAATGTCAAATTAGGTGTAGGCAAGATATTTAAGGAAAAACACTGTAAAGTCATGGAAATCTAAAAGGATTTGACATGATTTTACTTCCCAAAATATTTAAGTTCCTTCATCCTTTAAAACACTGGAGACTGGCAATCTTAACATTTGAGTGTGATTATACAAAAAAGCCAGGTGAAATTCCCATAAGGGATACAAGCTCAATGGAATGTCTTTGTCTTATATCAAAATATTCGAACTTGAATGCATATATGTTTACTTTATATTAATATAAAAGTTAATTATTTAGTAGGTGAAAAAAAAAATCACTTCTTTTGCTTCTGATCCTCCAGAGGATTTGTGCCTGATGGTTTTTCTGAAGCTGAGTCAGACTTTATCATGAATTCTGATAGTCATACTTGGGAAGTTAGTATAAAGACTGAGGATGACCAGGTAATTTTTGGTATTGGCAACATTTACAATGTGCACCCTTTATATACCAATTATAACATGATATGTTCGTTATTTTTTCAATTATTTGTGAATTCTAAAGCCATTTTACTCCCACTTGTAGCTAATTTACCTTCATTTTACCACTGACTTGTGATTAGCTAGTTTTAAGAACAGTTACAGCAGGCCTCAGCCTTGCTTTGGAACACAATACTTAGCTTTGCCTCTGTAAGGACAAGGAAGTCTACTGGAGACCACCCTCCTATTTTACCACTGCATTTCAAAATGTTTGCATGATTTAGAGTGTGTATATATGAGTATTTTTTTGATATTTTAATGAAGAACAGATCTCAAATGGAGGGAAAAATCATTTGAACAACCAATGACTTATGATAGCCTGGCATATATTATTTGCCATTCAGAAGGTTCAGAGCAAGCATATGGGTACCATTTGTTCTGAAAATCAAGGGGCTCGGTTATTAAATACACCATAATGCATACTTAACCAATTATGGTATTACTAGGAAAAACTAACTTCCGGAAGGAGGCTACAGATTTTGCAGGCAAATATGTGGTGAGGGCATTATCAAACTGGAGTATCTGCTCCAAAGCTTAACTCTTAACTTTCCAGAATAGGAACAGCTTTATCAAGTTTTTCTCTCCTTTATTTCTGTGTGAACAATAGAAATAATTCCCATATAGCCCAAACCAAATCACTGCAGACAGTTAGAGAGCTACAAGAATTGGCATTCATGAATGTATCCTATTATCCCATATCTGCCCTTTCCACACCAAATTAGCAGATTTGGGCTTAAGTTTTGGAATCAAATCCAATCAAATCACGTTAATGATTCTAACCATTCTCCTCTGTTTGCCTGTGTACAAAAGGGCAACATATCCTAACTACCTCTTTTAAAAAATCACTGGCATCTTGCAGATACTTATAATGATTCTTATAAATTTTTTGCTTCTGAAATAAATGTACAAAGAAAAAGATACAAACTAATGCCAAGGGGCCACTTTGCACTCTGCTGGTGCCCTAGGAAGCTGCTATGTGGAATGAATATTGGATAGAGGAAAGGAATTTAGGAGTCATGAAATTGTCAAAGACTGAAGGCTACTTAGGAACAAATAATTTTGCCAGGTGCAATAAAACTCTAAATATTTAGAGGCCAAGTACATACAAAAAGACATAATGCTGGAAGGTGTGCAATGGAATAGCAGTTACTAAATGGCTGAGATAAAGAGTATTTCTTAGGTCAGAGGAAGTAAGGATTGGTTTCTGAAGTAGCACTTATATTTTCTAGCTTTTTGATTAGATAGCAGCCTGAGCACATGTCAGGAATATCATTCACCACATTATATTGAAGTGGACGGGGAGTTCTGCCTAAGATTTAAGAACGTGGGCTCTGGAAACAGATTGCTACTTGAGATGGTTTTGTACCTCTGGCAACTGTAATTTTTCTGTGCTTAAAGTTTTGTTAACTGCAAAGTGGAGGCAATAGTGTACCTATCTTGAAGGTCAACAGGAGGATTAAGTGAGTTATTTGTGAGTCCACTGAGCTGGCCTGTACCACCCACTCCAGGTGCAGTAGTCATTATCCACAGAGGCTTGTTTCCTCCATCAGGACTGGATTGTGTGAGCCCTTTAGGGCAGTTGCCCTGCAATCTTCTCCTTTGTGCTCTCAGTAAATTGTCTGGGCATTAAAGAGTTTTGTTTTTAATTGGAGAGACCATCTTGTATTTCGGGTTTTCTTTCCGGTTTTTTGGCATTTGGTGGAAAGTGGTGCTGTGGTGGGGATTAGCAGGGAGGAGTGGATGAGAGTGACATGGCAGAAACAGCCTGACAGCTTGATGCCCACACTGAAAAGTTTTCTGTTTTCTGTCTTCCTCCTCTGCATGCCTGCTGTGCAGCTCAGAAAGAATAAAAGAATAAAAGAAGAAGGACAGTGGCCTCCGGGTTGAGATTGAATGCGTGGGAATGTGGGAGGTAATGTGAGAAAGAGAATGGAGAGATTTGGCTGTTAAAAATCTATAAATGAAATCTGAGAAGCATTGCAGCTATTGATTTCTAATCTAGCCCCAGGGACCAATTAATCTTGGTGAGATTTCCCAGCAAATTTGGGGGTTAATGGAACCTCTTGGAAATCAGATAACTAGAATCGGAAAGTTACTATTAAATGCCAGGCTTCAGGAGCATCTGTTTTATAGTCTTCGGTGCTTGCACAGTGTTTCTATCATCTACAATTCTATTATGTCGCTCTTATTTTGTATCTGTTTATTATAATATCTGTCACAACAGAAATATGAGATCATGACTTAGTCATCTTTACATTCCCAGCATCCAGCATATCTTGCAAACAGCAGGCATATGATAATTGTTTGAAGAAGGAGAAATAAGAGGAAGGATAGGGAAAGGAAAGGAAAAAGATAGGAAGGAAGGAAGGGAGAGAAAACCAGCCATGATTATTTTCACAGCAGTTGTAAATGACTGCAGACAAATTCTGTTCTTAAAGAGTCCTAGAAAAGAGTATCATATAATCTTTCCTAATAATATATCCCAGAAAGTAACAGAACTATTTGAACAGAAAAGTTATGAAGACCACAGATCTTTTATATATAATCTAATTATTGCTCGGGAAGACCAAGTTTTAGACATTTAACATATGTGTTAAAGAGATTAATCTGATGAGACAGTACATGTATGTACATTTAAAAAGCCATATTCAGTGGTTGGGGATAAAAAGATGATTTTATCCAAAAATATTTTGAATAATGTAATTGAGTAGCCATTATATTATTCATAGACTTCTTCTGAAGCACAAATATGAACTTTTCACCAATTTTTAATTCTTTGATACATTATATAAACTAAACTGTTAACTTTTGCTAAATCAGAATTTCTTTCAAACTTTTCTTAGCCTCTTGAAGCTAGTGACTTGTTTATTGTTAAGCAATTTGGTTGCCAGAAGGAGACATTCTAATGAGACTTTGGAAGCCAAATATGAAAAGTCTCATGAATTTGGAAGAAATAGTGTACTGCACTTGTTGAGAAGTGATTTACTCAAATTAAGACTGGCTCAGCAATGTGCCATTTTTCACATATATTGCTAGTATCTTAGTAAGCTTGACTCATAGGGCAGAGACTGCCAACACTTTCCAATACTATTTCTGTCAGCACTCAAGGAAAACAACCTAAAAGAAGTTTGATATTGTTAAATATCTGTTAGACACAAAGTGGTGATGAGAGAAAAAAACACAATTCTTCATAAATATGTTAATTCAAGCAAGATGTCAAGATTTGATTGATAATAAGGAAAACACGCCACTCAATTCCAGCTCCCTTTGGTACTAAGAACAAATATCTAGATTTTTGTATGATTTTTAGATTGAGAAAATGTGAATGGGCTCAAAAATATTTTAGCAAAATATAATGTTTACTTCTCTTAGAGATTGTGAATACAAATATCTACTTAGAATTTATTTTCCCTCTTATTTTTTTTAGACAGAGAGAGAGAGAGAGAGAGAGAGAGAGAGAGAGAGAGAGAAACTTTTTAACATTTATTTTTCAGTTTTCGGTGGACACACATCTTTATTTTATTTTTATGTGGTACTGAGGATCAAACCCAGCACCCCGCGCATGCCAGGTGAGTGCATTACCACTTGAGCCACATCCCCAGCCCCATTCCCTCTTATTTTTATAGGGACACTTGAGACTTTCCTATGATATAGATCTCCTAGCTATATGCTATCACATGTATCTCCCTCTTCTCCCTCTCTCTCTGGCACACACACACACACACACACAAACACACACAACTTTAATATGAGTATTTTGGGCATCTCAGCAGTGCCAGGCACATAGGCAGCATTTAGTAATTGTTGAACTGAATTTAGTGCTCAAGAAGTGTTACCCCAGGGGCTGGGGTTGTGGGTCAGTGGTAAAGTGCTCACCTAGCACATGTGAGGTAGTGGGTTTGAGCATCAGCACCACATAAAAATTAATTAATTAATTAATTAAAGATGAAAACAAAATTAAATTAATTAAAGATTAAAACAAAAATAAAAACAAAAAAGAAGTGTTACCCCAAAGGATGGATGGATGATGCCCCACTTGGAATGCCCCTTTGTTACCTGTTAATCATTCAATAAGCATTAGCATGAAATATCAGGTCAGTCAGTCTTAGAGTCTATAGAAATAAATGTTGCTCTTTTTAAATTTAGTAAATGTATTAATTTCAGGGATCATAATATATACTATGTAAAGCAAGTAGTATTTAATGAATGAAAAGTCAAACACACAAAACCTTTAGTAATCAAGTATCTAGTATTCCTAAGCAGAGAGTCTTGTACATGACCTTTTACATTCACTGGTAGAAATGGAATGTTAATGTATCATTTTTAATCTAGAGAAAATTCTATTTCATTTTCTCCTAGCTATATACTATCACATATATCTCCTCTCCCTCTTTTCCCTCTCTCTCTGGCACACACACACACACACACACACACACACACACAAAATCAATTGATTTTGCTCACACTTTCCAATTAAAAATTGGCAGAAATCAAATATGGAATGTTTCTTTTATTACCTTTTTTTTCAACTGGACATAAACTATGAGAGTGGAAGTCATAAATAAACTCACTTGCGTGCATGTCTTTGTATGTGGCTTCCTGGGACAACTTCTTATAGGTAGACTCCTACGGGCTTTGAGGTACCTTGGTTAATAATTGCCTTATAAAAGGTTCAAATTAATCTTTCTGATTTCTGTTGTACAGCAAGGGGTGTTATATGTTCAGACCATTAGTAGCAATCCTGGGGACAACACACAGATTTCACAAAATGTTAAGTAGGCTAAGACAAATTGCTCAAACTGAATGGACCAGCAAATGCATTTTGAAAATAAGTTTAGTTTATAGTTTGGGAAGTATGTGTAGAAATATTCTCATCTTCACTGAATTTTCAAGAAAATGGCAAGAAAAGAACTTTAAAAGAAGAAAATTTAATAATGGGGATGATGAGTTTGTTCATTCAGGCAGAGGGAAAAGAGCACATCAAAAGGACAATGTTAGAGTCAGGAAGGACTCTATATGTTGTCCATCTCTGCAACACATCCTTTGTTTGATAAACTTAGTCAGGCTCCTGAACCTTATTATAGGCCCATCTGTGCTCTCCCTTGTGAAATCCAGTTTTACCAAGAATCCTGCTAGATCAGTCTAGCAAGAACCACCACACCCATCTTAAATTTCTGATCCTTCTGAGTATCTAATTGGGTTCCTGACCTTCACATTCCCCCAGGTGATGTCTATTAACCCTGGCCTTTCTCCAGCAAAAGCTATGTTGGGTCAGTTTAGCCAGAAAGCTCCTTATTCCTGAAGTTTCCTTTGTTAATTTTCAATCTACCGACCCTGACCCTCCTCCTTGGCCATAAATTCCTACTTGACCATGCTGTATTTGAAGTTGAACCCAGTCTGTCTCCTCCGCTGCAAAACCCACTTCCGTGGTCCTTTAGGTTTAGCCAATCTGGGAAGTTGTAAAGTCTATCTTAGTGTGCTTTAAGAAGCAACATTTTGTGTGACCAAAATGAATTACAGAAAGGTAAATGATTTTTTAACTTAGTCTGTGAGGAAGAGAACTAGGGATTTTTGTTGTTGTTGTTGTAAATGTACAAAATACCTTTGTTTCATTTTTATGTGGTGCTGAGGATGGACGCTTTACCACTGAGACATGACTCCAGCCCCTGGGACTTCAATTCTGAGTTTCATTTTACTTTCCTATCATAGGATTCCCTAAAATAACTTAACCCTAGGCATCCTCAACTTTTTTAAAAATTACATGAAACAGAGCATTTAGTCCTATTATGCAAATCAGGCCATTCTTTTTTTTAATAATTTTTATTGTTGGTTGTTCAAAACATTACATAGTTCTTGATATATCATATTTCACATTTTGATTCCAGTGGGTTATGAACTCCCATTTTTACCCCGTTTACAGATTGCAGAATCACATCGTTACACATCCACTGATTTACATATTGCCATACTAGTGTCTGTTGTATTCTGCTGCCTTTCCTATCCTCTACTATCCCCCCTCTCCTCCCCTCCTCTTCCCTCTTCTCTCTCTACCCCATCTACTATAATTCATTTCTCCCCCTTGTTTTTTTTCCCCTTTCCCCTCACTTCCTCTTATATGTAATTTTGTATAACCCTGAGGGTCTCCTTCCATTTCCATGCAATTTCCCTTCTCTCTCCCTTTCCCTCCCACCTCTCATCCCTGTTTAATGTTAATCTTCTTCTAATGCTCTTCCTCCCTACTCTGTTCTTAGTTACTCTCCTTAATCAAAGAAGACATTTGGCATTTGTTTTTTAGGGATTGGCTAGCTTCACTTAGCATAATCTGCTCTAATGCCATCCATTTCCCTCCAAATTCTATGATTTTGTCATTTTTTAATGCAGAGTAATACTCCATTGTGTATAAATGCCACATTTTTTTTATCCATTCATCTATTGAAGGGCATCTAGGTTGGTTCCACAGTCTTGCTATTGTGAATTGTGCTGCTATGAACATGGATGTAGCAGTGTCCCTGTAGTATGCTCTTTTTAGGTCTTTAGGGAATAGACCGAGAAGGGGAATAGCTGGGTCAAATGGTGGTTCCATTCCCAGCTTTCCAAGAAATCTCCATACTGCTTTCCAAATTGGCCGCACCAATTTGCAGTCCCACCAGCAATGTACAAGTGTACCCTTTTCCCCACATCCTCGTCAGCACTTGTTGTTGTTTGACTTCCTAATGGCTGCCAATCTTACTGGAGTGAGATGGAATCTTAGTGTGGTTTTGATTTGCATTTCTCTGACTGCTAGAGATGGTGAGCATTTTTTCATGTACTTGTTGATTGATTGTATGTCCTCCTCTAAGAAGTGTCTGTTCAGGTCCTTGGCCCATTTGTTGATTGGGTTATTTGTTATCTTATTGTTTAATTTTTTGAGTTCTTTGTATACTCTGAATATTAGGGCTCTATCTGAAGTGTGAGGAGTAAAGATTTGTTCCCATGATGTAGGCTCCCTATTTACCTCTCTTATTGTTTCTTTTGCTGAGAAAAACACTTTTTAGTTTGAGTAAGTCCCATTTGTTGATTCTAGCTATTAACTCTTGTGCTATGGGTGTCCTATTGAGGAATTTGAGCCCGACCCCACAGTATGCAGATCATAGCCACCTTTTTCTTCTATCAGACGCCATGTCTCTGATTTGATATCAAGCTCCTTGATCCATTTTGAGTTAGCTTTTGTGCATGGCGAGAGAAAGGGATTCATTTTCATTTTGCTGCATATAGATTTCCAGTTTTCCTAACACCATTTGTTGAAGATGCTATCCTTCCTCCATTGCACGCTTTTAGCCCCTTTATCAAATATAAGATAGTTGTAATATTGTGGATTGGTTTCTGTGTCCTCTATTCTGTACCATTGGTCCACCCGCCTGGTACCAGTACCATGCTGTTTTTGTTACTATTGCTCTGTAGTATAGTTTGAAGTCTGGTATCGCTATACTGCCTGATTCACACTTCCTGCTTAGCATTGTTTTTGCTATTCTGGGTCTTTTATTTTTCCATATGAATTTCATGATTGCTTTTTCTATTTCTACAAGAAATGCCATTAGGATTTTGATTCACATTGCATTAAACCTATAGAGAACTTTTGGTAATATCGCCATTT
Source organism: Callospermophilus lateralis (assembly GCF_048772815.1). Classification (NCBI taxonomy): domain Eukaryota; kingdom Metazoa; phylum Chordata; class Mammalia; order Rodentia; family Sciuridae; genus Callospermophilus; species Callospermophilus lateralis. The sequence goes on along the minus strand of NC_135312.1, from coordinate 55,023,204 downwards.
GATGATGTTAGTTCTGCCTATCCATGAACAGGGTATATTTTTCCATCTTCTAAGACCTTCTATTTCTCTCTTTAGGGTTCTGTAGTTTTCATTGTATAAGTGTTTCACCTCCTTTGTTAGGTTGATTCCCAAGTATTTTTTTTTTTTTTTTTGAGGACATTGTGAATGGAGTGGTTGTCCTCATTTCCATTTCAGAGGATTTGTTGCTGATATACAGGAATGCCTTTGATTTATGCGTGTTGATTTTATATCCTGCCACTTTGCTGAATTCATTTATTAGCTCTAATAGTTTCTTTGTAGACCGTTTTGGGTCTGCTAGGTATAGAATCATGTCATCTGCAAATAGTGATAATTTAAGTTCTTCTTTTCCTATTTTTATGCCTTTAATTTCTTTCGTCTAACTGGTCTGGCCAGTGTTTCGAGAACTATGTTGAACAGAAGTGGTGAGAGAGGGCATCCCTGTCTTTTTCCAGATTTTAGAGGGAATGCCTTCAATTTTTCTCCATTCAGAATGATGCTAGCCTGAGGCTTAGCATAGATAGCTTTTACAATATTGAGGTATGTTCCTGTTATCCCTACTTTTTCTAGAGTTTTGAACATAAAGGATGCTGTACTTTGTCAAATGCTTTTTCTGCATCTATCGAGATGATCATATGGTTCTTATCTTTAAGTCTATTGATGTGGTGAATAATATTTATTGATTTCTGTATATTGAACCAGCCTTGCATCCCAGGGATGAATCCTACTTGATCATGGTGTACAATTTTTTTGATATTTTTGTATCCGATTCGCCAGAATTTTATTGAGGATTTTTGTATCTAGATTCATTAGAGATATTGGTCTGTAGTTTTCTTTCTTTGAAGTATCTTTGTCTGGTTTAGGAATCAGGGTGATGTTGGCCTCGTAGAAAGAATTTGGAAGTTCTCCCTCTTTTTCTATTTCCTGGAATAGCTTGAAAAGTATTGGTATTAGTTCCTCTTTAAAGGTTTTGTAAAACTCTGCTGTATACCCATCCGGTCCTGGGCTTTTCTTAGTTGGTAGTCTTTTGATGGCTTCTTCTATTTCCTCAGTTGATATTGGTCTGTTTAGGTTGTCTATATCCTCCTGACTCAATCTGGGCAGATCATATGACTTAAGAAATTTATCGATGCCTTCACTATCTTCTATTTTATTGGAGTATAAGGATTCAAAATAATTTCTGATAATCTTCTGTATTTCTGAAGTGTCTGTTGTGATATTTCCTTTTTCATCCCGTATGCTAGTAATTTGAGTTCTCTCTCTTCTTCTCTTCGTTAGCATGGCTAAGGGTCTCTCGATTTTATTTATTTTTTCAAAGAACCAACTTTTAGTTTTGTCAATTTTTTCAATTGTTTCTTTTGTTTAAATTTCATTAATTTCAGCTCTGATTTTAATTATTTCTTGCCTTCTACTTCTTTTGCTGTTGTTTTGCTCTTCTTTTTCTAGGATTTTGAGATGAAGTGTGAGATCATTTATTTGTTGGTTTTTCCTTTTTTTTAAGGAATGAACTCCAGGCAATAAATTTTCCTCTTAGAACTGCTTTCATTGTGTCCCATAGATTCCGATATGTTGTGTCTGTGTTTTCATTTATCTCTAAGAATTTTTTAATTTCCTCCTTGATGTTGTCTATAACCAATTGATCATTCAGTAACCTATTTTCATTCTCCAAGTGATGCATGATTTTTCCTTCCTTCTTTTATCGTTGATTTCCAGTTTCATTTCATTGTGATCAGATAAGATGCATGGTATTATCTCTACTCCTTTATAATGTCTAAGAGTTGCCCTGTGACATAATATATGATCTATTTTTGAGAAGGATCCATGTGCTGCTGAGAAAAAAGTGTAACTGCTTGATGTTGGGTGGTATATTCTATATATGTCAATTAAGTCTAGGTTATTAATTGTATTATTGAGTTCTATAGTTTCTTTATTCAACTTTTGTTTGGAAGATATGTCCAGTGGTGAGAGAGGTGTGTTGAAGTCTCCCATAATTATTGTATGGTGGTCTATTAGACTCTGGAACTTGAGAAGAGTTTGTTTGATGAACATAGCTGCACCATTGTTTGGAGCATATATATTTATGATTATTATGTCTTGTTGGTGTATGGTTCCTTTGAGCAGTATGTAGTGTCCCTCTTTATCCCTTTTGATTAACTTTGGCTTGAAATCTATTTTATTTGATATGAGTATGGACACTCCTGCTTGTTTCCGAAGTCCATATGAGTGATATGATTTTTCCCAACCTTTCACCTTCAGTCTGTGTATGTCTTTTCCTATCAAATGCGTCTCCTGTAGGCAGCATATTGTTGGATCTTTTTTTTTTTTTTTTTTGATCCACTCCACTAGCCTGTGTCTCTTAATTGGTGAGTTTAAGCCATTAACATTTAGGGTTATTATTGAGATATGGATTGTTCTTCCAGCCATATTTGTTTATTTATGTTAGTTAACATGGTTTGTTTTTCCTCTTTGATTATTTTTTCCCTTTACTGTACTACCTCCCACTGTTGGTTTTCATTGTTATTTTCCATTTCCTCTTCCTGTAATGTTTTGCCGAGGATGTTTTGAAGAGATGGTTTTCTAGCTGCAAATTCTTTTAGCTTTTGTTTATCGTGGAAGGTTTTAATTTCTTCTTCCATCCTGAAGCTTAATTTCGCTGGATACACAATTCTTGGTTGGAACCTATTTTCTTTCAGTGTTTGAAATATGTTGTTCCAGGATCTTCTAGCTTTCAGAGTCTGTGTTGAAAGATCAGCTGTTATCCTGATTGTTTTACCCCTAAATGTAATCTGCTTCCTTTCTCTTGTAGCTTTTAAAATTCTCTCCTTATTCTGTATGTTGCACATCTTCATTATAATGTGTCTAGGTGTGGATCTCTTACGATTTTGCACATTCGGTGTCCTGTAGGCTTCTAGGATTTAGGATTCTGTCTCATTCTTCAAGTCTGGGAAGTTTTCTCGTATTATTTTGTTGAACAGATTGCTCATTCCTTTGGTTTGGACCTCTATACCTTCCTGTATCCCAATGACTCTTTTAAGTTTGGTCTCTTTATGTTATCCCATATTTCTTGGATGTTCTGCTCATGATTTCTTAACAGTCTTGCTGAGCTGTCTATGTTCTTTTCAAGTTGAAATACTTTGTCTTCATTGTCTGATGTTCTATATTCTAAGTGTTCTACTCTGCTGGTAGTATTCTCATTTGAGTTTTTAAGTTGGTTTATTGCTTCCTGCATATCTAGGATTTCTGTTTGTTTGTTTTTATAACCTCTATCTCCCTGCATAGTTGATATTTTGCTTCTTGGATTTGTTTATGTAATTCATTGTTGAAGTGATCTTTCATTGTCTGATTTTGCTGTCTAATGTCTTCCTTGAGACTCCAGATCATCTGAAGCATGTAAATCCTGAATTCTTTATCTGACATTCCATCTGCTGCAGCTATTACCTCTTCTAAAGTTGAGTTGACCTGCATTGCTTATGGTCCTTTCTTTCCTTGTCTTTTCATACTTCTCGCATTTTTTTCTGCTTGGTGAAACTGTTGTGTTATTGAATTTTCCCCCATATATTTATATTGCTCTTGTATAGTTGCAAAGTCTCCCTTGCAGTGGCGGGCAGCAGCTGTGCTCCTCCTCCAATTGGGGTGATCTGTCTATCACGCCAGCAGGCTGCTGGGCCCTTTCTCTGGGATGTGCGGTTTGCCTACCTTGCGGGCGGCAGCGGGGCCCCTCCTCCAATAGGGGTGATCTGTCTACCACGATGGCGGGCCGCTGGGCCTTCTGCCTACCTTGCAGGCGCGGGCAGCGGCCATGCCCCTTCTCCAATTGGGGTGATCTTTCAACTAGGCCGGCGGGCCGCTGGGCCCCTTCTCTGGGACACGCAGTTTGCCTACCTTGCGGGCAGCAGCTGGGCCCTTCCTCCAATTGGGGTGATGTGTCTACCATGCCGGTGGGCCGCTGGGCCTGTTCTTCCAGTCAGTTGCAGGTCTGCCTACCTTGCAGCGAGGGTAGCGGCTCTGCTCTGCCCCTCCTTCAATTGGGGTGACGTGTCTACCACGCCGGTGGGTCGCTGGGCGTGTTCTGCTGGTCAGTCGCAGGTCTGCCTCAAATCAGGCCATTCTTCACTGTTCTTATGTTAGTGGTGACAGCAGAGACAGAAGGAAATGAGATGATGCTTGTGTTTAAATCTGCTGATTGGAAAACAGTAGTGCTGTACACCTTTATCCCAGTGACTCAGGATGCTGAGGCAGGAGGATGGCAAGTTCTAGAACAGCCTCAGCAACTTAGCAAGACCCTCAGCAACTTAGTGAGAACCTATTTTAAAATAAAAAAATGAAAAAGAGTTGGATAGTAGTAGAGTACCACTGGGTTGAATCCCCAGTACCAACAAAGAAAAAGGAAAAAAAAAGTGATTCTAACACACTAAAGCCTGGCATCCTGTAAAAAAAAAAAAAAAAAAAAAAGTTAAGCATATAATGAGGCTACATGCTGCATAATGCCTTTTGTGGAAATGATAGCTATGCTCTCAGTATAATGATTAAAAGGGAGAAGGATGGTGATTCAGTCCAGGAGAGGGAGTCTTGGGCATTTAATTATAAAATATTTTTACTTCTTAATCTGGCTATGTTATTTTAACTTATATGAGTCTTAAATTCTGTGCAGTCACTCTTTACAATACTCTTCAATTGGGAAGGTTCCTATAGACTTCATGCAGACATATATTATATGTCTGCATGAAGTCTATAGGATATATATATATATATCCTTTTATATTCCACCACCAAAATACAGGTCAAAAAGACAAAGATATAATATTAATGTTTAAGTTGTTAAAACTTAGTGCTTCATCATGAGGCTGATCTTCAAACTATCTGTTAATGGTGTCTTCTCTCTCTCCAGTTCTCACTATGTATCTCCCCAGGCAGATCCCTTCTCCCTCTGCATAGGCTCTGGCACCCATAGGTCTATGGTCTGAAGCAAACCCAGACTGGTAGTCTGTTAGGTTTACCTGATTACCTGCCTTCCCTTCTCAATGGTGAGGAGAATCCATTTCAGTGAGTTCAAACTTCTCCTGGTATACACTATATAAATTCTTAAAAATTTCAGAATTCTTAACATGCAATTTATATAAAACATTCTTTCTGGCAATTTCATTAAATCTACAGTAAAGTAAATTGAGTATTTTTAGAGTTGCAAATGGGAACAACAGTAGGAATAGTCAAAAAGGGCTGTCTCTTTTAGTAAATGTAATAACTTATCAATCAACCCAAGGGACTAAGTAAGCTTATGGCTCTATTTTCACTAATATCTTAGTACCCTGATTGATAAAGTTTTTATTGAGTTAATGTTCTGAGAGTATCTACTATGTACCCAGGACATCACTAAGCCCTTTCCTTTGATTTTTTTTTCATGTTATGACTAAGTTGCCCCATCACTCAGCTTCTATTATATTTGACCCAGTAGAGGAAAAAAAAGAAAAGAAATTCTCACTAGATACAACCAAATGTCTATCCAGATTTAAAGATGTTATCATGCAGATTCTTGTGTCAAAAAATCTCATGGGAGAGATCATGAAGTGTGAGACTGTGTCAAAGCATGTGGCTCTGCTCCTTTCTCAGTGCAGTATGGTGGTGTTCTGTTCTGAGGTCAGCACATCGTAGGTGCCTGACAGTGGGAGTGGAGAGGGAGGCCAAGTTTGTACCCATGGCAGGAAGAAAAAGCCTACTTGCCAGCATAGACATGTCACAAAAGAGATCCCAGACTTAATCTCTTCTTTTCTGTATCTCTTCTACCAAATTTGGCACTAAAGTATGTGCCACAAGGCCAGCAAATACTGTACAAAGAGAGAGAGAGAGAGTTTAAAATCCCAACTGTGGCACCACAGAGTGCGTCCAGTGGCAGAGTGAGACATTATAAACTCTGGGCATTCCTAGGAGTACATGTTCAGCTTTGAGATTATACATTTAAAAGGACTGGAAGGTTCTGCCTCTCCCGATTGGCTCCCACTTTGAGACTTGATGTTAATGAAATAACTGGAAATGCCCTCATTTCCCCTCTGCTACTCACACAACATTTGTATGGAGATGATTTTCGGTGAAGGCATTCCTCTTTTATGATCCCATATTATGTTGGCCCAGCAGCCTGTAGCATCATAAAAGTCTTTACTCAAAACAACTGGTAGCTTAACCACAGAGGCATGGGCCCTGTCACATCGCCAGTAGGGAGGGGCACTTGGGCACTGGGCTTGATGTGAACTCTTAATGGGATTATGCTGGATGGAATAGGGTGTCTCCGACATGTGTCCACAGTAGTTTTTTAGCTTGAAAACTGGGAGCATCATTTAAGGGGCAGCAAGCTCTGAGAATGAGTCCAGTGTCCCTCTCTGCTTCCTTTGACGTCACCTCACGCTAGTTTTCAGACAGAAATATTAAACGGGAAGAAGTGAGTGACCAATGAAGCAAGATCCTTGAAAATCTTCTCAAGCCCCAGGTTGGTTGTCAAAGTGCACACTGTAAACAGGTCCTGTGACGACATTAAGAGGATAGTTTAGACCTTATAAAGTGTAGATTTTTATTTTAAAACCTTTTTTTCTTTATAACTTTGCCTGTTTGTAAATTACCTATTTTCCCCTTTATGTTTCTATGTTTATCCTATTGATTGGAAGCTATATGTTTACATATGTATATATTTATTACTTTGTATTGTGACTCAACACTACAAAATATTTACTAATTTAGTCTAGGTACAATCACACATTCAGTTCTCACCAAAAAAAAAAAAAAAAACTTTATTAAAATAGTGATATTATTATCATGATTTTACAACTGAAATTGATTCAGGAAGTTAATAAAAAACAACCCAACAATCTTATGAAGTGTAGACTATAACTAAATGATTTAATTATTTTTAGTTGAAATATTAGCTGTTAAAACAATTAGATGGGGCTGGGGATGTGGCTCAAGCGGTAGCAGGCTCGCCTGGAATGCGTGCGGCCCGGGTTCGATCCTCAGCACCACATACAAAACAAAGATGTTGTGCTCACCGATAACTAAAAAAAAAATAAATATTAAAATTCTCTCTCTCTCTCTCTCTCTCTCTCTCTCTCTCTCTCTTTTAAAAAAAAATTAGATATCTTTGTTCAGGCAAATGTCTCTCTAATTATTTACTTGTTTAATTGATTTTTTGCTTCAGTGGAAATAAAATTAAGTTGTGAGTAGATTGTCTGAAGAATGGATAATTCGAGAATTTTGTTTTTTCCCCAGTTTCTGTCATTGCATGTACAATTTTTCCATATCTAAATTTCTTTTCAACCCTTTTCAATTATAACATAAGCATTTTTCATGTTGTCATAAACTTTTCATAAACATTTTCTGCATGATATTCTTTCACATAATTGTAATAACGGTCACATTCTCCTATTCTGTAAATATAAATAATTTCAGATATTTTTCCCTATCACAAATAATAGTGCAGTAGCTTAGTGGCTAATTGCCTGCCTAATTACAACTATTTCCTTAGAATGGATCCATAGAAGTAAAATGAATGTGTCAATGGAGTCTGAGTATTTTTAAAACTATTGATGTACTTGCTAAGTAATTTTCCTATGTATATAAAAATAATATGTGGATGTGAGTCAGCTATGTTTCTGTCTTATAAATTCAGTTGTAATTACAAATTGATACAGAATTACAAATCATTTTCAGTATACTCCTTGAACTAAAAGAGTCAAATGTTGAATGAAAAATGAATCCCATAAAATATTTTTTGATAATTCGAGGTAGAAAAGTGTACTTTTTAAAAAAAATAACAAAAATGACTCTTAATAAACATGTTGTGGCAGATTGGCATTCACAGCACTGACCAGAGATCTAATTTTGTTTAAATGTTTATACCATATTGGTAAATAAATCTGTTAATCAGTGGCAGAAAATTAGATAATAATTTAGAAATATTGGAATATAGACCACATAGTATTTTGGGTACAAAAGGATAATTTGAGATGAGGTTAAGAAAAATGTTAAAATATTGATCTAACTGAACTACGTGGGTCTCATTCCCTAGCATTTTGTAGTCGGACCTCAATCATCATCTACTAAATATGCCTCAAGTAGAGGAATTTCCATATACGTGACCTTGAAACTACCTAGGGAGACCCAATTATTATATGTGTTTCTTAAGCTTCTAAATTAATGTGTTATAATAACCAAATAGAATTCTTGAAAAACTGTCTGCAAAAGTGATACTTACCACAGATTTAAATAAATTTAGAAATTAAGAGGATCTATATCAATAAAATGTCAAATGGGTGACTAAGAATAGGAATATAAGATGGACAGTTTAGTCTTGTGTGTGTTACTTCAACTTATGTAAACTTCAATTAAATAAAAATAGTTTCTAAATTTATAATTTCTATGTTTTTTCAGTTACAACTTTCAGATTTTTCTCAAATTTATGTCATATAAATGTCATAGAAAATCAAGCCTGGAAATTATGCTCAGCTCAAACAACTTAGGGGTGGGTACAGTTAACAATCATGAATTGTCATTTATTTATTGTTCATCAGAAGTTCTGGAATGGATTATCATCAAAATTTGTATTTATTGGTTATTATTATAACTACATTACAATGAGACTCTTCCTCATCTCTAGGGAATTGTGACATTTGAAATGTTTTTTCTAGTTCCTTCTGAGGCCCCAGATATTAAACATATATATTTGGTATAAATATACTAACACAAGATTATACTATTCATTTTATTTCCATATTCTTGGTGACCTATTTGCTATTTTATTGAGACGGATCCTCTAAGTTTCTAAATTTTCTTAGATCTGTGGCACACATCATCTTTGAGTATAATGTTTCAAGAACTCTTTTGTTTTCACAGTACATTAATTTAGAAGTTTAAGGCTCACATGTATAGTAATTGGGTTTGCTTAGACAGTTTCAAGCCATTTATACTAAACATGCCTTGTCAGCCTTCCTGCTCTGTCACTTCTGCTCTGTCACTAGGTAGTTTCAAGGTCACCAACAGGTTTCCAAGGACCTTGCTCCCTTTTCTAGAACCCTTCCAGGAGGAAGGCCTAGCCTTGGAATCACCAGACTTACACTTGTGTTTAGTCATCCCTCTCTACACACATACACATTCTTACACATAGTCACACATATTGTGCCCCCAGGTGGCAGAGGGTAAGGCCTGCCTTTGGAACGCTGATCAATGCCTCACTCTCCTGCTGTGTTTCAGCTCTCCTCTCTCATCCTTAGGCAATGGAGCACTAATATGTTTTTCTCTCCTCCTCAATACTTTCTCACCTTGGCAGTTGTCAGGGACAGTGAGAGATACTTAGTGTGATTCTGGAGTTTCAGTAAGCCTCTCTCTAGGAAATCTGAGAACTCAGGTCACTCCAGGGTATGGTGAATATGCAAAAATTTAATCCTCCTCATCTTCATTTTTTACAACAGACTATTTGTTTATTTTAAATTATTTTAAATAGATAATATTGTATGTATTTATCATGTATAATATGACATTTTGAAATATATGTACATATATACATATATATATATATATAGTCAAATGGCTAAATCTACCTATGAAAATATATAAGTAGTTATCATTTTTTTGTGGTGAGAGCATTTAACATTCATTTTCTTAGCATTTTTCAAGAACACAAAATATTATCATTAGCTATAGTTTCCTTGCTGTACATTGGATTTCCTGAATTTATTCCTCCAGTGTAACTAATTTTGTTTTCTGTAACAGCTCCCCTAAACCCCCTTCCATGTACTCCAGCCTCTGGGAACCACCATTCTACTCTCTACTTCTACATATTCAACTTTTTTAGATTACATATATGAATGAGATCATGCAGTATTTGTCTTTATGTGACTAGTTTATTTCACTCCAGGTTCATGTATATTGTCACAAATGACAGAATTTCGTTCTTTTTATGATGGAATAGTATTCCATTGTATGTATAGATGTATGTGTATGTATGTATGTATATGTGTGTGTGTATATATATATATATACACACACATATATACATGTATACATATGTATGTGTGTGTGTATATATATATTTTCTTTATTCATGGATCTGTTGATAGACACCTGGCTATTGTGACTAATGTTGCAATAAATATGGCAGTACAGATATCTCTTCAACATACTGATTTTATTTCCTTTGTATATATGCCCAGTAGTGGGATTGCTGAACCACAATGTAAATCTATTCTTAATATTTTAAGGAATTTGGAGTGTTTTCCAAGATGGCTATACTAATTTGCTTTGCTACCAACAGTGTACAAAGATTCCCTTTTCTCCACAACCTTGCCATCATTGTTATCTTTTGATACAGTGGGCTGAACTAAAATGTATTTCAAGGGCACCTGTGAAACAAGAAATTTTGCTTGATGATGAATGGATATTATAAACCATAAAATTTATTTCACTTGGTTAAGTCTTTCCAAAACTACCATACCATACTTCAATGTAATTGCATATCAAATTAAATTTCTCACCTAGTTTATAAACATTGCAAGGACAGGAAAGAACATTGTCTTGTTTACCTCTATCCCTAAGATATAGAACGATGCCTGGCCCTCAGGAACACTCAGTATGAATGAATGAATGAATGGGTCCCTCCCCCCCCCCCTTTTTTTTGTTTTTTATTATTAAACTACATCCATTTTACCTTAGTGGCAGCTTTTGTGAATCATTCTATCACACCCAGGTTATAGTTTAAAAGATGAAAGGAGGCTGGACCAATGATCAGGAGAGCTAGGTTCAGCAAATTTAGTAAATTTAGTAAGAGGATCACCCTTATTCTCTTTTCATAACAAGATCCAAATCATATTACTCCTACTATGAAACAAATCAGCCAAGTGTTTCATGTGACGCAGAAAATTAAAGCATCTCTTTAGCAATGTCAAGAAATAGGTTTATTTCATGCACTGTTTTGTCAGCTAAGTATATTAGTATTAATGTTTGTCACAAAATATACTAAGCTATGTAATCCTTTAGAGATTAGATAATGGCTTTTATGCTGTTTTCACATCTAACCTTAAAAGAATTGAAGTTTAGGAACTCATAGTCACAGAAGCTAAGGGTCTTGATCATGGTGACAGAGCCAGAAAGAGGTAGATGTGAACCCATTGTTGCTCATTCTAAGTATTTTTCCCACCATGTCAAAGATGCCTGACCTGAGGGTACAGTGTTCAAAGGTGATTCATGCACAGGTCCCCCAAGAAGTCCACAGTCTACAGGTAAGATTTCTGACCACGACTAAAGGTAGCAAGTTGAGGTATTTCTCATCAGAGAATTATATGTCACCGATGATGAGAGGATCAAGGAGTGAGGGATTTCATCTGGGGCATGAGAAAGTGTTTTTGTTGCTAAACAAACAGAACTTTTAGGATACTTAGTGTTTGGACATGTGGATTGTAGGGAATAATAGTATGAAATTGATGGAAGCACATCAGCAAGTCCAGGGCATGGATTGAGAATCAAGGAATGGTACGTGGCTTAGTTTGGCAGACTCTTAAATGGGTGTAGTGCATACTGTGGTTGTAAAGGTCAATTGAGGCCAGATTGTGAAGGAACTTGAATTCCAGACTAAGGCATTCAAATTTATTATAGAGATAGTCATTACTGAGGGTAGAAGTTTTCTGAGTGGTCCGCTGAAATTGTTGGGCAAGGAAAATAATCTACCTACAACTGTGGCCACTGTCGTGTGTCCCCTTTTTTTCACATCAAATATGTGTACACCTGTTTCTTTGGCTGATGTCATGAAATCCTTTGATATTTCCCCAGGGTGATATTTTCCTTGTACACCTCAAAAGGGGAAACTGAAGATCCTATGAGCATTTCCAAGAAATGGGCTGTCCCAGGGCAGTGAGCCCTGAGTTTTGCCTGACAAAACAGGTTTGCTTTGGGCAGGGTGTGCGCTACAGACGTTCAATTGATAGCAATGGGAAAAGCAGATATTCCATCTGCCCAGTGATCAAACACATAAACTCACACAGGAATGTACAGTATGCTGGTTTGAACAACACAGGCGTTTGCCTCAACCAAAGAAAAAAGACCTGCCCTATTTATGTCCCCTGGTAAGGACATTAGTGAGGGAAAGCTTTGATGTTTAAGCAATCACATTATTGACTCTACTTTTGGACCCAGAAGGACAGGGTTGGTTTCAGGAATGAACACCGAACATTTTTAATGGCACTGTGAATAAATGGAGGTGCACAGGGAAAAATGTTAAGCAGATAGACTATTATCTTGGAAATATTCTGATTATGCAGATTTTGAACTTTTCTATTAAAAAAAAAAATCACATTGCCAGTGTTGTCGGATTTAAGTTTTAGGTATTATTTCCTTGGAAATCTTAAAACCACCACAACAAAACCGCCCACAAATTCTCAAATGTGGTGGTCAGGATATTTTGTGCAAGTTTAAATCGGACAGGGTTGGTGGAAAGAACTTAGATGACCGCAGGAAGACACATCTGTCCCAGGATTTTATGATGAGAATTGGAGTCAATTCCTCACCCCTTAGTTCACCTCATGTATCTGATGAATTTGCCCAGTCCTATCAACTCTTTTTTTTTGACAAAACAACAACCATCTGCTCCTGTCACCATCTTGTTTTAGGACTTTGTCCCCTTCTTTCTGGATTAGTGTGATAGTTTCCTTACTGGTCTTCCTGCCTCTAGTCTCCTTTCCCCTATCTGTCAGCAAAGTGTCTTCTCTTTTCCCCGTCCAACCTGCAGCCATTCCAAACCAACATTCTTAAAATGCTATTCTTACCATGGCTAGTGTGTGCATACCTCCTCCTGGTTCTCCATTGCCTACCCTACTGCTGGTCATTCAAGGAATTCTTTTTTTTTTTTTTTTTTTTTGTATCAGGGATTGAACTCGGGCACTTAACCATGGAGCCACATCCCCAAGCCCTTTTTTGTATTTTATTTAGAGACAGGGTCTCTCTGAGTTGCTTAGGGCTTTGTTAAGTTGCTGAGGCTGGCTTTGAACATGCAATCCTCCTGTCTCAGCCCCCTGAGGCCCTGGGATTACAGGCATGTGCCACTGTGCCAGGCTTAGGAACTCTTGATTAAGCTTGTAGAGTGGCCCAATGCTCCTCCTGTCCGGTTTTTAGCAGCATAAACCCTGCCTAGTGCTACATGATTCTCATTTTTTTTTCCTGAATATTTATCATTTTCTGAGATTCCCACACCTGAATCTCACCTTTTACTTCACTTCAGTTACTTCACTTCGGTTTCTAATTTTCAGAATGCCTTCCCAAATTTGTATCTGAACTCCCAACTCTGGTGGGCACTAAATTATGGACTGCCTCATTTGTTTATTCAACTGTTTCCCCAGCTGAGTATTGTCTCCCAAAGCAATTTTATGGGCCAAGAGGACAAGGATCATTTGTGACCTCACTTTTGAAACCTCCACAATGTTCCAGAGTTTAGAGAGTCTGATAACTGGAATGAGTTATAAAGAGAATAAAGTTTAGAAAAAAAGCTTTTAAATTTAGAATTATTTATCTTAAACCATATTACTGTAGCATGTTATAAAAAAATAGGTTGACTTGATATTCTTCAAGAATGAGAGTTTTAAGCAGTAAGTGTCATGAGCTTGGGGGAAAATTTCTCTGATTAAGAATTATGGTTGCATATTTTAATGTATAATATCTAATACTTTCTGTGAATGTTATTAAAGAATCTCTAGGAAAGGTTTACCCTTCCCTTGGATATCTACATGACGCTTCAATAAGAGAAAAATTTGGAGCCTGGTTTCAACTGATGACCAAAAGCTCCTTGGGACATTAGTTACCTCTGTAACAGGCTTTAGGCTGAAGATTCTCACATGGGAAGCAGAGCACAAGAGAGTGTCAAACAGGAGGGATGAGCTTTCCAAGAGGAAAGACTGCTCTTCTACTCTTGGCTAGAAGACTTAGTCCAAGTCTGAATAGTTTCAACAACACTTACTCTACAAGCAGGGACACGAGAGTAGCCCCAGATTAAAACAATAGTTTACAAATCAAGTGCTGTGAAATCAATGGTGACAGAGGATAGTGAATAACCCACTTATTAAACCATTCACTCAAAAGAAGCTTTTTAACAATACCTTTTTATGCCATGCATTCTATTAGGGACAGGGACAGAGATTATTTTAAAAATCTATATTTTTTACAAAAGTCAGCTTTGCCTTCAAGGCAGTCAATATGGTTTCAAACCAATAATGTCTTTAAAAGAAAAAAAAGAAACAGGAACAAAAAAAGATAAGCAGGTGAAGGGTAAATAAAAGCCTCTTAGTGCAGGCAAAGGTGGTTATAATTGGTGCTACAGGGTTGCTTGATAAAAGGTTCCCTTCATCTCCCCAGACTCAATCTAAGTATTTCAAGGGGGAAAGCAGAGGTGCTTATCCATTTAGCTCAATATAACCTAGCGCTGTTTAGTCTTAATGGCAAAGGGAAGTGTAGCCTATGACATTCATCAGGAACTCTACAGAAAGCAATGAGTTGTAATCCTGAAAAAAATAAACCAAGGCTGAGAATAAAGTCTGCAGTTTTTTCATCTGAGCCATCCTTTTATAGAAGACATGAAATATCTCGTTAAATACGTTAGTAAACCTATCTTTCCTAAGAAAGATTAGTGTGTTTGTCAGCTTCCTATCATTGCAACAGAATACCTGAGATAATCAATTTACAAAGAGGACAGATTTATTTTGACCCACAATTTCAGAAGTTTCAGTCCATAGTTGTCTGGCCGGGTTGTATTTGGGCCTATGGTAAGGCAGTGCATCACGGTAGAAGTGTATGACCTGATCTCTCAGCTCAGCAGCCAGCAAGCAGAGAGAGACAGAAGGGGCAGGAGTCCTGATATACCCTTCAAAGTCATGGTCCCAATGACCTACTTCCTCCAAGAAAGTAGGCTCTACTACTTCCCAAGAATGAATTAGGTGGGGACCAAGGCTTCAGAGCATAGGCTCTGGGGGGACATTTAAGATTCAAACCATAACATTAAAGTAGAAAAGTAATATGAGAATCATTTTCAGATTGTAAGGATTCATTTAATTCTTTTTCTGTCCCCTCATTATGTGACCTTTCTCCTCAATTTTTGCTAAATTTCATGAAATATCTACATTGCTTCCACAATTAAAAATGGAACAGAGAGGAATGGCCAGATTCCTAATATACACTGCTGTGTTAGGAGTGTCTTCTGCAAAGGGAATTATTGTAGTGCCCTTAGGAGTGCCCAGGGAGCTGATAAGTGGTGGTCATCTGCTGTGTGTCAAACAGTAGGAGGTTTATTCCAAACTTTGTCTCAAAATAAGTTTGGGGGCATAGATCTTAGATTCTGGTTATAAAGTTTCTAGTCCCTCTGCCTTAGATTATGCCATTTCCTTTGCTTAGAATCCCTTTCACTCAAAACTACCCGAGAAAACCCCACAATTCATATTTAATTACCTTCAAGACTTTCCTCAATCTGAGAAAATCTCTGAACCTCTGCAGCAGACATTTATATTATTCATATAGAACTTACTTTTTTTGCCATTATTGCAGTTCTTTAAGCA
Source organism: Callospermophilus lateralis (assembly GCF_048772815.1). Lineage (NCBI taxonomy): Eukaryota > Metazoa > Chordata > Mammalia > Rodentia > Sciuridae > Callospermophilus > Callospermophilus lateralis. Next base: position 55,007,620 of record NC_135312.1, on the reverse strand, counting down.
CATGAAGCTCTTGTTTGGCTTCCTTAGTACACAATGAACTCCATCTAAGTAGAAACTACTCTTTCCTGTCCCCCAAAAGCATGTTTTACAAAGTTTTCAATGTGGGTCTCTTGCATCAGAATCATCTAGAATGTCTGTGGAAAACCCCAATTACTAGTACTCACCTCTGCTTTGTTGAATTAAATCTTAGGATGTAGGGTCCAAGAACCCATATTTTTAAAACCATCACTTAAGTGAGTCTTGTGTATTCACTGAAGTTGGGGTATTGCTGTCTTAGCATAGGGCAATTGTTCTCAACTGGAGGTGAATTGCCCTTGAAGGGACATTTGTCAACATCAGGAAATAATTTTGGTCATCATAGCTTGGACAGGGATTAGTGTTCCTGGTATCTAGAGGGTAGAGACCAGTAGTGCTACTCAACATCTTACAGTCAACAGGGCAGTCCCCACACACTGAGAAACACTGGCACAGAGCAAACCATGTCCTGTGCATGTAGGTGGTCGATAGATGTTTATTTTTGAATAATAAGTTTGTTATAAAGTGGGTTGAGAATTGCAAAACTGGATGCTCTGAATGAGGGCTTAGTTTCATTCTTTCTGGGACCTGCCTCTGTGACTGTTTCACAGTTTTGAACCTTCCTAGCTGTGTGAGGCCCCATTGGGAATGAGGTCACAAAAGCTCAGAACCTCCTAAATCTCATCCACTGCAGTGATAACACATCACACTTAGCAAACTTTATATAAGATAAACAGTTTTGTTTAATGTTTACATCATAGTAATTTTTTTCCTTTTAGTTTTTTATGTGGTTCTTACATTTTAAAGACATGCTCCCTTAGACAATCTCAGTATTTGTGGGATAGCATCATTTTCTGTGTTGTAGACAAAGAAACACTGAAAGAAGTCCCACAATTTGATGGTTTTGCAGTGAAATGGTGCGCTCATTAGGATTAGAACCTACCGTCTTCCCCATGCAAACCACAAACCCCACATCGCCTCTAAATACTTATTTCAATATCTTTGGTCATTCATTTGCAAATGGAGTTTTCTGAAATCTAATAGCACTTGCTTGAAATGTTTCTTCATTTGTCCTTTTGATTGCTCAATCCTATATTAATAACCATCCACCATAACAATTCAGCATTTCTCCCGATTTAGATAGGATTTATAGATTGCCTTATAGAAGATGTCAACTGAAAGTTCATTTTGATTGCGATCAATTTGCAACCTCATAGCTGACAATCTTAGCATGGGGGTTATTTTTAAATGTAGACAATATGGAATTTTTGCTAGCATTGTATTAATATGATAAGCAAAAGTATTTATTTTGTAAGAATAAACTCCAGAGTATTACATATATATTAGGTATATATGTATGTATGTGTATGTTTGTGTTTACCTACATAAAAACTGATAAGATAGAAACTAAAGATATAAACATCAAATAAGATGATTTCAGTAGACTTGCTTCTCATCTACTCTACCAACCATAATGCCTGTCTTTGATTTTTTGGGGAGGTTAAAAAAGCACCCAGCCAATGTTGATAGTCGGATAGGTTATGTATGTGTGGAGCAGGGAGTTACAGGAGAAATCTCTGTGCCTTCTGCTCAGTTTTATTGTGAAGCTAAAACTACTCCAAAAAAACAAAGTCTATAAAAAATGATTTTAAAGCCCCCAGTCTGGCTGCTCTGTGTTGAGGTTCTTTGGCATTTGGATAATGCTTTGACTGTATAGCATCAGAAGAAGAAGAGAATAAGGACTCAATTACAGATTTCCTTCTAAAAATAAATTCTCATTTTAAAAAAAAGATATTTATCTATGCAGCAACTTTTTAAGATATAACTAAAATGTTATAAGGCATTATAGATTCTTCTACATCTTCTGTGGAAAATTTGGACACAGAATTTGTTATTTTCCCCTCTCTCTCTTTTTTAAATATTTGAGAAATTCAGTTCTAGTCTGTTTAGGTCAGAAGTAAAAATGAGTTTAAAAGACTGGAAAGTATTTAATAGCATATGAAAACATTTTTCTTGGGTGGTCTCCCATAACTCATCTTTTTCTATTTTCCTTCTTATCACATGTAGTTTCAAACATGTTTCGATATCAGATAAATGAATTAAGGGGAAATAAGTTCTTAAAGAAATGTACATAAAGAGAAGGGAAAGGAGAAATATACAGGCTAATTAATAAGGGTGTTTTATATTTTCCTCTTCAGCACTTAGTACAAGGATAACTTTCACTGCTGTCTAATAAAATGAACCAAGAGTGAAAAGTTCAAATATTAGACTTTCCTGTGGAGCTGGTTTCATGAGGGCTCAAGAGCCAACATCAGCGGAGTGACAGAAGGGCGTTCATGTTTCTGTCTAGTCTGTGGTGGACTGCTGAGATGGCTACTTGAGGGCACATAAAACCCCCAAACCAACATTTAACCTGCACCTCAGAAGTTCAGTGACCTCGGGTTAAAGAACTTCACTTTAAGTCTCCAATGACTTCCCCTGTTCTCCACCAACCCCGTTCCCAAAATTGCCTCCTTAAAGCTAAACAAGCAAAAAAGGCAAAACACCAGACTTCTCAACAAAAGGCATTTTGTTTCCTACCCAACTGTTGTATAGACTATATGAAAGTAGCAGTCACGGCAGAAGGAAACTTACATTAAATTAACATTCCCCCAAACAACTTAAAATCAATGGATGTGTTTTCCTCCAGAGAAATCCATAATTACTTTGGCAACAACACAGCAGCAAATAACAGAGTACTGCAGACAGTTTTTTGAGTTGACTATAGTTGAGATCAAGGGCCACATATGCTGCAAATCTCTGTAATGGTAAGTAACTATAGGGGAACTACCACGCCATTTTAGCAATTTAAGTGGTCCACACCAAACTTCCAAATAGATTGGAACAATAAGTGTTCATTTCTCGTGGTACCCTGAAATGACCAGTACACAACATGAACAGCTTGGTGATCGAAGCCCGTGTCCTTACACACTAAGGTTGCTGGATAAAATACAGGGCATCCAATTAAATTTGAATATCAGACAAACAATTGTTTTCAGGATAAGTAAAATATTCCATAGGATATGATTACACTAAAAATTTTATTTTTGTTGATCTAAAATTCAAATTTAACTCTGTGTTCTGAATTTTTGTTTTATTTTCTGAGTCTGGTAGCTCTACTTTAGAAGATAATGTCAAACTTTAGTTTAACAAATCCTGTTACTAACCACTGAAATAGCTGGCAATGTATATGTATTTTTTTGAGTAGCTGTGTAAGGTATATAAAATATAAGGAATTGAATGCTATGTTAGAAGGCACAATCCATGCATATAGCTTATAAATAAAATAAAACAGGTTTTTCTTAAACTGAGACATACTTAATCCATCCCACATACAGGTTTGTCTTCTTAGTGCATAATTATGACATTTTGGGTCACTGACATCCAACCAGCCAGAGATTATTCAGGAGAATTGAATATTGAGTTTACCTTTGATTTCTTCACAGGCATTGTTTAGTTGGTATAATTGACCAAAGCAGAATCATTTGATACTGAAACTAACTACTTGTTCTCAAAAGATGTGTAGGTCTCAAATAATATGTTGTTTGTATGGGTTCCCAGTGATCATAGTGTTTGTTGTCAATATGAGATTTTACTTCAAATACCAGCTTCACCATATGTTAGCTGCATGAATTAGAAAGAATATTTAATTTCTCTAAGCCTCAATTTCTTTGTCTATAAATGAAAGCAGAACTGGAGCTCTTAATCATATGTTAAGGATTAAATGCAATTAGAACAGTGACTGACACTTATCAGTTGTCCATCAGTTATGGACTTTCTGCACACCAGTGAAACCAAGTCCTTGTCCTGGAGCAGCAGAGCTGTGGTCCAGGTGGGCAGGAATGCAGGTGAGCAGGGGCTGAGGCCACTGGGAGCCTGCCATGCTGATGTGGGCTTAAGGGATGGTGAGCCAGCCCTGAGGCAAGCCAGGTATGCCTACCTGTCACCCCTCAGAGGCCTGGTCCTAGCAGGTGTGGATGCCTGCTCTGTACAGTGCCAGACCCCTGAACCATCCACAATCGGCCACCTCGACCTCCTGCTTCCAGAGGAGTGGTGGGAAAACAGAGTGGGGCAGTCCTGAATGGAGATGGCAGAGCTAACCAACAGTATTGATAGTTTTCCAAACCCTATAGTATATATTTGGGCCAATAGCATTGACCCAAGAGCTATATAAATCCTAGCATAGCACATTCAGGAAGCAACCTCTATCAGGTCTCCTCTCATTTCATGAGAGCTCAGTATTTTTGTTTTTTTCCTACATGAATAAATCTTACTCCTTTGCACTCACTCTTCCTCATCTGTGAATTTCGTTCTTTGAATTCATGAGAGAAGAACTTGGAAAGAAGTTGGTGGTGAGCTTCTGGGGTCGGCTGCAATACTGGAGGGCATAGCCTGCCATGAAGAGCTGCAACTTGCCACTCAATGGAGTGGAAAAGAATCGGGCTTTACTGGCTGTGACCCTTAGAGCTGACATAAGCAGGAGTCTCCTGCCTTGATTAACCCCTAGCACTATAATAGGCTTTCTCAGCTGCAGGGACCTACAGCTTATGCAGATCCTACCCACCAGAAGAAGTAGAGAATCTAGTTTCATCTCAAACTCAGGTTTCACCAGGACCTGTTCTGAACTTTTCACATCACAGAGTCAGCAGCAGCTGCAGTACTTGAAACATGGAAGGGGCTTACATATCCATTGAATGTTCCTTTCACAAATAACTATACTATTAAACTAGTCATTTAGTATAGTAGTTGATAAATTGAGAAATTTAATATTTTAAAAGAAAATTAATTGCCCTTTGTGAGTTGTTGGAGGGTTCTGGCTTCTGGATGTTCAGAAGCAGATTTTTTTCTTAATGAATTCACTTTATTTTAGGAAAATTACCTCAATATTCTTGAGTTATCCCACTGTAAAGCAAGTAGCCAGCCACTGGGAGGTATTGTGAGGGCATCTTATACCTGAATACAGATGCTACAAATTGAGACGTTTTTTGTTCACTACTGAAAGTTGGATATATCTTTTCTTTCTGGATTTTTTTCCTTTAAAAAATTAGTGTAATGATTATATAAAACATGGATTTTGCTCAAACTGTAGGAATCTCTCATATGGTGTTTAAGATTAATAACAGAGCTCAGGAAATATTCTATCAGCTACTATTATTATCCTGTGGGGCTTTTGGGTCAGCTCTTCACACTCTATAAACTATAAGGGTTGTATTTTCTCTTGGAGGAAGTGGATGTTCCCACCATTGATTTTAATGGGGCAGGAGATGAGAGAGTTTTAAATTGGGGAGGAGGTAACCTTTCCTTGTATAAGACTAGACGTGGAGACATGTAAATGTCCAAAATTCAAACACCATAAGACTTGTGGAGGTTAATCTGGTAACTGCCATGGGGGAACTTCTTGGGATCTTGGGTAAGGATTCAAGTTATGTCTATTCCAGTAAACCCCAAACATATCCACTACTGTTAGCCATGTGAGAAACTGAAACTCGAACTTCTGCCATCCCTTTAGAATTCAATAAAATTTTGTAAAACACTGTAGTAACTACTTAGCTATGTTTAAGAATTAACCAATGAATGAATCTATGTCCCTGCTTGGAGAAAAGTGGGACAGGGAGAGAGAGTAACCCAGAGAATCAAAAGAGATGATGTGATGTGACCTGCAAGTGATCTCTAGTAAAGGCTGGGTGTGCACACTGGTTGGCAGAGTTGAAAAGAGACCACCAGGTTTGATTCATAGCAAACCCAAGAATTCCTCAGGGATTTCCAGAAATCACTCAGGAAGTAGAGTTGAAGAGTGGACTTCCTAAAATCAATTTGAATATTTCTTAAAAGTGTAATCTCTTTTTTCCTTTCATCACAAGCTGGTGAAATCTGGGGACACATTTATTATATTATGTTTATCTTGCCAGCCAGAAAGCTTAGAGCTGAAATTATTGCTTAATTATAATAATTATCTCCTCCGGAATTCCTAAAATCATTAACAGTTACCAGGAAGGTAAATCCAAGTACAAATACTTCTCTCCTCTTAAATGGTTTATGACCTTACTTTTAATCTTAATTCTTATAAAAAACTTTTTGTGTTTTACCAAGGGGGTCTGGTTGGCAGGTAAGCTGGGATTTAGACATGCCTAGGCATTTTCAATGAGCTGAGAGGCAGCCTTCAGGAGTCACTCAGAGGAGCAGCAAGGGAGACTCCTGAGAAAGCGGAAGTCAGCCATAAGCTTGGCCCAATAATGAGACAGAAAAGCTGGAAGGAAGAAATGACTCTGAGGATTATCATTTTTAACTTGTTAGGATGGTTAATCTTTTTTTATCTCTTTCTGATATCAGAGATTGAACCCAGGGGTGCTTTACCACTGAGCCACATCCCCAGCCCTTTTTAATATTTTATTTAGAGATGGGATCTTGCTGAGTTGCTTAGGGCCTTGTTCAGTTGCTGAGGCTGGCTTCAAACTTAAGATATTCCTGCTTCAGCCTCCTGAGCCGTTGGAATTACAGGCATGCTCCACTGTGCCCAGCATAGTGGTTAATCTTATGTGGCAACTTGATTGGATCAAAGGATTCCCATATGGGCAGTAAAACATTATTTCTGTGCCTCTGTAGGGGTGTTTGCAGAAGAAATTAACACTTGAATTGGTGACTGAGTAAAGAAGATTAATACTCACAAGTGACTACCCTCCTGGATTCATTCAAACTTTTATTCATTGATGTGACCTGCAAGAGATCTCTAGTAAAAGTTGGGTGTGCAAACTTTTATTTAATATTTATATATTGAATTTGAATTTCATTTATTAAAATGTCTTTCCCATCTTTACTTGAAGAACTATTTATTAAATTTAAGATTAGGATATGTATGCCAAAATCTAATAAGAGGTAAGAAGATAAAAGTGGTAACTGGAGAAAGAAGTATAAAATGATTCAACTGCTGTTTTTTTTAAAGCTACCTTTGAAAAGCATGATGGTGACAGGGCTGGACTGGGTCAAAACTCTGGGACTTGCCAGGAGAGTGCAGGAAAATTAGAGCAAGCATCAGGTCCAATCCACAAGCAGAGGCAGCCAAAGTCAAAGGCTGGAACCTTGCCAGAGGCTGAGCAGGGTGGATGCCAGTGGAGTAGCCAAGAGAACAAGCCAAGGATTAGTGAGTAGAGAAACAGCAGAGTTAACAGGAGACAAGAACACAGGAGGCAGTTCCTCGGCCTATCACTCGTGCTTCTGGACAGGGTCTCTTCCATGTGAGAATGCCTCATTTAATGCTCTAACCATGAGCTCACTACACAGTATTTTTAAACTAATTTTCTCTACCTGATACCATATAACTCCAAGCTAACCTACCCCCTACAATACATGAAACAAAGGAACACGGGCTTCAAAGTTGTTGGGATTGCCATAATGGTATATAGCAACATTTTTGGTCTATTTCTTAGACTTGGGTCCATTCATGTCCTCTGGCCACTGCCTTGGCATAGCAGAGAGCCCTGAAAAAGTCTGGAAAATTTGATCATGTTTCTAGTCTATTGTTTTGGAAGTAGAAGATGTAGGATTCCAAAAGTAGTGTGGAGTCCAGAGTTTTATAGACCGGGAAATTGAGGAACAAAGTGTTCATCTCAAATCTAGAGGAAACAATAGAAAAAAATCTCAGAACTCAGGAATGATCATTGAAATTTATTTAGCTTTTAGTGGTCATATAAAGGGATATATCAGTAATATAACTAGATTTGCTTCACCATTCTGATTATATTTAAGTGCCTGAGACTATCATCTGTGCAGTGGGAGGTATTTCATCTTATATCATCCTGAACTTATGTTTTGAGTCCTTTTGTCCTGACCCCAAGCTATTTTAGTTGATCTTGAAATGGATGATGCTCAGGACAAGTATTCTCACAGTCAGTGTTTCAAACAACTATATTTTCAGGCTTTATTACTCCTGTCAAAAATTGAAGGTCTCAAACTCAAAAAATAGGGGCAAAGGTGAAAGGCAAATATTGTAAATGGCAAAGGTGAGTGTTCTTTTTCTGGAAGAAGGCTGTGGGCATCTCCTGAATCACTTGCCTTCTTCAGAATGGTGAGTGGGGGCAAGGATTGTGAAGGAAACAGCAGAAAGTTTAAAACCTGGTCTCTATAGAAGCATATGTTGGCCAGCCTTTTCTATATTTTCCTGCTCTGTTATACTTCTTCTGTCACTATGTGGCGGGGGGCGGGGGGGCAGTGCTACTTATTTTTACTTTTTAAATTTTCTACATTATAAGCTAAGTACACATTGGGATTCAAAATCATTCTCTCTTTCTTAAAGTGAAGATCACCTTCTTGATGAAAATACATGCATAGAAAGGGTTTTTTAGAATAAAAAGAAGTGAAATTAGATCAACCATTCTATGCCAAAAGAGTTCTTGAATTTCATTTCTTATCCAAGTAGCACATATTGGAAGGAATGAGTGAAATGTATTGCATGGTGTTCAGGCAAGGAAATAGATTTCACTTTAGCAACTGACCTGCTCAGAGTTCTGTTTCTCACTTTTATGTGACAGTTGCTGAGTCAACAGACGTGAACAGCATGGTCCCAAATACAAACACACAGTGCCTGAATATTCTTAGTGGCAGTATAATTTTCAATGCAATATGATTCTTTAGGGAGGAAGAAGGATGACCAGGAATAAAATTGACAGGTGTAGCCCTGTAGATATTATTACATTGTTTGCATTGTCTCTTTGTCCTCTACATTGGATTGTGGTTAATAACAGGACAAGTGACATTTATTTGAATATACAATAGTTCCCCATACTCATGTGTTATGGTTTAGATATGAGGTATCCCCCAAAAACTCACATGTGAGATAATACAAGAATTTTCATAGGTAAAATAATTAGTGTAACTAATCAATGGGTCAATCCTCCGATATAGATTAACTGAATGGTAACTATAGGCAGGTAGAGAGGGATTAGAGGAGGTAGAAAGTCTCTAGGGGCATGACTTTGGAATTTATATTTTGTCCCTGGTGAGCAGAGCTCTCTAATTTCTGATTGCCATGCCCTGAGCTGCTTTCTTCCACCAATTCTTCTGCCATGATGTTCCATTTCATCTTGGGTTCAGAACTATGAAGTTGGCTCTCAATAGACTGAGAACTCTGAAACTGTAAGCCAAATAAGCTTTTCCTCCTCTAATCTTTCTTGTTGAGTCTTTTGGTCATAGCAACAACAATAGCAACAAAAACAAAAAAAAACCTGACTACTACACCATGGTTTTACTTGTTCCTATTTCAGTTAAAAATGCTCAACCATTATCTAAAAATATTAAGGGGAAAATTTCCAGAAATTGTAAATTTTAAATTGCACACCATTCAGAGTAGTGTGATGTCTCCTGCCACTATACTCCATTTTACCTGGGATGTGATTGATCCCTTTGTCCAGCATATTCATACTGTATGTACTACCCACCCATTAGTCACCTAGTAGCCAAGATAGTTATCAGGCATATTTGTCACCATATATCAGTTTGACTTCAAATAACCTTTGTTTTGCTTAATAATGATCCCAAAGAAGAAGAGTAATGATACTGGCAATTTGGATATGCCAACAAGAATACATAAAGTGCTTCAGTTAGGTGAAGAGGTGAAAGTTTATAATAGGTGTTTATATACAATGTAGTATATATAGGGTTTGGCACTACCAGAGATCTCAGGCATCCACTGGGGGTCTTGGAACACATGCCTTGTGGTGAAGGAGGGCTACTGTACTATGGCAGGTATGGTTTAGAATGACCTCCAATGAGTCACAACCTTGTATAATCCCCTGCCCTTGAGTATGGGTGGAACCTACAACCCACTTCTAGCCAACAGAATATGGCAAAGATGAAGACGTTTTTCAGATATAATTTAAGTCCCTAATAAATTGACTTTGAGTTAATCAAAAAGGGTGAGAATGCTAGGTGGGCCTAATCTAAAAGCCTTTAAAAAATAGTCTTGTTCTTACTTCAAACCAGAAACTTCATGCAATAGAGACATTTCCTTTTTCCTGTTCTGTATTTTGAAAATGCTACAATGAATTCTACACCCTCAAGGAAATAATTCTGCCAATGACCTATGGAAACTTGGAGACTGCTTGTTTCTTAAAGGGATCTTCAAATGAGAGTGGGCCCCTCTGACACCCAACTTCAGTCTTGGAAAACCCTAAGCAGAGGACCCAACTAAGATGTGTCCAGATTTTTGACCTATAAACAGTCAGTAAATAAATGGGCATTCCTTTAACCTTCTAACTTTGTAGTAATTTGTATGCAACAATAGTAAACTATGCAGACATGAAATAGGGCCTTCTAAAAAGGAAGACCAAGCAGAGATCCACAGTTCAAGATGAGGTCTTTGAATTGGGACTTCAGGTATTTTTCTCTTAAAAGGGTACCAGTCTGAAATGGTGAGGGACAGGAGGATGATCGCATGCAAAGTATAGATTCCTTTTTTGTTGTGAACATATCTACTGTGAGAAGAATGGTGTCATAATACTGGTCAACAGTAAATCCCATTAAAAGAATGGGATTTACCAGAATTTTTCAGAAAGATGTAAGTTTGCATAGGGAGCAGAAGTTTCCTCATTCCACCTTGGCAGTCAGGGAGGGTGAATACTGGTCCACCCGCTGTCCTGGCATATCAGATGGACAGTTTCATGCAGTCAGACTATTGGCAATGAGAAGGTTGGGATAATGGTGCATTTCAAATACATGCACCTATGTCCTCTGGCAGGTGGAAATATAGGTATACTGGGCCTTTCAGGTGGGACCCCCTAGAGGTATAAAGTTAGGTTGGCAGAGATTAATGAAATGCCATGGGCACCAGCCTATGGATAAGATGAGATTCAACTAGGCAAAGGGTTGAAGAAGACTGCTTGTGGTTTTGAAACAGGTTAAGTTTTCCTTTGAGAGATGAAAGTGATCTCGAATTTGAATCAAGCAAAGAACAAGGCTTGTGTTAATGTCTCAGTTTGGTCCATTTTTCTGGGTCCTGGACCTTTGTCTTTCAATAGACAAACATAGCTTCTCAGTCTAAGATTTGTTTTTCCTATAAAGCATCTCTTTTGAGATTGTCTAACTCTTTCTTGTCCCCAAGAGATAGTAAATAAGGATTGGGACAAGACAGCATATGTAGCTCCAATATCTTCCACGTAAGTACTTAGCTGAGTCATGGTCCTCAAAACAAGCAAATCATTCAAGAATACAATAGGAAGGCACTCAGTACAGCTATAAATTTCCAATTTATAGGATTGACAAGGGATAAGAAGGTACTTTATTTCCACAACACTGGTATAGTTTGGGAACAAAAGCTCTGTTGATGGCAGGAAGAGCCTTGCACCATCCCAGGGGTGGGTGCCATTTACATTGGAGTCTGGGAATAGCTCCCTGGACTTACATAACATGCAGCTCACTTGGATATACACAGGGACCTGAGTGAGGGTTTTGGTGGTGTTAAAGCCAAGGGCTAACTTGGCTCGTGTACAAAATGAAGCTTTCATCTGTGGCCTGAATGCTATGTCGTGCTCTGTCTGCTAGGGCTGAGGCCCTGGATTCACTTGGAGTTGTTAGAAAATGGGAGGGACACATCAGAGCCTTGACTGAAGAGAGGCAGCTGAAAATCATTGAGGGACAGCTGCCAAAGTCACAAAAGAGAGAAATACAGAAAGCAGTCACAAAGGCAATCTGATTTGTTGTATCAGATGGCATGTGCAATCAGTATGGTTGTAACAGACCAGATAGAAATCAGTATCTGACAGATCTCATTTCATTAATGAGTTGATCATGCTGTAATTAATACTAAACAACAGAAACATTTGAATACATTTGCATTCACATGTTTGTCATCATTTAGTCAGATATAAAACATGGAACATTGACATTTTTATTACTGAAAAACAATGAAACATTTTGGATGTGATGGATTTATGTCTTTTTAATACAGAATTCAAGAATGTGCCGTGTCTATTATAGTAGCAAAGAATGAGATATTTTCAGCTATTCTTAGGAAACAAGGAACCAAATTTCCCTATTTTAATATTGTCTTTCATTTAATTTGGTTGTGTTTACAACTGACATTCCTAAAGAAGGTATTTTATTCTAGAAATGTTACCTATAATTTAGATTTTGCTTACATCAGGTAAAAAGGGATACTTTGGTGGCATCATGACCCAAACAACATGTAGGTGGCTATGGTTGTCTTAAAAAAAAAAACTATCATAGTTTTCTTTTGCAGAATGCTCTTTGAAAAAAAAGAGCTAATTGTTTATACAATATCAAGAATCATATTTATTTTTAAGATGACACCCTTTACAATAAAATTAAAAGAAATATTAGCTTCTAAGGATAATTTGTATCTATGTATTTCCCCTATTTTAAAAATATAAAAATATTTACACATAACACCACCATTACTTGTCCCCAAATAATATAGTAAAGCAAACTCCTGGCTGTCCACAATCCAGTTAAAGAAATGGAACCTACAGACCCCTGGCCTAGTATAATACATATTTGACTGCACTTTCAGTTTTTTCACCCAACATTTTTTTTTCCTTTCTTTTTATTATTTTTTTCTTTTTGAGTCAGGGTTTCATTAATTTACCAAGGCTAATCTCGAACTCATAAGACTCCTGCCTCAGTCTCCTGAGTAATTTGGATTGCAGACATGCACCTTTATGCCTAACTTCAATGTTCCTTTTTGAGATTTGTTCATGTCACAGCTAGTATTTTATTGCATTCATGAGTCATACATTTTTATCCAGTTGCTTATCAATAAACATTTGAGTTGTTTTAGTGTTTATGGTAATGACTATTGTCTTATGAACATTTTTACACACATTCCCTAGGATTATATATATATATACACACACACACATCATATACATATATATATACATACATACATACATACATATACATATATGTAAGAATTTTTCTAAAGAAGTACTTCTTAACTTTTATTTATTTATTGGTGCTGGTGATTAAACCCAGATCTTCAAACATGCTAGGCAAGTGCTCTACTACTGTGCTACACCTCCTACCCCTTTCTAACTGTTAAAATAGGACATCACACTTAACCATTTTAGTCAACTTTTTTCACTATGACCAAAAGACCCGACAAGAAAAACTTAGAGGAGAAAGAGTTTATTTTGGCTCATGGTTTCCAAGCTTCAGTCCATAGCTTTGTGTCCAAGGGGAGATAGAACGTCATGGCAGAAGGGTGTGGCAAAGTTGCTCAGTACATGACAACCAGGAATCAGAGACAGCCTGATGCAAGGAGTCAGGGACAATATAATCTCCAAGGATGTGCTCCTAGTAAACTATTTCTTCCACCTATGCCCTACCTGCCTACAATTATCATTCATTAATGCATTCAGATTATTGATCCATCAGATGGATTAATGCACTATTTAGGTTACAACTATCATAATTTAATCGTTTACCACTGAACATTCCTATATTGTTCCACAGATGAACTTTCAGGATCACCTCATGTTCAAACCATAATAAGAACATTTATTCTGTGGTTCACAGGAACAAGCAATGGGGATGCTCTTGTCAGAAGCAATTGTCAAGGCCCATTTCAAGGTCTAAGGGGACCAATACTTGTCATTCTTGTCACCTAAGGTACACTGTTTGCCTCTATTCTAGGGACAGTATGTAGGAGTAGAGTAGCTGGGATGCAGTGTATTCACATGTTCAAAATGTTTCTTTTAATGTTTTATTAGTGCATTATACTTATACATAAAATTGGGGTTCATTTTCCCATTATCATATATGCATACTTTGTTCCACTTCATTCAGTCCCTGGTACTTTATCTTTTCCTCCCTACCTCCCTCTCCCTGTTTTCCTTCCTCTACTCTACTGATCTTCCTTCTATTTATTTATAGTTTTTTCTTAAAATGATGACTTATAGATATACATAAAGGTGAAATTCACTGTGGTATGTTCATACATGTACGTAGCATAATTTCATCAATTTCAGATGAGCCTTCAATGAATGTGCTCAAGTGATACCAGATGAAATTATTCACTACTTGTCAACACACAGTATTGCCTGAGTTTTAAAATTGTGCTAATTGGACGAGGTGGATGCAAAATGATCTTGAATTGTGGTTTTAAATTGTTGCATTTATCTGTTTTTCCTATGGTAGGACCGTGTGTTTGTTTCCTAGGGCTACCATTTAAATTACTGCAAACTTGTTAACTTCAGACAACAGAAATGTATTATCTCGATCTTCTGGAGGTAAAAGTAGAACATCAAGGTGTTGGCAGGACTTGTCCCTTCTGGAAGCTCCATGTGAGAAACCATCAGCTTCAGGTGTTTGGGGGCAGTCCTTGGTGACTCTTGGCTTCTTCTTCCCTCTGCTCTTGTCTTTCTATGCCTTCACATAGCCTTCTTAAAAGGATTTAGGACCCACCCTGATCCATCATCACCTCTTAATTAATTATATCTGCAGAAATTCTATTTCCAAATAAGATCATATTCTGAGTAAATATGAATTTTGGGGGAAATTTATACATATGAATCTCTTGCTCATTTTCCCTATTATCATTGATATTAAGTGTTCATAACTGATATTAGCTTTTTATATATTAATTACCAATAGTTTTCCTAGTTCATTATTTTTTATTGATTTTTTTAATGATAAACCTAGATTTTGAGTCATACTCCCAGGGGTTAATAATTCACAGTTACATCTCTGATCCCTTCAAAATTCATATTGGTTTACAGTTTGAGGAATGGATCTAGTTTTCCATATACCTATAGAGTTGTCTAATTCTTATTTGAAAATTCATCTTTTCTTTTTTCCATAGTTTGAGATGCCCCCTTTATTATGTGTTAAATTTCCATATTCATGTAAGCCAATTTTTGGATTTCTATTGTTTTTCATTTGTCTATTATTGTACTAATAGTACACTATTTTATTTAAAGAACAGAGATATGTTAATAGTTAGATCCAGCTGCACAATCTCCACACTTTATTTCCCCACAATATTATTTTCCTGGAAATTCTTGCTGATTTTATACTTATGAATTTTAAAACCACATTGTCTAGCTTTAGAAAAAAATGACATTAAAAATTTATATCATGCTATATTTAAAAGCAATCTAGAGAGAATTGACATTTCAATGATTTTTAATCTTTTGACAAGAAGATTTTTGTCTTTCCTTTTCAGACTTATCCTGTGTCTTATTGTGTTTGATATTTTTCCTTCTATAGAATTTACACATTTCATGCTTAGTTTTGAACACAGGTATTTTACTTTACCTTCTCCTAAAGTAAATAGGATCTCTCCTCCATTATTCTCTTCTAACTGATAATATTTAGGTATTTGGGGGCTCTTGATTTCATATTTTATTTATTGCAACTTTACTCATTATTGTTCATAGTACCTATTTATTACTGGGAACAATTTAGATATTCAATCATTTCATTCATAAACAAAAGTAATCTTTCTTCTTCCTTTTTTTATTATTATGTCTCAAATTGTTCTTATTTGATTATGTGGGCTCATCCATCACTATAATGTTAAAACAGTAAAACAGAAATGGACATTCCATTTAATTTTTTCACTTTTGTGAGAATATCTCTAGAGTTTTTCCATTAGACAAGATGCTGAGTTTAGGGTTGAGGAATATTTAATTTATCATACTAAAATTCATTAATTTTGATATTTGTATTAATTTATGTAAAATGCCTTTCTGGCACAAAAGGACATGATCATATATGTTTTTTCTTAGTACGATAAATTTTATTAATGAATTTCCTAATGTTGAAATACCCACTTACCTTGATGTATTAATATTGCCAATATTTTATTTGAGATTTTATATTTATATATAATAATGAGATTGTTCTATAGTTTGAGTGTGTATGTGTTTGTATGTGTGGTTTTTATATCAATGTTAAACTCACTTTATGAAAAAATTGGGAAGATGTTGGCATTCTTTAGTATTAGCATTTAGAATTGGCATTCTTTAGTAATGCCCTTGGAAGAGTTTAAATAACATTAAGATGATTTGGTCTTTAAGGTTCTATAGAATTCCTCCTTGATGCTATTTTGTTTGTTAATTTGGGGGAACAGAATTAGACAACTCTAGAGATAGACAAGTGCTTTTAATTCTTCTAAGATAATATGACTGTTTATATTTTCTACCACTATAGAAGGCAGTTTTATATTTTCCCCAAAGCTATATATTTACTTTTTTTTCAAAAACTTTATTTTTATATATTTGAACAATAGAATCACAAGTTTTTTTAAATCATTTTATTGTGGGTGATAAGCCATATTTTCACTTATTTTGTGTTTTTGCCATTCTCTTTCTCAACTCATTTGTCTATTTTGTTTTTTTCCACATTTTTTCCTGTTTTCTAACTCAATGTTTGCCTTTAATAATTCCTTCCACTTGTTGTATTTTCAATTATACTGTTAGTGTTTTTATATCCTTTAGGATTTGCATATCTTATTTATTTGTTTACATATTATGGCCATACATGGGTTTCTTATCCCCACATCCCCTGCCTTCCCCTCCTTTCACTTAACTCTACCTAATCTAAGGTAATGTTATTATTTTCTTTTTTGCATTATAATTCTTAATACACATAAATACCACACTTTTTTGTATTTCTGTTTGTATATGAAGTATGTTGACATCCAATACAAATCCTTCATACGTGTACTTTGTATCATGATGACCATCACATTTCACCATACTTGTTACCCCCCTACCCCCTTCCTTTCCCTCCCAATCCTCTTCCCTATCTTGAATTCAGCTATTCCTCCCATGTTCTCCCTCCCTATCCCACTATGAGTCAACTTCCCTATATCAGAGAAAACATTCGTTTTTTATTTTTTTGGAGCGGGGGGTGGGGGGGGGATTGGCTGACTTCACTTAGCATTATATTCTCCAACACCATCCATTTACCTGAAAATGCCATGGTTTTGTTCTTTTTTAATGCTGAGTAAAATTCTATTGTGTATATATGCCACATTTTTTTTTATCCATTCATCCACTGAAGGGCATCTAGGTTGGCTCCACAGTTTAGCTATTGTGAATTGTGCTGCTGTAAACATTGATGTGTCTGTGTCCCTGTAGTATGCTGATTTTAAGACCTTTGGGTATAGATGGAGAAGAGGGATAGCTGGGTCAAATGGTGGTTCCATTCCCAGATTTCCAAGGAATCTCCATACTGCTTTCCATATTGCAGTCCCACCAGCAATGTATGAGTGTGCCCTTTTCCCCACATCCCCACCAACACTTACTGTTGTTTGTTTCAAAATAGCTGCCATTCTGACTGGAATGTCTTAGAGTGGTGTTGATTTACATTTCTCTGATTGCTAGAGATGATGAGCATTTTTTCATATATTTATTGATTGATTCTATAGCCTCTTCTGAGAAGTGTCTGTTCAGGTCCTTAGCCCATTTGTTGATTGGGTTATTTGTGGGTTTTTTTTTTTTTTTTTTTTTTTGGTGTTTAGCTTTTTGAGTTCTTTATATACCCTAGAAATTAGTGCTCTACCTGATGTATGAGTGGTAAAAATTTGCTCCCAGGATGTAGGCTGTCTGTTCACCTCACAGATTGTTTTCTTTTGCTGAAAAGAAACTTTTTAGTTTGATTCCATCCCATTTATTGATTCTTGGTTTTAATTCTTGTGCTATAGGAGTCTTATTAAGGAAATTGGGGCCTAATCCCACATGATGAAGATTAAGGCCTACATTTTCTTCTATTAGACGAAGAGTCTCTGGTCCTTGATCTATGTTGAGTTAAGTTTTGTGCATGATGAGAGATAGGGGTTTAATTTCATTTTGTTGCATATGGATTTCCAGTTTTCCCAGCATCATTTGTTGAATATGCTATCTTTTCTCCAGTACACTTTTTTGGCACCTTTGTCTAATATAAGATAATTATAACTTTGTGGGTTAGACTCTGGGTCCTCTATTCTGTACCATTGGTCTACCAGCCTGTTTTGGTGCCATACATGTTTAATGCTATAAATTTCTTTGGAGGATTGCTCTAGCTATGTCTCATAGATTCTGAGCATATATCTGTGTGGGATTGTACTCCATTTATGATGTATTAGTTTCTATTACTGCATTACAGGTCAGTACACACTAGTGGATTAAAACAACATGCATTTGTTATCACAGAGTTTCTGGGCATGAGAAGTCCAGTAATGGTTTAGCTGGATCTTCTGTGTAGGAACTTTTGAGGTTTCAATCAAGGTATCACCTGGGCTGCATTTCTTTCTGGAGTGTGGGGTCTTTTATCAGGCTTACATGGTTAATGGCAGAATTCAGCTTCTGTGGTTGGAGGACTAAAGCCTGCTTTCAAACTTGGATATCAGACAGAGACAACTCTATGCTTCTGAAGACCCAGGTAATAACTTGCTATGTTTCTGCCCGCCCCCCACACACAGGCCTTCTTTCATGTGATGATTATTTCTTCAAAGCACCAAAAGACAATCACTGCAGCCTGCTAAAACTAAGCCTTATGCAATGTAACCTAATCAAGGCAATGATCACTATGACCTTGGGCATACTGTGTTCTAGAGTAGAAGTCATAGGTTCAACCTTCACATAAGAGGAAATTATACAAAGATGTGACCTAGCAGGCTCATTTTTGAGGATGAGTCACTCATATCTTTGTAGGTAATCTGACTTTTCTCTGCAACTTTGTCTTTGATATTCTCTAGCTTTTTTTATGATGGTTTAGGTGTAGATTTGGTTTTATTTTTCTGCAGCTTACCCTTGTGTTTCTTTTAATTATGGATTCATGCTTTTCAATAATTCTGGAAATTTTCAGGCATTTTCTTTTCTAACATTGCCAGAGGGTTGCTTCCATCTGGGACTAGATAAATTTACTTCTCAGTCTGGATTGTCCATGAACACATGGAAATATGAATTTAAATCCTAGATTTGTGTGAGAGCAGTTTTGTGGTTTGTGTTTTTAATTCTCAGAAGAGATGATTATAACCTACCCCTCCCTCTCCTCTCTCTCTCTCTCTCTCTCTCTCTCTCTCTCTCTCTCTCTCTCTCTCTCTTCACCCACAGTCCCACAGTTCCACAGACAAGTGAATTTCTCTTTTTAGTTTTGGATGATAGACTGATTTTTCTCAGTCGGCATGTTTACAGAAGGTGTAGTCTATTTGGTTGTGCCAGCTTTATGGAGGGACTTCAGATCAGTGACCCTATTTTGGCCATGTCCTATTCATTATTTATTGTCCCTTCATGTGCAGCCCTGGAATCCTGATGATCTCTCTTCCTGTTACTGCAACTTGCTCCCAGGCAAGTCTTGTTTTCCTTGTCCACTTAACATTCCACTTTCAGCTTATGATTCACTTGTTTGTTTGTTTGGTTTGGTTTTTGCTTGATCCTTGGTGATTCTTTTTTCTTTCCTGTGATTCAGAAATTCATGTAATGTTATTCTGACATTATTTATGCATGGTCCCATTGTTTTATAGTTGGAAGATATTTTAAGATCTGGTCATTGTTGATGTGGCAATGCACATTTTTAAATCGTTTTGTCACTGGTCTGAATCTAGACTTGGTTTTCTTCTAGAAATTAAGTAGAGCATTTCTTTCTTTTCACCATGCCTATACATTTTGAAATTCTAAGCTTTCCTCTCATCTAGACTGTCTTTCATATTCCAGCAAGTTTGTCATATGATAAAGACCTTTGATATGGTCATTTCTTCAAAGAGGGAGAACATCTTTTAGCAATATTTTTCATGATGCATATTTATAACTGAGGTAGAAAATTGGTTTCTACCAAATTTACACTGAATAATCAAAAAATAGTTTATTAGAAAACAACTTTAAATGCTTTCTTATAACTTTAATAAAGATGCAAATTTATGTTGCTACAACTTTTCTTTCTTAGTTTCAAAACAACCCAATCTCTATCTTATAAATCTGAAAGTTAGAAAAACAAATTTTACCAACCGCCAGGAAAGGATGTGTTTATATCATTAGTTATCATGGTAAGTTGTAGATAAATCTCTTTGTGACTTTTTTTTTTAATCTTCTACACTGAAGATCTGCTTCTACCTTTACAATCAAACAAAGTCCTAGGAGGTATTCAAATTTGGGTATACATAGAATATTTTGGGTCTTGAGAAATTGCTTGTTCTTCATCTACATACACTTTCTACTTTTACAAGGTAGACAAGACTACAGTGTTTGCCTTTTTAGTAAGAATCACAGGTGAATGTGACACACGAGGATTTGGGACCATAATCTAAGAAACCCGAAAGAACATTACAACAAATCTTTTCATCAAAGTCCCTTTCATCCCTTTTATGTGTATCTATCACAGTGCTTCTGACTGGAGGAGATGTCAGAAGACTGGTAATGTATTGAAGTGAGTGGGGTTTTAAATTATAACTTACCTCCATGCTGAGTACTTCCAGGCCTAGAATACTGTTGTTTCATGTTCAGGGTCTTTGGAACGTTTCTGACGTGCACATTTTTGTTTTATTATGTTTTCAATATTGAAGTTATAAATTATATTTTTGACATTTGATAACCTTCTTACAGATACTTAAATGCCTCCTTTGGCTGTCCAACCCCACATTTTATTTTTCCAATTCAACATTTTGTTGTAATTTTTTCCTATACTTTGTTTAATCCACTTTCCATAATTCCTTACTTATAACACTATTCATAGCACTAAATTTTTCATGAAATGAAATTAAGTATGCTAAATAAGATGTTTTATGTATTTACTTTTAAATAATCTGATCTGCCTTTTTTCTGAAGGCAACTTTATAATTTTAATAGGATTTTTTTGTTGTTTACTTTCTTGGATTCACATCCATCACTTATCTAGTGTTAAACAGAAAAGACTATAATTTTATGTTCAGGGTTTTGTTTGTTTGTTTTATAAGGGAGTAACTTATTATTAACAGTAGTGTAGGTTATACTTTGAATAAGCAAACACTTCAGAGTAAGTTATACTTGGCCACTATCAGGACAATAATAAAATATACTGCAATTATGGAGTTTGGTCTCTAAAAGGGACAGATTAACAGCACATGGAGTCATTCATATCTCATGCTTTTATTGTTCAAAATTAAGTCTAGGGTGATGATTTGCTAGAAAAGCTCAGCAGACACTTAGAAAATTAGAGTAGCCTGAGATATTAAATCTAGTGACTTAAGATGTCATCCTACTGTAGGAGGAATGACACACACACAAAACTTAATGTGAGCAATATGAACTGGTGACTGCTTTCTTTGTTAAAGACTTCTAGCAAATTTACCTCATAGTGAAAAGGAAAAATAGAACTACCCAGGGGCTTTCTTGAGCCTGTCTTCTGCTCTTCAGTGGCCACAGCCAGGTATCCTGGAGACTTAGCTACAGTGCTTAGGCATTTGGGGAAAGAACTCTCCCTCTGCAAAACATGGCAATATGTGTAGGGAGCCATAGGAGATTAGAGTGAAATAGCTTCAGACAAGCAATAACACAGCAGCAGCCATGGGGTTTAATTTGGAAGGAAAAAAGATGGTCCAGTGGACTTTTGCCTTGTTTCTTACTCAAAATTTTATTTCATTATATTTAATTAATCTACATTTGAATAGGCCTTTGTACCGGAAATGATTATTCTTAAAGCTTATGAGGGTTTTTTTTTTATCAAATCATACAACAAATGTTTAGTTTTTCATTTGGATCTAGGAAGTTAGATAGGGTATCAACTAATAGAATTATTTAGGATGCACACAGATATTCATATATGCATATGTACTCCTGCGATCCTCATCTGCCATAGTATTTGGTTCATTGGTCTCCATCAGCAATAATCAAAGTCATAATTAATTATAATAGTTGTAAATGTCTACTGAAGCCTATTGTGGAGGGAATAGTCTTAATGTTCTAAGTCTTTGGGATTTCTCTGCAGCTCTACCTTGGATTTGTTCAACAAACCTCATTAGTCCTATTTCCTATATCTCTCACTGAAGAGAATTTACCAAATGATGTATGAAAACTAGTTTACTGAAATATAAATGTACAGTTTTAGAAAAAGTAAATGAACTTCAGGAATATTATTAGAAATGAGAGCTCAATTTTGAACATTAAACCTTTGTTCAAGCTGGGTAACATATTATATTGTATGTGTGTGTATGCATGTATATACATATATAAAATTCCTTGGGAATGAAATCAGGGGTGCTGTACCACTGAGCTACATCCCAGTCCTTTATAAATTTTATTTTGAGTTAGGGTGTGACTAAATTGCCCAGGCTATCCTCAAACTTGTGATTGTACCTCAGCCTCCTGAGTATATGGGATTATAGGCATGTGCCACCAATACCTGGTTCATATTTAATACGAAAGCATTAAATAATAATGCTGGCTTATTTATACTTCAAATCCTATTTTGAAATTTAGTATTTTTTATTGGTTGTTCAAAACATTACAAAGCTCATGATATATCATCTTTCATACATTTGACATATATTTCATACATATGTGAAAATATGTTCAATATCTCCAGCAGTTAGAAAATTGCAAATCAAAACTACACTGAGATTCCCTCTCACTCCAGTGGGTTATGAACTCCCATTTTTACTCCAAATACAAATTGCAGAATCACATCGGTTACACACTCACATTTTTACATAATGGCATATTAGTGACTGTTGTATTCTGCTACCTTTCCTATCCCCTACTATCCCCCCTCCCCTCCCCTCCCATCTTCCCTCTCTACCTCATCTGCTGTTGTTCAAGTCTCTCCCTTGTTCCCCCCCTTTCCCCTCACAACCTCTTATATGTAATTTTGTGTAACATTGAGGGTCTCCTACCATTTCCATATGATTTCCCTTCTCTCTCCCTTTCTCTCCTTCCACTCATCTCTGTTTAATGTTAATCTTTTCCTCATGCTCTTCCTCCCTGTTCTGTTCTTAGTTGCTCTCTTTATATCAAAGAAGACATTTGGCATTTGCTTTTTAAGGATTGGCTAGCTTCACTTAGCATAATCTTCTCTAATGCCATCCATTTCCCTGCAAATTCCATGATTTTGTCATTTTTTAATGCAGAGTAATACTCCATTGTGTATAAATGCCACATTTTTTTTATCCATTCATCTATTGAAGGGCATCTAGGTTGGTTCCACAGTCTAGCTATTGTGAATTGTGCCGCTATGATCATTGATGTGGCAGTATCCCTATAGTACGCTCTTTTAAGATCCTCAGGGAATAGACCGAGAAGGGGAATAGCTGGGTCAAATGGTGGTTCCATTCCCAGCTTTCCCAGGAATCTCCATACTGCTTTCCAAATTGGCCTCACCAATTTGCAGTCCCACCAACAATGTACAAGTGTACCCTTTTCCCCACATCCTCGCCAGCACTTGTTATTGTTTGACTTCATAATGGCTGCCAATCTTACTGGAGTGAGATGGTATCTTAGGGTGATTTTGATTTGCATTTCTCTGACTGCTAGAGATGGTGAGCATTTTTTCATGTACTTGTTGATTGATTGTATGTCCTCCTCTGAGAAGTGTCTGTTCAGGTCCTTGGCCCATTTGTTGATTGGGTTATTTGTTTTCTTATTGTTTAATTTTTTGAGTTCTTTGTATAGAAAAGAGAGCATAAAAACAATGCATGTGTCATCAACAGGAACAGCAGCAGGAGAAAGACAAGAATGGAGGTGGCTTGCTAAGAATCTAAAGCTTGTGAGTAAATGAGATTGGCAGGGCCTTGGTTCTACTTGATGTCATGCTTTGAATTCTAGTCCCTCAACTCTACCTAATGCATTTAAAGAGCCTGAAACACCCTGTGCCTGTACCAAGAGCTTTTCTGTGCAGAACAAGTGAGGAGAATGGGTCATAATTTGAAATTTGCCTTTCAAGTATTTCCTTCCACATGTACTGAGATACATGTGGTCAGTCATTGGGGAAATCAGACAAAAAAAGAACTTTACAATGTCTCAAATTCTGATCCAGAATGAGGAGAACTGGACCTAGGCTTGATAGTAATAATAATAGCTAATATCCGCTTATTTCTCCTTATGATAGGACAAGAATTTTGCCTGTGTTAGCTTATTTCCCCACAACCCCCAGGCAATTGGGTATGATATTATCCACATTAAAGGAACATTTAACTATAAAGCTTTAGTATTAAAATGCTGATCATTTTAACAGAGATTTAATTTGTATTATTATTACAAATATAAATGCATGTGCAAAGTAAAGAACACTTAGAGTGATAGTAAAAAATAGAATTCCAATGACTTTTATTTTAATGAATAAATTTAACTGTGTTCTCAGATGACGGTGAAGGACAAAATAGGTGCAAGACCTCAGATAGAGCATTAATCTCCAGGATTTACAAAGAACTCAAAAAACTTTAACATCAAAACAAACAAACAAATAACCCAATCAACAAATGGGAAAAGGAACTGAACAGGCACTTCACAGAAGAAGAAATACACATGGGCAACAAATATATGAAAAAATGTTCAATATCTCTAGCAGTTAGAAAAATGCAAATCAAAACTACACTGAGATTCCCTCTCACTCCAGTAAGAATGGCAATTATCAAGAATACAAGTAACAATAAATGTCGGCTAGGATGTGGAGGAAAAGGTACATTCATTCATTGCTGGTGGAACTGCAAATTGGTTCAAACACTTTGGAAAACAGTATAGAGATTCCTCAGAAAACTTGGAAAGGAACCATCATTTGACTTGTTATCCCAGTCTTGCACATATACCCAAAGGACTTAAAATCAGCATACTCCAGAGACACAGCCACATCGATGTTTATAGCAGCTCAATTCACAATAACCAAGGTATGTAACCAACCTAGGTGCCCTTGAACAGATGAATGGATAAAGAAAGTGTGATCTATATACACAATTGACTATTACTCAGCTATAAAAAAAAGAATAAAATTATGGTATTTTCCAGTAAACGGATGGAACTGGAAAATGTCATGCTAAGTGAAATAAGCCCATCCCCCAAAACTCAAAGGTCAAATATTCTCTCTGATATGTGAAGGCTGACACATAATAAGTGGGGGAAAGAAGACTAGAAATTCCCTGGATTAGACAAAGGGGAATGAAGGTAATGGAGAAGGAATGGGATTAGGAAAGACAATAGAATGAATTGGACATAATTTTTCTATGTTCATATATGAATACTAGTGAAACTCTACCTCATGTACAATCAAATGAATGTGATCCCAATTAGGATAAGTTATACTCCATGTATGTATAATATGTCAAAATACCCTCTAATGTCATGTATATCTAAGTAGAACAAAAAAATTAGATTAAAAAATAGGTGCAAGACACAATAAATTTAGGAAA
Organism: Callospermophilus lateralis; assembly: GCF_048772815.1. Lineage (NCBI taxonomy): Eukaryota > Metazoa > Chordata > Mammalia > Rodentia > Sciuridae > Callospermophilus > Callospermophilus lateralis. Next base: position 54,982,260 of record NC_135312.1, on the reverse strand, counting down.
AAAATGAATGTCTCTGACATGTTTCAAAAGGGTTAAACAATTAGTTCAATTTCTGATTGTGTGTGTGTGTGTGTGTGTGTGTGTGTGTGTGTGTATGTTACTTTGGAGATATGCTTGAATGAAGGCACATGTTTTATTACTATCTAGCCAGATAAATTGATGGATATATATTATCCCTGGATACATTTCTAAGCTTCAATTTCCAACTCCATAAAAAGAAATATGATTATATACCTCATGGTGTATTTTAAGAATAATATTTGATAATTCAAGTAAAATGTTTCCCCAGAATGCCCCTTACCTTATAAATAATTTTCTGTTTTCCTGTTCTGTCTCCTATTTACAAAACCATGCTTTATGGATATGAATCTTTTAAAAAGTCAGGTGGGCTCCTAGCAATTTTTGTTTAATTTACTCATTTCTGGGAAATGTAAGTAATTTTATAGTTGCATACCGAGAGTTATCAAAGAACTATGAGATAGTTTAATATTTCAATATGCTAAAACAGGTGACACATGTATAAACAACTTGGCAATGAGATGATATTACATAAAATTATACTGATGTAATAAAGAGCTAAATTGTGTATAGGCAATAGGTGGGCATGATAGCATTCAGGATGCTAATTTTTCTTCAGAGATTAAAGAGAAATTTAAGGAAATAAAGATGATTGAGCTTGGGACTTTCACAGAAAGCCTGGAGTAGACCCTGGAAGTATAGGTGGTCTGTGTGTAAGTATGTGAGCAAGAAAAGTGAGTCAATTCCAGACAAGAGAAACATTTGAATTACATAGGAATAACTGTGTGGGCATGTAGGTGTACATGTGTGTGTGCACACATGCAGCACAAACTTACAAGTGTACATGACATTTGAGCTGTCAGGCTATATTGATCACAAAGTTTTTTTAAGTCGGCAGTGAGAAATAAGGTTGGATGGGTTTACAGAGGCATGGTTATGCATTCCTGAACTCCAAATTCAAGAATACTGTTTCATCATTGGCTTGGCATGAAGCCAGTTGTCCTAGCAATTTCAGCTAATAATGTTGACATTGGCCAGATGGACTCCATTTGTGAGTATGAGTAATGGACCAATTTTTTCCCATTTATGTTTTTTTCCCCCTCAGGTTATCAATACATTTTATTAAAGTTGATGTTTTTCTATTAAAGGCAAAGCATGTTCATTCATTCATCCACCTAATTAGGCACCAATCTGGAGACCATATGAAGAAATTGAATTAAATTTAAAGTATTTATTGAGTACTTACTGTGTATCACATACTGGGATAAGTTCTGAAGAGGTAGCAGTGAACAAGAAAGATAACCCAGGCCCACACAGAGTTTATGGTCTAATAGAAAACACAGGCATTAATTTCAAATAAATGCAAGGAGTGTTGAGAAAGGTATCTAAGGTGGGAGCAAGTGAAAATTCATGGAGGAAGGAAAGAGAAACACTTCCTCATATGGAGTTACACAATAGTGGAGCACATCCACCCGTTGTACCCTCCTTCACATGTACTTAGAAGAGAAACCTGCTTCCTGGGTTTTCTCATGTTTTACTACTTGCTGAGTACTTTTGAGAAGAGGCAAAAACAGGGGAAAACAACAACAACAAAAAAAAACCCCACCTAACCCTCTTAAAGGGATTGTTGGGAAAGAAGGTAAACACATTTCAGAAAACCATTAGTAGTGACATAGTTTCTATTCCAGATCCAGAAATAGCCTAATGAAGCTCAGTCATCATTGTAGGTAATTGCTGTTACTAGATGCTCAGCAGGGGATTCTTGAGTTATTGTATTAATATGGACTTCTGTGGCTGAAGCAACTTGGTGGCTTTGCTGCTGACTTGCATGTTAAGAGTTAGAGTTCCAGAGACTGGAATGTAGCTTAGTGCTAGAGCTCTTGCCTAGTCTGCTTGAGGCCCTGGGTCATATCTCTGGCACTGGACCAAAATATATATATATATATATATAATTTTTTTTTCCTGGATTGTCATCATTCAGAGGGCAGCAGCCATTGCCAAGACACTGTATCTCCATGTACCTTTCAGCAGATTTGCCCGTCATAACATGTATTCAGCAGCACTGACCTTTGACAGGTATTGTTATAAGGTACTTCTTCAGAAGTCAAAGCCTTCTTATAGTGATCGGACACACAGAAATTATAAAATATAGTCATGAAAAACACCACTCTTCTGTAGCCTGTTAGTAGACTGATAAAGGCAGGGTAGGCTTTTTCTTTGGCTTATAAATTTGGAAATCTTGGATAAAGACAATTAGAATCTTCTTAGACTAGTTGTGGTAATGTACCATTTCCCAAAGAAGTTCCTTAAGGGCCCTAGAAACAACTTGACACACCAGAGTTCATTCCTGGATGAGGAGAGCCTACGATAAACCATTGCCTCCTGATCTTGATTATAGTGAGAATTTTATTCCTCAACACCTACAATCTCTAAATCAGTCTTTCTTCATTTTATACCCTGACAGAGGCCTTTGCTTTCAGCTAAAACCAGTCCTGGCTTCTCAAAGTAACTGACTGAAGCCAAACAGTGCTTTTCATCAAAGGATGCCACACACAAACTTTTAGAAACTTTGCTCTCAGTAAGTCCTGAAATAGCATGTCCAAAACAAATGAAATGCCTCATGCTCTAACATCAGTCATGTATTTCTTATTTTGACCTCAGTGGAAATTCAAAGCAGCTGATAACTATTATGTAATCATTCTCACATATTTGTTTACTGTTCCATTAGCAAATCACTCAGTTGTCTCTCTTTTAAAATTATGAGTCATTCTAGCTCCCTTGCCAGCTGTCACCTTGAAACAAACACTTGTTTTGTTTCTGGCAAGTAACCTCACTGTGTCTGTCTGGTGGTATAAGCCCTGTTAGTAATGCAATTGTTCATAGATGCATTCAGAAATTCCCTATAGACCTTTCTTGAAAGAAATTTCCATATCCCTGCAACTCTTCTATGAAGGTTAACTTTATGAGACCACTTGACTGGGCTAAGGGATGGCCATATCATTGATAAAACAGTATTTCTCCATATACCTGTGACACTGTTTCCAGAATAGATTAGCATTGGAGTCAAAAGATTGAACAAAGGAGATCACCATCAGCAATATAGACAGGCGTCATCTAGTCTATTGAGGGCCAGTCAATGATTTTCTCTTCTTAAGTTGTGGTATTCAACTTCTTTTGTCCTCAGACATCTGAGTTCTTGGTTCTTGGGCGTTTGGACTCCAGGGCCTATTCCAACAGGACCTCCTGGTTTTTGGGCCTTCTAATCTACACTGACCTATGCCATCAGCTTTTTCTGGTTCTCCAGCTTGTAGATAATAGATGGTGGTGAAGCCAGTTTTAAAGATAGGTAGTTAGTGTAGTTAGGTAAATCGGAGTCCATAAAGAAATGGAGTCCATAAAGAAAATGGAGTTCCCCATCTGAGGCTGGGAAATCAGAACAACACCTGAGAGATTGAAATGATAATGTTTCCAAGGCCCAGGCCCATCCCAAAGAATTGTTAATGAAATAGCTCCCAGCAAAACAGGGAAAGTCTAATCAAATCACCCTAGGCCCTTCCTGCCCAGATCACTCCTCCCCTCCACCTTTGGCCTTCCCACCTGCATCCTCTACCACATGTAGGATAGAGGGAGATAAACAAAATAAAGAACAGGAATGTAGGAGAACAAAAGACAACCTTAGATATAAAAAGGAGAAGACCTCCCCTTCCCATGGATTCTGCCTTGCAGGTTCCTTTCTTCCTCTGGGGGAAAGTCTAGTTTCTACTACCCTTTAATAAAGCCTTTCACTTTCCACTCTACACTCGCCTGGGCGGGCTTCTCTTGTGTTGTACTTCAGCATTGGGGAAGCAAGGAATCCTTATGGTGACTGGCAGTTAAAGTGGCACCTCTCAGTCTGTGTAATCAGATAAACCAATTCTCATAATAGATTTCCTACTTTGTATCAGTGTACATGCTTATAGGTTCTTTTTGGAGAATCCAAATACAATTTTTTTGGCTACATTAAACTTTAGTCCTTTCGAGGAATGGCCACTGGTTTCTGTGACTACCACTATTATGTTTATTCCCGAATTGGTGTTGCCAAAGTAAGGGATGCACAGTCAACTTTAATTTTCATATGAACTAATGATTTATTTTTTAGTGTAAGTATATCCTGTATATTAGCAAACTACTTATTGCTCATTTGAAATTCAAATTTGGGAATCCTGTATTTTAATATGCTACATATGGTGACTCTGAGATAATTTGAAGAGAATCACTTACAGGAGGAATAATTTTCTTGATTTCAGTTTAAAAGGAATCATATACCTCTTTTCTGCCTTTATCAGAAGCAGAATATATTCCAGTATAGTTGAATAATATCTTTAATTGGCTCTAATGTTAAGTTACTACTGATGTTGATGTTGGAGTTTCTTACCTGAGACAGTAGAAAGCTTAGAAATCAGAGACACCAATGTGGCTCTGTGAACTTAGACTAGTTTCTTAATTTCTCTGAATGACAGACTCTTCAACTGTTAATGGGCATAATAGCTATTGTATAAGTTTTTGGCAAGGATGAAAAACAATTTAATATTTTCAATAAGCCTGAAACAATACCTGGGTTTCCTCTTGTACTATACCACAAATACTGATAGAGTGACAAAATGCAGGTACCAGGGATTGATCTGAGAAGGAACTAGACAAAGTTCCTGCAGATGACACAAAAGATGATATAAGAAAACCAAAAAATTAATCAGGTAAATATTAAGGGCAATTGGAAGAGGGTGTGTTACTTAGAGTGCAGGAAGTGATGCTACCCTGAGGTGGTAACACTTAGGTGAAAAATGGGTTCAGTGAAAGGAAGAGCTGGGCATGAGACCTGTGGGCAGGCATCTTGGCAGAGAGCTATAGGCACAAAAGAGCTGGCCCTCAGAAGCGGGGGGCGGGGGGCGGGGGAGGCTGGCAGGTTGGAGCAGGAATGAGAGAGATTTCTCATTTTTCATCTCTCATTCTGGAGATTTCTTTTATAAAATATAATACAAACTAATTGCCATAAAATGAAATGAGGAAAACCACATATAAAGTAGAAGCCCATTATCTTTAATTAGGTTCAGCATCATAATGTTTTATTTCAATAAGGAACACCAGAAAGACATTTAAAAAAATGGTAAAAACTTGAATAATACCCCTTATTGTCTCTAATGTCAATTTACTACTGATGTTAACATTTGAAATAGTTTCTTGCCTATGACACCAGGATTAATACTACCTGTTCAGTAAAATGTGCCCGTTTCATCCACATGAATGCTGTGGCAATGTCAAAATGCTATACAAGTTTCTTACTCTCACTTTTACACATGGGTGTTGATCCACGGGCCATATTTTGCATAGTTGGGGCACTGTTCCAATAGGGAGGCAGAGGTCACAATGGCCATAAGAAGTCAAGATTTAGTTCTAAGAGCTGGCCAGAAAATAAATCAATAATAATGTGAAGAATGATAATAATGATGAAGATTTGTGTTTCAAGTCAGCTGTGAACAAAATTGGATTCCCTTTATTCTAAGCTTTCCAGAAGCTGAGGTCTAAGCAGTGTGAGTTCATTATGGAAGATGCCCATAAATGGTAAAATGTCCACGTTTTTCCAAGGTTCTCACTGTTTCCATATCACCAGCTGGTTCCTCCTTTCAGTGATGTGCTGGAAAGATAGCTAAACTGGAAAACAAGAGAACTCAATTTTAGTCTGGCTCTGACTGGGCAAGTTTCTTAACATTTCCAAGTCTTAGTTTTCTCACTTATAAAAAATAAAATAGAAGGGAAGACCAGCTAATAGCTAAGGTACTTTTGAATTCTAGAAGTTAATAAACCTATGGTTCTAATTTTCTCTTTTTCAACAGTAGATTAAACTCAGAAAGAAGAGAACTTGCTAAATTAAAATCAATAAAAAATTAATGCTGTAAAAGTATTATAATCTAATAAATTAATCAAAATGAAACTAAAATAAAATTATTTTTATTTTAGTGACATGAAACTGCTTCAGATATTTGAATGGCTAAAACTTCAAATAATTACTGTATCTTTTCTCTGCACAGTTTATTATCTTATTAGGAAAAGGTCTCCAGCATACTCACATCAGGCTCTCTATAAAATCAGAAATTAGTATTTGTTCACTGTTCAATTTGTTATTCTTATCCTAGTACTATTTATTGTGTTTCAAACTTCAGGTTTATGGTTTCTATATAGATACTAATAGGCTAATTCAGGAGGTACCAAAAAAAAATAATGAGCATCCCTTTCTAGCACATTTTAAATGCTAATTTTTAAATGACTCAAAGATGTTCTGGAAATTGTTTATTTATTAATTAAATATTTATTCGACACTGTGTTAAATATTTAAGTAATACAAAAATAGATGGGACCTAACAATGCCTACAAGAAGATTCTGGTTTGGGGAGGGAGAAACTCAAAGCAGATCAATGTAAAATGTAAAATTCTTTGTCTTATTTTTTGATGGGATTAAACCTAAGGGCATTTTGCCACTGAGCTACATCCCCAGCTCTTTTTTTTTTTTTTTTTTTTTTTTTTGAGACAAGGTCTTGCTAAATTCCTGAGGCTAGCCTCAAAATCAGCAATCCTCCTACCTCAGCCTTCTGAGTTGCTGGGGATTACAGGTGTGCACCACTGTGCCTGGTGGTAAAATTCTTTGAGAAAAGTACAAAGTGCTATGGGAAACCAAGGGTGGGAAAGACTAACACCACCAGGGAGAGTTAAAACCAAGAGTTGGGAATACTTTAAAAAGGGCCTTACAGAATAACTATTTAAAAAATAATTTACTCAAGAGAAAAAGCTCATGCACAGTAACAGCAGTGGGGAAAAAAAACCAAAAAACCCATGGGAGAAGACAGTTTGGGGAGACATTTGAGTGATCAGGCATGTGCTGCCAAGATTTTGAAGGCTGTCTATATGTTACTAAGTTTGGAAATTATTCTATAATAAACAGGGCTAGCTATGCTTTAAATGACTTAAGCAGGAAAGTGAGAAAAGTGGTTGAGTGTTGAGGGTGTTATCACCATTAGCTCATTTAGTCTTCATCAACCGGTCAGGTGGTCTTGACTTTCTAGCTGACAAATGAGGAAACTGAGCCTCGGGTGACTTTAACATCCTCCCAGTAATGGAACTAGTGTGTGGCAGAGCTGGCATTTGAGTGAATTGTTTGACTTCAGAGTTCCCAAGGCCGGGCCTTTTACACTTGAGCATGCTGCCTCCAGAAGGGGCGGATATGTTGGTAGTGGTGGGAGAAGTTTCTCCGGTCTTTGCTTTCAGGCCACCCAACTCTCTAATGCTCCCTTCAAAGGTTGTCCCCCAGGGCACTTCATGTGCAAGGGGATGGGAATTTACCTAACTTGGGAATGCTGTGCCCTCCCTTATCAACAATGGCCTCACGGGGCCTGCCTTCAGACTTTTCAGCCCCTCTAGCGGGTCCAGCCGAGCAGTTCACAGGCTACATGGACAAACTTAATTAAATTCAAGTGAGTATTGTTAGGGAGACCTGACAGGCGCAGTTGTGTGCAGCTGAATAATTGAGTTGTGCGGGGATTTTTTTTTTTTTTTCTTCTCCTCTGCCTTCTTGGTGGTAGGCTTTTTTGGGGGGTTTTGTTTTGTTTTCTTTGGGTTTCTAAAGATGACCCTGACACTTTTCATAAAGCTGTTTTCTAGTAGGAACGCCCTCCATCAAAGAGACGCAGTTTGGTTGCCAGGCTACCGTGAGAAAAGAGAACTCTAAAGTTACAATGCCGACCTTTTCTAGGAGTACCCAGGGTCTAGGCCCGTTCAGTACAAAAGTACCTCCCAGAGACCTCACAGCTAGAAACCGCATGTCACTACCTGAAACCCAGACTGTCAGACAGGGAGGCACAGCCTTGAGGGAGTAAGCTTGTCCAGACGAGGAAAAAACAAACCATATCAAATTCATAGAAGGAAAGGTCACTTAGAAATCCATTAATACCATTTGTGATCAGCATAGATGAAACCAATTAAGGATTACTCTTTCTGATGCAGCCCTCTGACACAGAGAGAAAACAATGTCTGGATAGAAAGAAGGGGACCAAGGGTTTTCTGCTTGTTTACTTCCATGTTTGGGCAGATCAGTTGCAATCTGTACCTGGATTATTGGAGCCTTTGACAACTTAGTTTTTGCCTTCTAGGTTTTTAAAATAAGATGGTCTTCTCTCATTGTTTAAATATCACACAGCTTACAACTCCAGGGTTTCTCAATTGTTAGTTCCCTTTGCGTGGTCAGTAATCAACCAGTCTTTGTATTGATTTCAGTATGAAATATAAAACAGATGTAAGTGATAGAACGGATATTTGAAGAATTTCTGCTGTTCTGGATGCATGAATCACTACTTGGAAAAAAAATGTAGGCTGGTAGGAATTTTCAGTGTTCCGCTGGTATGTGGGTTTTTAGAGAGGGTTTGAAAATGTTGGATATATATATCACTAAAAGTAGGTCACGTGAAGGTCCAAAGTCACTGAAGCATTTATACATTAGGTGTGCATGATATATGATGTTTCCTTCTCTTCAAAATATTTTGATCATAGAGTTTCTTCCAATTTGATAATGGTACAGAATGCTGCAGTTCATATTATCTTTCACATAGGCACTTGCATATTACTTTATCTTCTGTAATTCTATGGTGCTATGGGAACCCCAGGGTGGGAAAGACTAACACCACCAGGAAGAGTTAAAACCAAGAATTGGGAATACTTAAAAGGGGCCTTAAAGAATAACTATAAAAAAGATAATTGTAGATATTGTTACCCACATTTTACACATGATAAAATGGAAATTGACAAATTGACAAAACCACACAGTCTCTGCCCAAACTGCCTTTTTTTTTTTTTTTCTTTTCTTTTTTTGTCAAAAGCTTCTTGATCCTAGGTAGAGTGGGCAGGGGGAAATTCTGGCCCCCCAGTGGTTCAGTTTTGCTCTCTCCTTCTTGGGCAATGGTTTAAGAAAGGCCCCTTTGCTCCTTCTCTGCATCTCTGAAGGCCTCTGGGTGGTCCAATTCTCTAAAGTAAGTGCTCTGGCAATTTTGGGTCAGAGATGAATTCTTCCACAGGTCTTTGTTGTCTTCCTTCTTTAATCAGAGAACATTCTAGGAAGTCTTACGCATTTATTGAAAAAAGGCATCAAAAATTGGCAATCAGTTAATGTGCAATACAGTCAAAGGTATTGTGAAAACCCTAAGAAATTTATAGATGAAGTAGCTAAAACATCTGATAGCATTAATTTAATGAAATGTTTAATGAGCATCTACTATAATGGCAGACATGGCTCTAAAAGCTAAAACAAAACTGTAAACAAAGTGTCTGCCTCATGGTTTGGTGGACTTCAATTCCAAATAGACATATGAGGTCAGGACTCCAGAGTAGCCTAGTGTTGTATTTTGGTTGATGTTGGCACACTTTTCCAAGTCTTTACAAATGATTCTAATGTTCTTGTGATTAGAATATAACACAAGTCTTTCCCCTCGATTCAGAAAATTTTGTTTTGTTCAAAATGGTCTATAGTATTTTGAGACATAAGAATATTTTCTTTACAAATACCAATTGAAATTCATGCAATCTATGAAGGGTCCATTAAAAACCAGTAAGCATTTTTCTGGGAAAATTTTAACTGAGAAGATGTTTTGTGGGGGACAATCAATATTTGAAACAGGGAATTAGTTAAATAGGTCAGAGAAGGGCTGGACTGAGATGATAGTGAGGCAGAGATTGTCAATAAGAAGTGAGAATCCCTGGCTGGAGGGGGAAAGGAGATGGTCTAGGAGGAGCCAGGGTCATATAGCAGAAGATGGAATCATGGCCAGTCAGTCTGTGGGGAGCTAGAAAACTGGGTGGCGATGTTGCCCAGGCAAAAGAAGAGAGTCGGTATCAACTCCCTTCCGGCATCCCTCCAGTATCCTATGGGTGCCTCTCACCCGCCAAACTAAAAGAAGCCAGTTGACAAAGGAATCTATGAGAGGCTGCAGGAATCAGATTCCTCAGGATATAGAGGAGAGCAGAGAAGGAGAAGAAATAAATTTGACAGATATAGACCTAGGACCAGCATATTTATAGACTTTTCTTCACTTGGAGTACGATGTGGAACCAGATTGCCTGGGCTCAAATCCTGGCTTCTTCATTTAGTGGAAAATGTTGGGCAAGTTGATTTCTCAGAGTTTCTTCTTCATCTATGAAATCAGACCAAATGAAATGACATCATACAACTTGTAAGACTGGTGAGGGTGAGATGACATAATGTATAAGGAACATTATTATTATTGTTAATTTTGCATGGAAGGCATTCTAGTAGATGACATGAGGAATATGATAAAGCCATCTCTGCTGTCAAAGTAGTATATAATTTATTTGTGAAAGGAAACACAATGATGAATAATATAAGGGAGTATACCACACAGAGGGAGGATTGAATATTAACTAAGCATGGAACTACTATATTTAGCTTCAAATTTTATAGAAGATAATCTACAGAACCAATTTATAGTTATTTACTATTAATATTACATCAGGATTTTTTTTTTTTTTTTTGCACTACTGGAAATTGAAGCCAGGGATGCTCTGACACTGAGCTATATCACCAACCCTTTTAAAGTTTTTATTTTCAGACAGGGTCTCATTAAATTTCTATGGCTGGCCTTGATCTCGCATTTCTCCTGCCTCAGCCTCTCAAGTAGCTGGGATTTTGGCTATATATCACCATTCGGTATATCAGGATTTTAATTTGTCTACTTTTTTATTTTTAGGATTTTGATGGATTTCCAGTTTTTCAAAATTAAAAAAAAATGGTGGAGTAGTACAATTATAAATTAGGGAATTCAAGTTCAAATGCTTTCCGGGGGAAGATAAGTACCCTAACAGCAGCTAACTAGAGTGGTAGAGACTGTGATAAACACTGGAAAATATATGACTCGTGTAAGGGAATTGGAAATACAACCACCCAAACGCAATGATAACAACACAGACAGGGGTGGCCTTGAAATTGGAGTGCCTAGCTCAAGATTCCTATACTTCTATTTCAAAAAGCATAGAAGAGTACCTGTGGAAAGTTGCATACTTGACTCACTTGTTCCTCCTCCCCTGAATCATGACCTTGAGGTGGTTTCATTCTGTATGGAGCAAATGTTTCTGCTCCTTGAGTTGGAGGTTGGCCAGTCTTGCTTTGGCTGATGGTCTGTGCCAGTTCCAATGTGCTAAACTCCTTAGGACCCAGTCTTGGTCCTAAAGAGTTTACCACATTTCCACTTGCCCTCTTACATTTCTGTCATTACCATAAGAAAAACTTATCCTGGCTAGAAGAATCCATTGGTTTCAGAAGGATGAGAGACATATGGAGGAGAAATTTCAGGGGGAAGTAGAGCTATCCCAGCTGATCGCGCAACCTAATAAGTGAGAAATAAGTGCTGTTTCTGTATGCAACTAAAATGGTAAAGTATTTGTTATCCAGCAATTAGTAAAACAAAACAATATCAAATTGTTTCCCACAAAAGAATTAATTTGCATTCCCACTAGCATGTGTGAAGTAAAAATATCTCACTACAGTTTAGATTCATGACATTGCACTTTTATTTTCACATGCATATTGATTCTGCACATTTCTTCTTTTGATCTTTTCCTCTAACAACTTTTCTACTATAGCTTTGTTCACAAATCTCCTTATAAAAATTATTAAAAATACAAAATCTCATTCATTCCTTCAATAAACCCACTATGTACCAGGCACTGTTCTTATCTTTAAACCTTGCCAACAACTTTCCACCAAAATTACTGTTTGCCTTTTAATTTAGTCTTTTTTCCCCCCAACCTTCATGTGATCAAATGTGTTGCCCTCTATTTTCTTTTTCCTTTGTTTTAAATGCACAAGAATTGGAAGGTGGGTTTTTCATCCTAGTTCTCATGCTGCATCATGTCTCTGGGACGCTGTCTGTCTCCAAGTCTGTTATTAAAAGAGTTTTCTGCACACATTGCACAAATGTAGCAATCATGTATTACTTTTTCTCTCTCATAAAAGCCTTAACAGTATTGTCATTTTTAATTACTTGTGGCCCTAGATTAATTTTTTAGGAGCATAAACCTCCTGCCTGAAAAGGGTTCAACATTAAACAGCAATTTTGTCAATTCAATGTGTGATTTTTATTATGCACTCAATGGCTCATGAGGGCCTCATTAAGATATTGTAATAACATATGAGGGTTGGAGGAAAGGGAACTGATGTAATCTCAGAAATAAATATAATACAATATAGAACAGCACAATTTCCACTAGAGAAGTAAAAACAATGTGGATTGGGATCTAAATAAGTGTGAAATCACATATAATTTGAGAAGTGAAAGACTCCCACAATGGAAGATCATTTGAGATAAACTTTGAAGGACTGTAGAGTTTTGGCAATACCAAGTACATCTGTTAGTCTGGTCAGGGGCTATTACCTTGACTTCTGGTAGTTACCTTGATTTTCCTCTGGGGATAACCCCTTGCCCACACCCAGGCTGAGTGGTTTAGATGGGGTTGAGCCCTCTCTGTTTCCAAGATTTGCATGTAGTCCAGGCTTAGCCAGTCAGACAGCAATTATTACCTTTGTGACCTGAAACAGTGAAAAGACACTTTCCTTCCTTTGGAGTAGCTAAAGTTGGAGATATGGAGAGATCTTGAACATAAATTATAGCTAACATAAAGGAAAATAGAGGTGAGAGATGAAAAACAAAGAAGATGGTTGAGGGCATGAGGTTGGTTGGAGACGGTTGTGGTGGAGGGGAAGAGACAGAGAGAGAAAGAAAAAGAGAAAATGAGAATGAGAGTCACTTCTTGATAACATTATTTAAGCCTCCTGATGTCAAATTCACAACGAGAGTGTTTTTCCAGATACATAAGCCAATAATGTCTTTTCTCTTTAGCTTTCTTGAATTAGATTTTAGTTACTAGCTAATTAGAGAGTCCTAAGTGATAGGCAGGAAGGGGGGACAAGAGGTGTACCAAGAGTCATGAGCAAGGATGTAAAAATGGTGGAGTAAGTCAAAACTGTCTCAACCCAATGTAGTGCACAGACATGGAAATAATAGAAAGTTGAGAAATTATAGGTCTTACCTGGTAAATTGAGGAATAAGTGTGTGCTTAGAGGTCTAGGACAGCAGTATCCAATAGAATTATAATAGGAACTCTATATATTTTAAATTTCTATTAATCACTCTGTAAAGAAACATTTATTCCAACAATGTACTTTATTTAACCCAATATATACACAATATAATCCTTTCAACATTAATCGTGTTAGAATTATGATGAAGATAAATTTATATTCTTTTCTTCTATTGTCTTCAAAACACACTGTGCATTTTATACTTCCAGTCTGTCTCATTCATACTGACGACATTTTAAGGGTTCTATAGCTGCAGGTGGTTGGTGGCTACCATATGGAAGAGCCCAGGTCTTAGTTATAAGGAGCTACTGATAATTTTGAGCAGGGCTATCTCATAATGAGGGTTGCATTTCAAAAAGTTCAACCCGTCATGATTTTCAAGATTACTTAGAAAAAGAAAGACTGAAGCAAGAGATCATTTGCATTATGTAAATGTTCCAAGCAATAGTAAAAGAAAACTTAAATGAGTGTTAGAAATTGGAATTAAGTGGAAATATATTAAAGACTTTGAGAATTAAAAATCTATAGAGTTTGACAGATTTAACATGAGTTTAGAGAGAGAGTAAAAATGATGACTTTTAATTTGAAGATGTTTTTTAGGTAGTTGTGGGAGAAATTTAAATAAAATTTTTCATGCAGTAATTGAAACTGGACAAGAGCCTCAATATATGGGATAGGGAAGAGGTACATATATCAGAGAAATATGTACGACTGTTGTGTTTGTGGGAAATAATACAATGAAAGGAGATGAAGCATGGTGAAGGGGAAATGTTGCTGAATGCTTATATTTAAAAAGAATAATAAGAAAAAAAAACTAGTTAAGAATGTGGAAAAGGAATGTTTGAAAAAGTAGTAGAAAACCAACAATGTCACAAAAATTAAAAAGACAAGGTTTGAATACAGAGTTTAGCAACTTCACACCAGGCTGAAAACCACAGAATGGAGACACAAGGAACTTTTGTAGAGAAGACTGGAGGCAAAATAGCTGAATGGCTGTAGTTATTTGTGAAACATTTCTCATTCCAGTGTTCTCATCTGTACAGAGAAGCTGCTGAATTGTATGTCCCTTAAACTCCTTTGTAGGGCTGTCATCCTAGACTAGGTCCACAGGTGTTCACAGTTAGAAATGAATTAAGTTTCAAAGCATGTGGAATAAGTGAAAGATAAGGAGGGGAAATAAATATGAAAAGGGTCTTTTTTTTTTTTTTTTTTGCATCAGGGATTGAGCCCAGAGGTGCTTTACCACTAAGCTACATCCCCAGCCCTTTTTAATATTTTATTTGGAGACAGGACCTTGCTGAATTGCTTAGAGCCTCGATAAATTGCTGAGGCTGGGTTTGAACTCGAGATCCTCCTGCCTCAGCCTCCTGAGCCAGTGGGATTATAGGCATGCACAACCACACCTGGTGATAATAGTCTTTAAAATATTTGTCCGACAACTTAAAAGAGAAACATAATCAAGGGAAAAATTCTGCAGTTTCAAAAGATCTGAGTACATTTGTAGGCAGAAGGCAAGAGGCCTATAGAAGGAAGAACCAGAGGTCCTTGCTGGGGGGAGTGTAGTAAGTAGAGCAAAGTGGCTCTGGAGGCAGGAGGGTCTCAGATACTGATCCCACTAGCATTTTCTGAATGCCTTCTCCATATAGTGTACTTTGCAAAATGTTCTTATAGATATTGTCTCATTTAATTATCATTATTACTCTGTGACAGCAGAATTATTTATAATTTTTTACAGAGACAGTTGTGGTTTTGTCATCAGGATCATGAGTTTCAAAGCCATACTTTCTGAGCTCAAACTCTAGTACCACATCTACTTAGCTATGAAACCCTGGGCAAGTGTTTGACCTTCTTTACCTTTTCCTTGCCTGTAAAATAATATCAGTCTCATGGAATCATGAACATTAAAGAAACAGTGCATTTGAAGCACTTTGTGATTGATACACAGTAAATATTTTACAGCAGTGGTTCTCATCTGGGGACAATTTTGCTTCCTATGGGACATTTGGCAATGTCTTGTATCCTTTTTGATGGAAGCACATGCAACTGTCATCCTAGTGAGTAGAGTCCAGGGATACTAGGAAACATTTTCCAATGCATGGGACAACTCCCTACAACAAAAGTTACCGGCACAACTACAGAAAGGTAGAAAATCTTTGCCAGCTTCTCCTCTGATGGGGGATTAATATCCAGAACATATAAAGAACCCAAAATACTCGAAATATAAAGAACTAAAAAAAAGGGCTGGGGATGTGGCTCAAGCGGTAGCGCGCTCGCCTGGCATGCGTGCGGCCCAGGTTTGATCCTCAGCACCATATACAAAGATGCTGTGTCCGCCGATAACTAAAAAATAAAATACTAAAAATTCTCTCTCTCTCTCTCTCCTCTCTCACTCTCTCTTTAAAAACAAAAAAGAACTAAAAAAAAATGCCAAAAAACAAAAGCCCAAAGAGCTCAATCAATAAATGGGTAAAAGAACAGAACAGAAATTTCTCAAAAGAAGAAACACAAATAGCCTGGAATAAATGTTTCAAAACAATATTCAGCATGTCTAGCAATTAGAGAAACACTAATCAGAATTACACTAATGTTTCACTTCACTCCAGTCAGAATGGCAATTATCAAGAACACAAATACTAATAAATGCTGGAGGATGTAGGGGAAAAGATTCACTGATACATTGTTGGGAGGACAACAAATTTGTATACCTACTGTGGAAAGCAGTGTGGAGATTCCTCCAAGAACTAGGAATGGACTCACCTTACGAACCAGCTATCCCAATCCCCAGTATTGATCAAAAAGATCTAAAATCAGCATACTATAGTGATACAGCCACTTCAATGTCTATAGCAACACAATTCACAATAGGCAAATTATGGCATTAATCCAGATGCCGTCAAGAGATGCATGGATTAAGAAAATGTGGTATGCATACACAATGGAATTTTACTCAGCCATAGAGAAGAATGCATTTTCCCGTAAATGAATGGAAATGAAGAAAATCATACTAAGTGAAATAAATAAGCCAGACTCAGAAACTCAAAGGTCAGATGTTTTATTTCACATGTGGAAGCTAGAGCAAAATAAGGAAATGAAGGTAATTGGGGAACAGATAGGATATTATACAGATATAGGGAAGATCAGTGGAGTAGAAGAAAGAGAAATGAGAGTAAGGGAAGAAGGAAGAGAAAGGGAAGAAAAATGGAAAAATATAAAGCTACCAAAGGGAATTTCACCTTTATGTATATGCAGAAAAAAAAAGGAAGTTTAGCAGACTAGAGAAGGGAGAATGGGGAGGGGAGTTAAGGGGAGGAAAACAGGGAGGGGGAGATGGGGATTGAAATTAAATTCCTTGCATATAAGATTTTGTCAAAATGTACCTAAATACTATGTATAGTTATAATACTCTAATAAAAAATAAAAAAGAGCACTGGGGTTGTGGCTCATTGGTAGAGTGCTTGCGTAGCATGCATGAGGCACTGGCTTCGATCTTCAGCATCACATAAAAATTTTTAAAAAATATATGTGTCCACCTAAAAATAAAAATAGAAAAGAGAGCTAATAGAAATTCCAATATCTAATTTATAAATTCTATTTTACATTCTTAACACCATTACAATAAAACAGTCTTGTTTAAAAAAAAATGTTATTGGTACAAAGGCCAACAGAGCCAAGACTCACAAACCCTGTTCTATAGGTTACTTATTAGTACTGCTATCATATATAAGAAAACTAAGAGTCAGAGAAGGAAAGTAATAAAGCAAAATCATATAGCTAGAAAACATTAAAACTAGGCTTTGAATTTCTATCTTCTCATTGCAAATTTGAACCCAATACTATATCTCAACTGCCACTTAAAAGTAAATTTGCATCTAGCATCCAGATCTTGATTTATAATACCATTCTCTAATGACAGACATAAGGGCTCCTTAGAGAAGTGGCTGATTCTAGGGCTGGGGCTGAAAATATAGAACACGAGCCTAGAGCATCTTAACATACTTCAGAATAAGGAAGTACTAAAAAATCAAAGCCAACAAAAGCACAGACACCAATGATGGAAGTAAGTCAAAAGCACACAAGATACAGATGAAAGAGCCCCCAATGGCCAGCATTGGAATAATTTGAGCAAGGAAATAATGTAATATTATATTATAATCCAAAGTGTAAAATAAATACTGATGAGTCTATACTGATATAAATGACTGACTCTATTAATTAATGAGACAATGAACAAATCTCCCATGAGAAAAACCATTGCAAATAATTTATGTCGGTAATCTCTCCTCAAGGAAGAAGAGAATAACTAACTCTCTGCTTCTTAAATTTGGCTGTCTAGTGACATGATTCCTGTCCAAAGAGTACCACATGGAAGTGAGGAAAAGATAACTTTATAGAAGAGCAAGTACCTCATTCAGAGGGTACAGCATATACTTTTGAAATATAATAAAAATGACCTCTTACCTCTTCTTCCTCAAAACTTATAAGCCCTATTTAATTACGAAAAACATCCATCAAATCCCTTTTTAGGGATATTCTATAAAATGACCAGTATTGATGAAACCCATCAAGGTCATGAAAAATAAGTCCAAGAAGACCCTAAAAGCAGGCATGACAACTAAATATAATGTGCCATAAAAAGGATATTAAATGAAATCAAAGGAAACTTGAATTAAGTATAGACTAGATAGTAAGGTATGAATATTGGCTCATTGTGACAATAATAATAGGGAAACTTGGATGTGGGAATTATGGGAATTCTCAGTGCTGTGTTTTGCATTTTTTTTTTCTGTAAATCACAAAGCACAGATGCTCCTTACTTTAAAGTGGTGCCACATCCTGATAAAACCATCATAACTTGAAAATATTACAAGTTTAAAATGAATTTAATACACAGAATCTACCAAATATCATTACTTAGAACACAGTTCACAGTAAAGTGCTGGCTCTCAGGGGGCTGTCTGGGTGCCACAGTTTCTGGTGCTGCTCAGCAATGAGAGAATTGTACTACATATCTGTAGACTGGGAAGAAATCAAAAGCCAATATTTGAAGTACTTTTTCCACTGAATACATATCACTTGCATACATTACACAAGTGCTAAGTGAAAACACTGTAAATCAGGGACTAACTGTATTCTAAAAGTTTATTTAGGAACTGGGGATGTGGCTCAAGTGGTAGTGCACTCGCCTGGCATGCGTGCGGCCCAGGTTCGAGCCTCAGCACCACATACAAAGATGTTGTGTCCACCGAAAACTAAAAAAAAATAAATAATAAATATTAAAATAAGTTTATTTTAAAAAATGTGTTTCCATAATCAGCCTAGGGCTTTTATTCCTCTCTTTTCATAGTCAGACTATGATGTAAAAATAAATTAGTTGAGTCAGACTTTTAAAGAAATATGGAGTTATAGGAGAAGGATGGCTTCAATTTTCTCTATAGAGTGAACATCAAGTGAGATTCTGACATATCAGAGGGTTGGCACAAAAGACTCAAGGAGGTCCATTTAATATGAATTCTATAGTGAACATCAGTGAGTATGTTGTATAAATTGTTTTAAATCATCAATGTGAAGAAGAGTGAAATGAAACTTAATGTATTTACATGAAACAAAATTTATTTAAATGATTCAGATAACCCTAATCTGTGTTGCTTAGATATTTAGAGAACCCATACATTTCACTCACTGGTACTGATAGGAAACAGTGTCACAGAACCAGTATCTCTAACAATACACTGCTTAGATTGAAGGAGAGGCATCTCTCAGGGAGGGCTGTGAGCAGATAATTTCCTTTGTCTATCTGATATCTGCTTTATTATCTCCTTTCTAGAAGATTCTCAATTTGGTAAAGGATACTAAGTGAAATCAAAGGAAAATATAGAAACATGAGCCTAGAGCATCTTAGATGGGCAACCAGCCCATCTAATATAATTGTTTTGTTTTATTTTGATACCAGGGATTGAATCCTTAACCACTGAGCCACATCTCTACCCTTTTTTATATTTTACAAGAGACAGGGTCTCACTGAGTTGCTTAGGGACTCACTAAGTTGCTAAGGCAAGCCTTGAACTCAAGATCCTCCTGCCTCAGCCTCCTGAGTCACTAGGATTGCAGGCATGTGCCACTGTGCTGGGCCCATCTAACATAATTTGATATTCCCTCCTTAATATTGTGTTGTGGCTACACTGCACAGCTGTGGCCAATGAGGATTACAGAGATACTGCTGGATTTGGGGATGGTTTTGTCCTCTTAATTGTAGGTTAAATTCTTCACTGTTTTTCCTTTCTTCCTAGAATACACAGGTTCAATACTTAGAGTGTGGCAGGAATTTGGTGACCATGAGACGGTGATCCTGAGGATGAGGCCCACATACTGAAGGCAGAAGGATGGAAAGATAGACAGCCAGGTTTATGAGCAGTGGCATTGGCCTGGACAGTTCTCTTTTTCTTCTTATCTGAGACAGATCATATCCCTTTTACTAGGGACTCTGTCACATATATCTGAAGTACCCCTTACTGAGACAGTACCTAAACTGATGTGCAACTTCAAGAAAGATTTCCCATCAATAATGAAAGAAGGAATGCCATTGGGATTTGATTGGGATTGCATTGAAGCCGTATAGTGCCTTTGGTAGTATGGTCATTTTGACAATATTAATTCTGTCTACCCAAGAACAAGGGAGATCTTTCCATCTTCTAAGGTCTTCTTTAATTTCTTTCTTTAGTGTTCTGTAGTTTTCATTGTAGAGGACTTCCACCTCTTTTTTAAAGTTCATTTCCAATTATTTTATTTTATTTTATTTGAGGGTATTGTAAATGGGGTAATTTTCCTAGTTCTTCTTCCAGAGGATTTGTCACTGATGTACAGAAATGCCTTTGATTTATGGGTGTTGATTTTATATCCAGCTAATTTTCTGAATTCATTTATTAGTTCCAGGAGATTTCTGATGGAATGTTTCAGGTCTTCTAGGTATAGAATCATATCATCTACAAATAGTGATAATTTGAGTTGTTCTTTTCCTATTCATATCTCTTTAATTTCTTTCATCTAATTGCTCTAGCCAGAGTTCAAGAACTATATTAAATAGAAGTGGTGAAAGAGGGCATCCCTGCCTTGCTCCAATTTTTAGAGGAAATGCTTTCATTTTTTTTTTCCATTTAGAATGATGATGGCCTGGGGCTTAGCATAGATAGCCTTTACAGTGTTGAAGTATGTTCCTGTTATCCTTAGTTTTTCTAGCATTTTGAACATGATGGGATGCTATATTTTATCAAATGCTTTTTCAGCATCTATTGAGATGATCATATGATTTTTATCTTTGAGACTATTGAGGTGATGAATTACATTTATTGATTTCCTTATGTTAAACCAACTTTGCAACCTACTTGATCATGATGTACTATCTTTTTGATATTTTTCTGTATTCGATTTGCCAGAATTTTATTGAGAATGTTTGAATCTATATTCATTAGAGATGTTGGACTGAAGTTTTCTTTCTTTGATGTGTCTTTGTCTGGTTTTGGAATCAGGGTGATATTGGCCTCATAGAATGTGTTTGGAAGTGTTCCCTCTTTTTCTATTTTATGAAATAGTTTGAGAAGTATTGGTGTTAGTTCTTCTTTAAGGTCTTATAGAACTATGTTGTGTAACTATCCAGTCAGTCCTGGGCTTTTCTTGGTTAGTAGGTCTCTATTTCCTTACTTGAAATTCATCTGTTTAAATCATCCTGATTAGTTTAGACATATTATATGCCTCTAGAAATTGGTTGATGCCTTTGATATTTTCTATTTTATTGGAGTACAAATTTCCAAAATAATTTCAAATTATCTTCTGTATTTCTGTAGTGTCTATTGTGATATTTCCCTTTACATCACAGATGTTAGTAATTTGCATTTTCTCTCTTCTTCTCTTCATTAGCATGGATAAGGGTCTGCCAATTTTATTTATTTTTAGAAGATGGAAAGATCTACCTTGTTCTTGGTTAGGCAGAATTAATATTGTCAAAATGACCATACTACCAAGAAAACTATACAGATTCAATTCAATTCCAATCAAAATCCCAATGACATTCCATATAGAAATAGAAAAAGCAATCATGAAATTCATCTGGAAAAATAAGAGACCCAGAATAGCCAAAGCAGTCCTTAGCAAAAAGAGTGAGGCTGGTGGCACTACTATTCCAGACATTAAATTATACTACAGAGCAATAGTAACAAAAACAGCATGGTATCGGCATCAAAATAGACCTATAGAACAGTGGTACAGAATAGATAACACAAGTCTAACCCACATAACATCAGTTATCGTATATTAGACAAAGGCACCAAAAATGTACATTGGAGAAAAGATAGCCTCTTCAACAAATGGTGCTGAGAAAACTGGAAATCCACATGTAATAAAATGA
Source organism: Callospermophilus lateralis (assembly GCF_048772815.1). Classification (NCBI taxonomy): domain Eukaryota; kingdom Metazoa; phylum Chordata; class Mammalia; order Rodentia; family Sciuridae; genus Callospermophilus; species Callospermophilus lateralis. Next base: position 54,960,673 of record NC_135312.1, on the reverse strand, counting down.
AATTAAACCCCTATGTCTCACCATGCACAAAACTCAACTCAAAGTGGATCAAGGACCTAGGAATTTAACCAGAGACCTTGCACCTAATGGAAGAAAAAGTAGGATCAAATCTCCATAAAGTTGGTTTAGGCCCCAACTTTCTTAATAAAACCCCTGTAATGCAAGTATTAAAACCAAGAATCAATAAATGGAATGGATTCAAACTAAAAAGCTTCTTCTCAGCAAAAGAAACAATCAGTGAGGTGAATAGAGAGCCTACAGAATGGGAGCAATCTTTACCACAAGCACATCAGATACAGCACTAATCTCTAGGGTATATTAAGCACTCAAAAATCTCAACACCAAAAAAACAAATAACCCAATTAATAAATGGGCCAAGAAACAAACAGACACTTCTCAGAAAATGATATACAATCAATCAACATATGAAAAAATGTTCAACTTCTCTAGCAATTAGAGAAATGCAAATCAAAACTAATCAAATATTTCATCTCACTCCAGTCAGAATGGTAGCTATCAAGAATACAAACAACAATAAGTGTTGGTGAGGATGTGGGGTGAAGGCACACTCATACATTGCTGGTGGGACTGCATATTGGTGCAGCCAATCTGAAAAGCAATATGTAGATTCCTTGGAAAACTTGGAATGGAACCACCATTTGACCCAGCTATCCCACTCCTTGGTTTATACCCAAAGCACTTAAAAACAGCATACTACAGGGACACAGCCACATCCATGTTTATAGCAGCATAATTCACAATAGCTAAATCATGGAACCAATCTAGATGTCCTTCAGTAAATAAATGGATAGGGAAACTTTGGTGTATATATACACAATGGAACATTACTCAGCATTAAAAGAGAACAAAATCATGGCATTTGCAGGTAAATGAATATAGTTGGAGAATATAATGCTAAGTGAAGCAAGCCAATCCCAAAAAACCAAAGGCCAAATGTTTTCTTTGATATGAGGATGCTGACTCATAATGGTGATGGGGCGGGGAGCATGGGAGGAATGGAGGGACTTTAGATAGGGCAAAGGGGAGGGAGGGGGTAAGGGGTAGGAATGATGGTGGAATGAGTTAGACATCATTACCTTAAGTACATTAATGAAGACACAAATGGTGTGAAAATACTTTGTTTACAATCGGTGACAAGAAAAATTGTGCTCTATATGTATAATATGAAATGAACTGCATTCTGCCATCATGTATAACAAATTAGAATAAATTTAAAAAAGGATTAAAAAAAGGTGAGAGAAGAAGAAAATATTTGTTTAGTGAATCAGATCATCTTGTTATCAGGCAATCAACAGGACAGCTAATAGAACATGGTCCCCAAATCTTGGTAATCTAGCTTTTAGACAGCCACCTGTCTCTCTTCCTTTAGAAGAAGCTGGTCTGTGAGGGGATGAAATGCCATCTCTTCCTGGGTTTCCTCATTCAGTAGGCCTGACTTTGTACCCTGTAAACGTCAAAGGGATTCTGGAAGATCATTTTTCTCAGAACATTGCCTGCTAAATATTGAAAAATACATTTTGTAATAGACAAGTGAGGGAAATTCCTCGTACCTGATGACTTCCATTCCCTTACCAAAGAGTTAAAATAATGTAAAACAAACAGGTTAACAAAATCAGAAGCAGACTACCTGAGCACAAAAGTGGAGGTTTTGTTTTCAGAAATGTCATCGCATAGTGTGGAGGGTTGATTTTTATGGATTTCCTGTGCATGGACCACTCTCTGTGCATGATCGTTTCGTGGAGTTAGCAAGAATAGTTCACGTTACTGGTTGCAATCCTGTGAGGACCTCCATTCTTTGCCTCTTTTTTTTAAGTGCATAGTAGTATTCTGGTAAAAGTACCTGAAATTGGATGCTAGAGCTTAGGAGGGAAAATTTCTTTAGAAGGAAACAGAAGATAATATAAAAGAGGGTATAAAAAGATAAATTTCTGATGATAAGTATTAAGAGGATTTTCATCATCTGATTTCTTAAAAGTTCCATATGTTTTATCTGAAAACATTCATCTCATTTCTTCATACTTCTATTGCTTTTACTGTCAAAAATATAAATTTCTAAACAGTGAAATTGTTTAACAGTTTCAATGTATAAATAAGATTGTTCCCTTAGTTATAAAGAGTAAGGCCCTAGGGTGGTCTACTCTTTAGATTTAAAATATGATTATTTTATGGACATTATGGTGAAATGGCTTATTGTTATTCCACAGAGAGAAAATGTCAATGTGATCTCTGAAACACTGGAACAAAACAACTCTCTGTAGTTGTTCTGGAAGTTGCTGGGAGCTGGGGAAATGTGAAGAAAGCGTGTACTTCTATGTGACCTGTCTTCCACTTGTGGACCAGAGTGAGTCTCGCACTTTCCCAGGTGTCAGTGGACAAACTGACCCAGTGGTTCAGCTGTGTTTGCAGAAACATTACAGCAAGAAATAGGCATAAGACAGCATACAACTCTATCCTAGGGTGTCTTAGTGTTTTAGTGTCATAAAAAGCTGTATATTAGCAAAGGTTGTTCATTAAGCACATATGAGTAACATTGATATGACCCCAGGCAATTTGACCAATGGAATAAAAAGTAAAGAATAAATCTAATTGACTGGTAACCCAGGAGCAGTGACTTTTCCCACCTGAGGAACTTGGAGGATATTCTGTGTGCTCGAATAAAGAGGATTTATATGGAGAAGGGGCTGATTAGACACAGGATGGATGTATAGGTAAAAGTACCGCGGGTGTATGAAAAATGCTGGGCAAAAAATCTCAGCAGGCCACCAGCCCTTTCCCCCTGTCCCATGTGAAGTCAGGAGATGATATGGATCCTATTACTTCTTCTGGGAAACATAATTGGTTCCCAGAAGTCATGGAAAGTGGTGATGCCCAAAGTGGCATTTCTTCCCCACCTAATTGGCCCACAAGGCAAGGAGTGGGCTTTTCTTTGTGGTTCGTCACAAATTCATCTGTGCCAGGCAAAGAATAGTGGCCCCATGCCAGCTAATTCCTGGCTGCTACTTGCGGTCTTTGGCTTCAGACACTTCCTATTTCTCCCCAGGCCCCTGTGTACCTCTGAACTAGCAAAGGATGATTACAGCAAATCTCAACTCTTCATACTGATGTGTTTTTATGCTAGAAAGGTTTGAATAGAGACCTTACACAGCCTTTGACAGTTTCCTATCGGCATCTAGGTGTGGCAACAAAGAATTTCCTTTGCCTCAGGTATGCCTGGGAGACAGAAAAATCATCAGGTACATCAGTTACTTTAATAGAAAGGAAGGTAACTTCTCTGAAGCAATGCATCTTATTGTAAGAAACAGGAATGAATTTTAAACCTTTTTGTGTATTCAGTAAGACTCAAAGAATCATTATATTTATGTAACCAATGTGGTCAGTGATAAAAAGAGACCCATCTAAGAACAATGTACTATAACATTAAGGAGAGTTAAGATGAAAAAAAAAAATTAACAATGTAAAAACAATGAATGAGGCAATGAAGAAAAGTTTTCTATTATAGCAAATAGAATTTTAAAAGTTTGGCATTTTAAATAAATTCTCCAAAAACCCAAATAAAGAAAAACAGACCCCAAAATGATAAAAGATTTCATGTACATGGAAGAGGAAATTCAATGGATGCACAATAGAGATTTCAGAAAGGAAAAGAGAGCCATAGAAGTACTCATGAAATGATAATGAAGGGAAATTTTAAGGATTTGAAGAAAATCCGAGTCTAAAAATTAAAATAGACTTGCTGAACACAGGCAAAATAAATTAAAAAGAGAAATAAATAGCATATGTTTGAAGGAAATAAAGTTACATGTGAACAACTTGAAGGGAAGGAAAAATAATAGTCTAAAGACTACACAGAAAATTAGAATAAAAAATTAATGTATAAAAGCTTGTAGTAAGTAAAGAAACAAAGTTATTTTTGAAAATTAGAGCATACATATTTTACTGGTAGACATGAAAGGATGAAAATAAATGTTTAAAAAAACGCTCAAAACATTTTAAAATGAGGAAATTCAAGGAAAGCATGAGAAAGAGGCTAATAAACATGACAGGTAAATGTCTTAGTCTGTTTGTTGTTGCTATAACAAAATACCTGAACTAGGTAATTTACAAAACAATGGAGTTATTTAGCTCACAGTTTTGGAGGATGGAAGTTCAAGATCTGGTGGTCATATCTGGTGAGAGCCTTTTGCTACTTCATAACATAGCCCCAAACAGAAAGGGAAGTGGACTGGCATGTAGAGAGGAAACAAAATGTTAGAGGCAGCTTTGCTTTATAATATCCCACTTTTGCAGTAATTAAATCAGTCGCATGAGAATTAGGTCACTCCCTTGAGAAAGGGATTAATCCCTCTTAAAGACCTAATCACCTCTTAAAATACACACCATCCTTCACCAGAGTTACAATGACCAAATTTCGGGATGCGTTTTTGAGGGGACAAAGCATAGTCTAACTATGACAATAAGCAATTACAAATTGTAAAAATCTTGGACAATAATAAAAATCTAAGAACTGGCCCTTTGAAAAGCATAACAATATACAAAGTACTGGTAAATTTAAACAACAACGAAAAAGACTGAGTACATAAATGTAATGATTATTAAAGTTTTTAAAAGTAAGAGCTCACTATGTAGCACTTTAGTAGGTAAAAGTTTTTAGTAAAAATCTTAATGATGTATACTATCATACATAAATTAGTAAAATGGACTCTAAAATAAGATAAAAGACCAAAAACCAGAGAAGTAATTTTAAATTATATGTTGCCTTTTTAAGGTTTCTGCCCACATCATTTTACAAGTGAATTTTTCTACACTTCCAAGTTAGAAGCCAGGCAATACAGAACTATAGGTGTAGAGAGTGGGAAGAGATAATTTAAAAATATAGTGAACAAGACACAAAATGAATATTTGCTTTCAATAAGAGCATTGATTCATGATTCCTTTCACATCCTGTTCTTTGATGCATAACTGCAATAAGTTCCTTGAATTTTGATGCTTGTATTGCGTAAACTTTTAAGGGACATTAAATTGAAGGCCAATCCCTGCCCTCAGAGCAGCTCCTCACATGAGCGGTTTAGGAGTGCATCCCCTTAAGGGAAAAGTCTTCCATGCGTTCTTGTGGGCACCAAACATTCCCAAAGGGATTGTAGATTGCAGACGCTGATTCATTTTTAAAAATTAATAATTATCTTTCTTAAAACGTTTTTATAGAATGTGTTTACTTGTAAGAAAGTACATGGTTCAGTGACTTTTTAGTAAAAACACAATTTCCTAATCAACATCACAGAGATGTTTTCCTGGAATTATTACTTCCTACTTCTGAATTTGCTGTTGACTGTATGTAATGGGTGTTTAGTAATAAATAGCAGACAAAATTAGATGTTATTCTAAAATAGCTTATACTTGGTTTTAATGTCAGGTGGTTCCTATTTTCAGCAATTATCTACAAATAATATGTCCTATGGTCTTATAACTTGAGGTGCTTTCTGATGATCAGCAACATCAGCATTGTTTGTGAACTTGTTAGAACTGCCTCACCCTTGGCTCGCTGAATCATCATCTGCATCTATTAGGCTAACATAGCATGAAAGTTGGACCACCACTGCTTTGGGCCACAATGTAGACTGATTTATCTGTGACACTTTTACAAAATAGAGATGTACTGAATCTGAATAGCTGGGAGCTGCATACCTAAACATGTTTTACAAACTATCCACAGGACAATTAATTTACATTTAACATTTCTTCTGATGGTGAGAAAAAAAAAAAACTACAAAGTAAATGGTGACATATGTTTTCAGGATGAATTATCACAAGCAGGCACTTAATTCACATGTTGAGACTCCTTTTGGGTGACCAAGGCAACAAATTGGAGGAGTAACTCAAGTTTATAGACTTCTATCACTTCTTTATGCTAATAGTAATTTGAATTATTGATAAAAATGACTGAGTTGAAGAATAAATGTAATTTTTCCAAATATGTAAAAAGCATTCAAATGCCAGTATTGGATTCTATATTACACTAGAGCATTTTAAAATGTTCATGTTTCTTCTAAATGGCATAGGAAAACTCAAATAGCTCTACAATTCCACATTTGAACCGTCTCTGCCAAGACTTATCCTTCACAGCTTGCCAGGGGTAGTTATTGAGTTCCTGCTTTGTTTCGTGTGACAATAACAGAATAAAGACCTTAAACATAAATCTTAGTATTTTTTTCTTTAAGGGATCTTTTGTAATAATAGCAACCAAATAAGAGCAGCAAAAATTTCTAGCTTGATTACATCTGTTATCATCTGTCTTAAGAATCTGTTCTGATAAAAACCCAAATATTCCAGATCACAGTTAAGTTTTTTCCCCCCTAAAATGCTAGATTCTAAGATTATGAGTGGTGTTTTCTTAAGAAGAGACAGACTAGGATGAATTATTGATTTCATAACCAATTTTTCATTTCTTTGGTAGGCTCTTTTGTTTTACCTATATTCTCTATGATAATTATTCTATTTCTAGTATGGATGAATTAATTTGCTACCTCAATGAATGGCTATAGTATCCTGAGAACTAAAGATCTGATATTTTAATTTTTTTTGTGTGTGTTGGGGGGTAGCTACTGGGGACTGAACTCAGGGGCATTTGACCACTGAGCCACATCCTCAGCCTATTTTGTATTTTATTTAGAGACAGGGTCTCACTGAGTTGCTTAGTGCCTCGCTTTTGCTGAGGCTGGCTTTGAACTCAAGATCCTCCTGCCTCAGCCTCCTGAACTACTGGGATTACAGCCATGCACTACTGCATCTGGCTTTAAAGTTGTTTTTATGAGATAAAATTGGGGATGACTTTCGGTAACTCAATGGGATGCAAAGATTTATTTTTCCCTTAACAAACAAAATCTCTTATAAACATTTTTAAAAAACTTTGCTAGACATTGGATAAATAATATGAGGGTTTGGGGAACTAAAAAAATAAAAATAAACTCTCTTTGTTAATTTGGTTGTATCATGATGATGGTCAAAATACATCGTGCCTCACATGCCAGAGCTGAAGTTCACTGTGGCCATTGGCTTGAATACCCAGAATACATCTAACTCTCTGCTTTCAGACAGCATGAAAAGAGTTGAATTTTTATTCTCATCTCAAAAAATCTATAGGAAATTTTATTACAGAACTTGCTTTATTAACTAACATAACAAGTCTATAATAGAGAGATTTTTTTTCTGGTGTAATTTTAATACAACTCTCCTCCTCCCCTCTTTAAATCCCATTTCATCTTGTTTTGACTCTAGTATAAATTTAGAACACCACTAAGTTTCTGACTTGCATGTACAACACTCTCCTATGGGGAAATCCTATTTATGACCCGGAACTGCTAAATGACTAGATTTTTCTCCCTCTTCATTAAAATTATTGAGTGCAACTGAAAATTGTGAATCCTACTCTGAAAATTGTGAATCCTACTCATTTTCTAAAATGATTACTAATTCAAAGTCTTTGGCACTGTAATGTACCTCCCAAAATATTTTGCAGCATTGAGTTGAGAGTTATACGAAACAACAGTTTTTTAAAAATTTGTTCTAATTAGTTATACATGACAATAAAATGCATTTTGATACATTGTATACAAATGTAGTACAACCTCTCATTCCTCTGGCTATACATGATGCAGAGTCACACAGATGGTGTAATCATACATACATATATGGTAATAATGTCTAATTCCACCATGCTTCTCACCCTCCCCTCCCCTGCCCTCCCCTCACTCCCTTCTGACCAATCCAAAGTTCCTCCATTATTCCCTATCATTTCTCACCATTATGGATCAGCATCTGCTTATTAGAGAAGACATTCAGCATTTGTTTTTTTGAGATTGGCATATTTTGCTTAGTATGATACTCTCCATCTCTATCCATTTACCTGCAAATGCCATAATTTCATTCTTCTTTATGGCTAAGTAATATTCCATTGTATACATATACCACATTTTCAGTATCCATTCATCTGTTGAAGGGCATCTAGGTTAGTTTCATAGTTTAGCTATTTTGAATTGAGCTCCCCAAAACATTGATGTAACTGTGTCACTGTAGTATGCTGATTTTAAATTCCTGGGGTATAGGCCAAGGAGTGGGATAGATGAGTCAAATGGTAGTTCCATTCCAAAATTTCTGTGGAATGTCCATACTGCTTTTCAGAGTGATTGCACCAATTTTCAGTCCCACCAGCAATGAATGAGTGTACCTTTTCCCTCACGTCCTTACCAACACTTGTTATTGCTTGTTGATAATTGCCATTCTGACTAGAGTGAGATGAAATCTTAGAGTAGTTTTGATTTGCATTTCTCTAACTGCTAGATATTGAACACTTTTTGCATATATTTTTGATTGATTATATTTCTTTTTCTGTGAAGTATCTGTTCAGTTCCTTAGCCTATTTATTGATTGGGTTATTCGGGTTTTTTTGGTGTTAAGTTTTTCGAGTTCTTTATATATCCTGGAGACTAGTGCTCTATCTGAAGTTAATGATTTGGTGGCACTTTGAAAGACAAGGGTTGGTATACTTATCAGAGATTGGTTAGCTACTCAATTAAATTTATCATATATTTATTGAATTGTCTACTATGTGTAAAGCACCATGATACATCTCTGATTTTGAATCCCTGCCTCTCTGGGGTAGTATATCAACTGTTAATTTAGTAGTTATAAATACTCATCTATGTGTCCAACATTCTGCACTATACAGTTCTTTGAACAATCAAGAAGGAAATCATGGTACAAATGCAAAGTAACTTGACAATAATTCTAAATGTTTTGCCATTAAAATAGTTATAAGGATGAGGTTAAGCCATTACAAGGAATATTTGAAAGAACTTTACCTTTTAATTGCTCTCTTATTTCTGTTTAGACCCTGGCTCCAGAAGACTAATCTTCCATTCACATTTCCAAGCAAAAAATATTTTGAAGGACTGAAGAAACAAAGACTATAAAGATTTAGGAAGGTAGACAGTAATATCTGTTTCTGTAAATTGAGTATGAACAGGTAAACATATTACCTGTCATACCAAAATTTATCAAGAAAGAAGGCTATTTCTGGTGCTATTGATAGATAAAATAGAACAAATTTCCCTGAAGATGTGTTCCATTGTGGAATTATTCTTCTAACAGCAAATGATTAAATATCAAAAAACATCTTGGATATCCAAATTTATCCTTGTAAAATATTGGCTTTCCCCTGAAGGAAAAGAAGGCAGGAATAACATTGCTACATCCACTAGCCAAACCATGGACTAGATGACCTAAGAGAGCTTTTCCATCTTTAATTTCTTGATCCATGTGTTGATAATTTTTTCCAGGTGTTGATTTTTTTTTTTTAATCTTTCAATGGGACTTCTGAAAACTTCTGTGAAAAAAAATATCCATGTTGGAAATAGCCTAATCCCTGATAGTGGGGGAAAAGAAAATACTACTCATTTTGCTCCATTAAGTAGAAATAGACAATATTCACTCCCTCATTCATTTGACAAATGTTCTTTCAGTGCATTCTGTGTTCCAGGATCTATTCTGTGATTATGAAAGTTCAGCATCCTAACTCCTAACCAACCTCATACTTTGGTTAATTTTTTTAAAAAATGAGTAGTCCTCTACACACAGCATGCTTGATTTTCTGATCCATGAGTGAAAAACATCAGTATTAAACTAAATGGAAGGGTACTGTGTGAGAGGAAGAATGAGATTGAGGATGATTCTTGCCTTCAGTGAGCAACAAAGTGATTCTATCTATGCTGCTGTAAGCAACACATTCTTATTTTGCAATTCCTGGAGCTGTGACCTATCAGCCTATGGGGGAGGGGAGGAGGAGAAGATGGTCAATAGGCCCAGCTTTCACTGTCCTCTAGTGGAAGGTCCCATGGACTCACTCCAATATGCCTCTGTGCTTGCTCTGGGTGCCAAGAATCCCAGGACCTGGAATAAAGCTCATCAGCAGGCAGGGACAAAAGGACACTGTTTTGCCTGGACATGATCAGGGTGGAGTAAAGTACTCTGCAATTTCTGTATGATAGAAATTATGCTGATGTTGGTGATGGAAAATGAACAAAGTAGAGATCACTGCCCTCATGGAACTTGTAATATAGAGTAGAAGGTGGATTAAATATACAGAAAATTATGATGCCATAAAGTTCTATACTTATAATTTGAAAAAAAAAGATGAGTACAGAATTTCTCAAATTATTTGGTCATGGAAAGAAATTTTAAAATATGATGTATTTATGAATATTGACAGGAAGTCAATATATTAAGTATATAGCCAAAAGTTAAAAAACTAAACCAAACCAAACCAAAACAAACAAACAAAAAAACCCACCAAAAACTAAAGAGGAACTTATGAATATATTCTTTGCTGTGGGAAATTTAAATTAGGCACAATAAGAGACTAACAAATTGAAATTAGGCACAATCTAAAAATAGATCAACTATAGCAGTATACTCCATTGAAAGTTACATAAAACTTACAAATTATTTATTTTTTGGAATTTTACTTTTAATATTTTTAGACTGAAGTTGATGAGGGTAACTGAAAGCAAAACTTCAGATAAGGAAGACTACTATATATCAACTGATTTCATGAAACTTAAAGATGTTTGGTATCAAGAATCATAAGTCCTGAAATAAACTTATCAACAGAATAGAACACAATTTTGCCTGCACATGTTTAGGGTTATAGTCAAGCACTCTGCAACTTCCACATGATGGGACTTGTGCTAGGTATTGGTGACACATTTGACTACTTTTGAAGTTATTTATAAATTTAAAAATATTTTGAAAGAAAACATACTATAAGATTAGTTTAGTATTTTTGTGGAGCACCTATTAGCATCCTCTGTCATGGGACATTCTGGATAATGTGGATAGAAAGAGGCAGGGTTTCATAAATTGAGGAGTCAAAATGAGCAAGTGTGTTGATAAGGAGAGATGGTAGAAAATAACCCAGTAGTTAGAGCCAAGGGAACATGGAGGTAAAGGGTGGGACTCAAGTGTAGGCAGGCTGATAGGAGTCAATGTGTGAAAGAAATTCCACAACTCTGTCTTTAATTCCCAACATTGTCTCTAGTTAAAATTAAATTGATTATATTTTACTGGTTTACATGTTCCTACTTCCTTTAGAAATTGCCACATGTCATTATCAGTGAGCCATCTGATATATGACAACCATTTCATCTTAAAAATTACATTTAAGCCCTTACTATGTTCTAGACAATGTGCTAGACCCTTTATAGGTAAAATTATTTTTATGGTTTTTTTAATGAACATTTTGCAAAAGTAGTATTATTAAACCAATTTTAGAGTTGAGAAAACTGAGGCTGAATCTGCATGTGAGTCTAACCCAACTAACTCAAGTTCATCTTACTACAGTATTGGGTTTGTAATGGCATTTTTTCAAGAGTGTTCCACAGAGAACACATGAGAAAATTAAAACACGAGAAAAAAAATTTTGTGATCACACAAGTATGAGACCACATTATACTACCTCTCCCTTTTGTCTCTGTTTTGAAAACTCATAATGCACTTAAAGTCATTGTGAAATCTTTAATAAAGAAATCCATTTCATTTTCTTTATATGACCATTTCACAACTGACTGGCAGATTTTTTTTTTTTTTTTTTAATTTTCATCAGTAAAACCTTTCACAAATCTGGGAACATTTGGAAACTCTGCCTTAGAATATATTGGGAGAAACTTATTAATCAACTTACTTAGAATCAAGAAATAGAAACCTTATTGTATGATCTTAAATCAATGTTTATGGGAGCAAGGGTCATGGCTCATTGGGTTGTGAAATTAAATAAGTGGGTGCTGAGTAGTATTTGAGGGAAATGAAAGTAAGTATGAAGAAAATATCAGTTGTTGAATTCATTATCAGTAAGTACTGAATCACTAAGTTTTTATAGACTCACAATAGAAAATCTGTTTGTCTATATGGTCACAGTCAAACTTTCTGAAGTCACTGTTTTTCTGAAAGTCACAAGAATTGTTTGTTGTGCCAGGGGTTAGATGATAACAAATGTCTGAGTGTTATAAAAGTATCCCCCAAAGATGACTGTAATATCATGATTAAATGTATGATTTGTTCCTATTTATAATTGGAGAATTTTAGAGCTGAAATATCTCACAAGGTGGAAACTGAAATAGAGTTCTGGTGATGTGTCAAGGTCAGACAGCTGTTTGGGGGCCTAGAATTCAGATGTCCTGGTTTGTACTCTAGTATTCTTGTACTTGTCCGTGTGCACTGACAACATTTCATGTGTGGAATGTTTAGGGTTACTTGTTCTTAATGAGTAGGGAAACTAGGTGCAAAGTTCAGCGGATCATTCAGATCATTCATGGATAGCAAGTCAATGACGGTTTCAGCAAAGGCTACAGGCTTAAATAGAAGGAAAAGAGTAATTTAAATACCTCAGTGCTGGGGTCTAATCCTAATTCCAACTAATAATTAGCCTAATACAGAACATTACTAGGCGGGGCCATTTAGTTATCTGGTTTCTCATTGGTACATGTAAAAGTCCTAGGTATATGATTTTGAGATGGCTTGGATAACACATGAGTGAACACCAAATCTTGTGATGTGTAAGACACAACCTTTACTTCTGCTCTGTAGGGATGAACAATGAATCAAGTTATAGGAAACCCTTCAAAGGCATACTGTTTTTTAAAGACGAGGAACTGTGACTTAATGGAACCATCTTTAGCAACACAAACATTAGCTTTTGCGTGTTTGGTTTTAGGCAGGTCTCCTCAAGACTGTTTCAAGGTAAAACCTTGAAGACTATAAGTAACTGTGGGAATCAATCACTTCTCTCTCCGGGTCTCCTCTGGGGAGGCCAGTGCCAGCCTGGTCACTGGAAGCTGGAGTCAATGATTCCTTTTTCTTTTAGTTCCCTGTAAAGCGCTCTGAGGCTTCTACCGATGGGAAGTGGGCCCTGGGCTGGGGTTCTTGAAACTTGCAGGTTGGTGTCACCCCCTCCCTGGAAGTTCCAGGCCACTGTGAGCAGCAATCATTTGATAACTTAATCTTGGTGTGAGCGAGAGACCCTGAGGCCTGTGTACTCTAGTGATAAACGGAAGCATCCGGTGGAGTCAAGAAAACGACACGGTATCTTTTACAACTAATATAAACGAAAAAAGCATAAACAGGAGCTTAAAGGAGAGGGCAACCCCGGTCCCCCGCCAACCGTGGGAGGCGACTAGTGTCTGGAGGGAAAAATCACCGCGTCGTTAAAACCTGGAGGTTCCAGGGCTTCTCTCCAGGGAGACTTTTCCCTGGCTGCGAGAACAGTGGAGGTTGGAGGAGGTGAATTTCCTACAGCCCGAGACTGGCCCTTGGACCCTCCCCCTTCCTATAATTAACGCGCGTCCCGCCAGTCGGGACCGGTGGCGCCCCTGGACCCTCCCCTCTCCTCGCCCACCTCGGGGGGGAAGGAGAGGCTCGCGGGATGCGGGGTCGATCCCGGGCTACAGAAGCCCGGGGCGGTGTGCAGCCCTGACCCTGCACAGGGGGCGAGGGCCCCGCGTGACGTGGGCGCTCCGGCGGGAGGGGCCGCCCGGGGGTGCTCCGGCCGCCTTATTAGCGCCCCGCGGGTCGCCAGCAGCTAGCAGACGGGCGCTCTGCGAGCAACAGGAGCCGGCGAGCGGCCCACTCCTCCCTCCTCCTGCGCCTGCCTCCTCCTCCCTTCGCTCCTCCCGCCCCCACTCTGCGTGTGCGGCGGCGGAGTCGCCCTCTCCCTGCCTCTTTCTCCCGCTCCCGCTCGCTCCTCTCTCTCGCTAACACTTCCCCTTGCCTCTGGGCTCCGGGAGACCCAAGCGTTCTCGGCGGTAACCTGAGGGATCAGTGGTGCTTGCAAAGCTTGGAAAAAGCCGCCTCGGGCAGAGATAGTTGGAAGCCCCTCGTCCCTTCCCCCTCTCCCGGGCGCAGCCCGTGTCCGGCTCGCAGCACCTTCTCGCTCCTGCACACTCCGTTTGGGAGGACGGGGTGAGAAGGTGAAGTGGAAAGAACTGCAGAGCGGAGGGGGCCAGTCTCAGAGCTCAAATTTCATTTTCATTGAAGCAAAGCACAGAAGACCTTTCTTTTTTTATTTTGCATTTTTTTCTTTCTTCTTTCTTTTTTCTTTTTAAAGAAACTTATTTTGGGGGGATTTGCTCTGGGCAGTTGCTTTGCCCAGTAGTTGAAAAGTGAACTCGACTCGTGATGGTTCTCCTGTCACTTTGGTTGATAGCAGCCGCTCTGGTAGAGGTTAGGACTTCAGCTGATGGACAAGTAAGTGGAAAATAATAACAATAAAAAACTCAAACCCAACCTTTTCCCGAAACAGTTCCCTCCCCTCTTTCCCCTCCTCTCTTTCCTCCTCCTGCTTCCCACCCTTCCCTGTTATCTTTTGCATTCAGGAACGGTGTTTGGAGGGCTGGGCACGGTGTGAGGGGGTTTGGGGGTGGGGGGGATGAATTGCACGGGAGGTTGGGACTCCTACTCCGGGAGCCCAGGCTTGTCACACCTAGGGCTTCACCACTCTGCGGCATTCCTAACAGTTACTAGCGACAAAATGCAGCCAGTTCGCATCCTTGCCGGGCCATCTGGGTTTCCCCTTTCCGGAGGGCGGTCTGGGCGCTTGAATGAATTTCTGGACGCTGGGTCCAGGATCCCCAGTGCCCGGGTGGCTCCTGCCGGAGTCGGCTTCTCGGGGCTTTCTCTCCTGACTCACGCTTTTTTCGGGCAGCCGGAGGCGGGGGTTTCAGGAAGTCCTTGGGCCGGACAGGGAGAGATCCAGTAGACACGTGTCCTGGGAGGACCGCGGCCGGGCTAGAGTTTGACAGTTGGGGAGGGGGGCTGGAGACGTTTCCTGCCCTGCGTTTTCCTGGGCAGCGGCTGGAGGCGCCCGCCGCCTTCTCCCCTCCCCCTCTGCACAACTCCTCCTCTTTTTAAAGCTAAATTGAGTGCAGCTCTGTTTCTCCACGGCCCTGCCCCCACCCTTTGGAGACTCAAGGTGAAGCCCGATGCTCTCAGAAGAGCCCTTGAGGAGGCTCAGCCTGAGGAGCGGTTTGTAGTAAATCATATCAGCCCAGGGCCGACGGGACTTGGAGTACAGAATTGCTCTGTCAGTTTTTGTAGCTTCTTTGGTCTGCCTGGTCGGACCATAGGGTAAAAGAAGGGAATTCTCCAGTTGATTCTGATGAATCAGACCCCCTCCACCCCCCATTTGGCTTCTTTTTGCTTGTTTAAATTCAGAAACTTTCTTTTCTAATTCCGACCCAGTACAGGAGTTTTCAAGAGACTATTGAGTGTCAGTATTTATTTTTGCTGGCTTCATAAATGTTAAATTAAAATTAAAGCTGGCAAACAACTCCCTGCCCCAAATTGTTATTGAGTTGGCTCATGCTCTTGTCACAAGAACCTTCTACGAAAGGAGGTGCAGCCTTTAGGCACAAATCCCAGTCTCTAGGTCTCCTGATTAGCTAGCTCCTGAAAAGCATTAGTGGTAGAAATAAAACGCAGGAGGTGATAAGATGAAACCCAGTAACTGTTTCTTTTTCTTACTTTCCCCCCCTCCTTTCCAGGCTGGTAATGAAGAAATGGTGCAAATAGGTAAGCTTTATTCTCAGATGTCACTCTTATCTTAGTTGAAAGTAGGGAATGAAGTAAGCTGAGCAAAATATTGTTTCTGAAATTTTTCCCATTGGTGGTTAAAAAAACAATTTGTAGTCCAGGAACACTTTTGTTCTCTTCCTCTTCCTGGAGGAAGGTCCCACTTTGTTCAGGCTAAATTATAGTGGTGTCAGAATTCTCCTAGCTGTTGGACTTCCCAAGCATCAATTTATTACTCTTTGTACAAGCCACTGGTATGTACTTAGAGGGTGATGGAGTGTCTGAAGGAAGATATGGGGATGAATAAAGTAAAAAAAAATTCTGTAGTATTAGGAGCAGCACATCTCATTAGATCAGAAGGCAAATTGTAAAGAATGCTACAAAGAAAGAAAAAATGGAGTTCAGAGGATGGAAATTTTTCCTGCTCTAGGTAAACCCTTTGATGACTTACTCTATCTGCTTGAAAATAAATATCTTTGAATGTGCAAGATATTGGTAGGCATTTTATAAATAACATCTAAAACCTCAGAAATACCAAATGCTGTGGGAATTATTATTGCCATTTAATAGGTGAGGAGACTGAGGTTCAGAGAGTGTAACAGGTCACTCCAAAGTCCATGGTATTATTTTGAAGCTGTTTATAATAATATATTTGTTCTGAGTGCATACTCAAAGCCATCTGGCAAGAAGCCAGGCTACTACATTCAAAGTCTTTTCATACACATTTTATTTGAATTACTTTAAAAGATAATGTTTATTTGTTTGTTTGTTTATGTGTTTGTTTTGGCTGAGTACTAGTGTTTGGAAATTTTGTATTTTTCAAATTATATTGTAAAATAATCTTTTAGAAAAAGTTTTTATTACTGCTAATACAAACACAGTTACAAGTCATTGACTATTTACTCAATGCCAGGCATAGTGTTAATTGCTTTATATGCATTATGACACCTGTTTTTCATAGTCACAATGAGGGAGGGATTCTGCTGTTCCTATTCCAGAGGTTGCATAGCCACCTGCTGTAGTACACAGTAGAGGTCTGTGTTTGTTAACTGATGGGGAGAACCGAAGTTCCAGGCTCAGAGGTTACAAATTACATCCTGATAAACCCATTGTTAGTTGAAAATATCGAAAGTCAAAAATGCATTTGAATACCTAACCTGCTTAGGTGTTTAGCTTAGCCATACAGTATGCTGACAAGTATTGGTTGTTTATTCTTGTGACTGTGTGGATTATCTTCAAAACAGCATTGTGAGAGGGTATCAATCATACTGCCTGTCACTAGGGAAAAGATCAAAATTCAAATCCAGGTATGGTTTCTACAGGATGTGTATCACTTTGTACCATTGTAAATTTTAAAAAAGCATATATGTAGCATGCTGTAAATCAGCATTTGTCAAAATGCTCCTTCTTATTCAGTGCTTAGTGTTGTGAGTTCTTCTCACCCTCTGATACTTCAATGGCAAGAGGGGAAGAGAGTAACTGGGGATTCATTCAAATGAAGAGACATTTGTAATTGATAACATTTAGTCATCTATGTATTATTTTAAAGTTATTTTAAAACTAATCTCCAAAGAAGTAGAGAAAAGAAAGCTTATTTTTCATTATTTTAATTGCTTAAATATTTTATTAAATCCTTTATCTTTGCAATATGTACATTAGAAAGATGTTTTAAGATTACCCATTCCTGGGGCTGAGACTGTGGCTCAGTGGTAGAGCACTTGCCTCACACATGTGTGAGGCACTGGATTTGATCCTCAACACTATATAAAAATAAATGAATAAAATAAAGATATTGTGTCTATCTACAACTTAAAAAAAAAAGATTACCTATTCCACCAAAAGAGTGTTCATAAAATAAAATATATTGCTCTGGTTGATTTTTTTCAGATACGATTAGGATGCTCTTATGTAAGAGGCCCTGGATTGGACTTCAGTCCAGTCCTTTTGCTAATATAAATCACTTCAGCCCCCCCCCCCCCCTTTTTTTTTTTGCAGGGACAAAAATAGTATAGGAGTGTTGATTTCAGCCATAGGGTGATAAGTCAGTAGTCTGGAAGGAGTACCAGGTACTCTTAGGTTCTATTGCTGGAGATTTACCTGTTGCCATATTCCTGTTTGATGAGATTCTTTTTTATTAGTGTCATTTTTATTTCCCACACTCAAGTTTAATGAAAATAAAAAAGTATAGAAAAAAATAGATCTTGAGATACAGGTCCTATGATAGCAAAAGGGTAGCTAACCAATCAATATAGTCATTTGTGTAATTTTCTGGAGGGTTTTAAAAATATCTATTTAAGAAAATATTATGTACAGCACCTGTCCCTATTTGTAAAGGCACTATTAACTAGGAGATTTGATAAAATTCACTATTGACTATACAATTTTTTCCCCAATAACTGATCTGTGGTTTTATGTAACTGCCTTGAGGTTCTATTGAATGAATGATATATTAGGAATGATCAATATGGTTTGGAGATTTTATTTATTTACCTTTACTGCCTTACAGATTGACTAGAGAAATTACATAGCTCTGAATAGTTACTGAATAATTTATTTTTCAGGAAGAGATAAAAGTAATTTATCTCTTATAAATGGTTAGAAAGTAAAATTTTTAAAAATATGTCTATTAAAATTTAATACATATGCAGGAGAGTACATATACATGCAGAGCTTGCTGATTCTTCACAAAGTGGAAGAGATAAAAGTAATTTATCTCTTACAAATTGTTAGAAAGTAAAATTTTTAAAAATATGTCTATTAAAATTTAATACATATGCAGGAGAGTACATATACATGCAGAGCTTGCTGATTCTTCACAAAGTAAATACCGCCAAGTAACCAGCACTTGATAAGCAGAATATTACTAGCACCCCTGTTCTCCTCTCCTGCTGCCTTCCTGGCACTATCCCCTCCTTAAAGGTAACCATGCTCCTGACTTCTAACAGGGTAGATTAATTGTGCCATTATTTTTGCTGTTTTTTTATAAATAGGATCACACAACATGTAGTCTGTAGTGTCTGGCTTAGGAAGCCAGTGTTTTAAAATGTATGTGATATGCCTTAGCCCTCTAGACTAGGTAAGAAGGCTTTCATTTAAGTTGGAGAAGGTAGTTATGGGGCGGGAACAGGTTGGCGTGTATATAGGTAGACCGACCACTTATGTAGTGTCTCAAGGGCATTCTGCTTCTTTTCTTCTCTCCTAACCAGTGAAAATAATACCCTCCAGCTCTGGTGGGGAAGTATGATTCGTCCTAGATGACATGGGTAAATAGGTTTTTGAATCTTGACCTACTTCTGGGCCTTCTGTCAACCAGAGAAGAGCCATTTACCTACCACCTACCAACTCACACCCCTGCATACATCTGTACATAATTACTATCTGAGGATGTTTGAATATTTTTGTGTATGAATGTATTTGTGTATAGATGTGTAAATATGTTTCAAGAATCACTAGTGTATTTCTTTGACATATCAGGGATCTCTTTCATCTCTGACTCAGCATATGGCCTTGGTAGAATGCCGAGGGTAATTATGGGCAACTGGCTGGTTGGCCTATTTGGGTTAGGAGGCTTGTTCTGTGACACATGTGTCTAAGGAAATAATTATTGTTTTACAGAAGTTGGAAAATCTGAATAAAGAATTCTTTGAATCCTTTTGTTTTATAAACCATCACTTTGAGATCGCTTGAGCATCATTTGAGGAAAAATCATCATAAGGCTTTAGTATTAAGCTGTCTTCTCTTCCCAACCCCTCCTGGAACTGGGTCATATTTATTTTTGCCTTTTTTCTGTTCCCCAGTTGCAGACTAGATTACATTTCATTCTTAAACAGAAAAGCCAAACATTATTCATTTTTGTCTTCTCAGATATCTGGTTTACTGAGAGATAATTTTTCATCATTTTCAGATATTTATCTAGATTTCAAGGTTTAGTGTGAGTCACTAACCTCATTGTTGGGATGAAGCAAGCATTGTTACTAGTGTAGACCTCAGAGCAAAGACTGTGCCTTGATTACTGCTGTACCCCCAGTACCTAAAGTAGTGTTTGTACCTCCTGGGCCCTCATATATTTGTTATTCAGTGACTAGATGTAGCAAGCAGGATTTTACCCATGTTCTGAATTTTCTTAAATGCTCCTGTTCTGTATCTTCCTCCAGGTTTAAATTAGTCTCTAAGAAAATGAAGATGAATACAGTGGTTGTAGAATTAGTTATTCAGTGTTATCAAGGCTGCTTGTAACTTCACTTTTCACCCCACAAAGCACAGGGAACTCAAGTCTGTGAGTTTTTGTATGCTCTTCTGTTTGGTTTAATAGGCATTTGTCAAATTGAATAGAATTCCATGTGTAGTTTTAGGGTGCCCACTCAGTCTTTCCTGTAGTCTACTTGGGATCATTTGCCCTGCTGCTGACATTGGGGGAAATAAGATAAGCTAAGATTAAAATCTGTCTGTCCGATTTAAAAAAAAAAAAAAAAAAGTGTGGTGGAAAAGGTCTTAAAAGGAATTCTTTTGTAAAATTTAGAGTTTTAGCTACTCAAGTCATTATTCTTCCTTGTAACTAAAGAGCAGGGAGTTGACTTGTCTGATTTAGCTTCTGCCCCCTTGAGCACGATAATCATTCATGTTAAATGCTTCAAGCTTCTCGGATGAGAATGTTCTCTCTCTCTCTCTCTCTCTCTCTCTCTCTCTCTCTGGCACTCTGTTTATTGAATGTACAGATGGATGCATAATAAATGAGTAAATGAACAGACAAGCAAATAAAAAAGCAAAAGAATGTTTTATGACCCAAACATCCCTAATATTACAATAATATAATGCCAGGAACAGAATTCTCCAAGAAAGAATCCTCTTCTATTTAGTTACACCAAAATTAACAGTTCAAAATATAGATTCCAATTACTTCATGGAATATAAAAACTTAAAAATAAACAGCAATTTTTAAATTTATAGACTAAATGTTATTCTGTGCCAACCACTGTGTTACATCCATTAGGAACAGTTTCAGTTTTGATCCTGATAAAAGCCTGAGTAAATGAGTGTTATTCTCATTTCCATCCCTAATAACTAATACTAATAACTTAGACTAAATATCCTAAAAAACAACTCACACAGGTAGGATTTTGAAGCCCCTTGACCAAATGTCTTGCTCTTCACCACCAGACTGTAACACTTTAAGAGTATGTTCTTAAGTGTAGCATGTCATCTGTTACCAGGAACTTTATTGCTGTTTAGCCAAAATGTTTCTTCCTGTACTTTCACTACTTTCTCTTGTCACTGTCTCAAACATAATATTGTTCAGAAATGTTAAAAAAAAAACAAAACCCTCCAGGTCACCTCTGTTTCCAGGATGATGGTCTCTAAGCATTCTTTGCTTGTGAGAGGCCAATTTAAAATACTTTGGAAGTCCATGAAGGACAATTCCAAATTGCCTGGCAAGATCATAAGTGGTTTTGATATGAAGAGTTTGGTTATGCCAGTTGGATTGGATATATTGATGATGACTTTGCTGGGTCTCTAATGTTTCCTCAAGGAGGATTGCCATTACCAGAATTTTGGGAACCATATCTCTAGTGTCCCTATAATAGGGATCATCTTTAATTCCTAAACTATGCTGCCTCTATTACTCTAAGTTGCTGAATTCTTCTTTTTAATTAATCAGGATTTTTTCTGATTACAAATGTACATGTGCCTCCTATAATATTCTTTAATAGTCTTCTATATTTTCCAGGTTTTTGACAATCACTCCAAATTCCAAAGTACTATTATAATTTAGCATATTCTTATTTGGTCTTCATTCAATATACAGATTGTTTTTTATATACTGTCTTTGTTTTGTATAATATTTTAGAGTAATTTTTCCATATCATTACCAACTCCTTGTGTACACCACTTTAATCCCATCATGTTAATAAACTGTGATATATGTAATCATTTTTCTAATGGTATCAATTTTCCCATGCTAGTGAATGTTGCTACATAGCATTGTATATAGGTCACTGCCTGCATGTCAAATGCCTGTTTAAAGAGAGAGCCCTTTGGTTTATTACTGAGTAAAAACAAATTAACATACGTTTTGACAAATGACTTTCGAGAAAGTTTTATGACCTAAACTCCTGCTATTGATAAAAGAATACGTTGATTTTTAAAATTATAATTTAAAGTTGATTTTGGCTTTGTTCTTCATATTTGAGTATAATTTTTTGAATATTTACATTTGTAATCTGAAGAGATGCAACCAGTTCAACATTTTTTTTTCTATTTCTCAGATACTCAATACATGTGAACAATTGTATATACCATTGTTTTTATAATTTTATTAGTATTATGAGAAGCTTTATATCCCTCAGAGAATAGAATTTGAGAATTATATATTCCTTAAAGTTTCCTTAGTGTAAGGAAACTCTGTCCCACATCCAGTTGATCCATCCTCATTTTCCAATCACTTTGTATGACTTTGCTGACTAACTATAAATCCCTAGGAGAGGTTTAGTGGTGAAATTTGAGTTTCTTATTTATAAAAGTGATTCCCACAAATTCAGCATGATGAGTTTTTATGGATTTCAGAACAAATTGAGATCAGCATAAAAGAGTATATCTTGCTTTTGAAATATAAAAAAACAAAAATAGTTTTTTTCTGGGGGGTGGGTACTGGGGATTGAACTCAGGGGGCACTCAACCACTGAGCCATATTTCTAGCCGTATTTTGTATTTTATGTAGAGTTAGGATCTCACAGAGTTGCTTAGCACCTTGCTTTTGCTGAGGCTGACTTTGAACCTTCGATCGTTCTGTCTCACCCTCCCACCCCACTGAGATTACAGGTGTGTGCCTTTGCGCCTGGCTCAAAAATAGTTTTTAAGAAATGTGTAGCAGATAAAATAGAATTAAATATCCAAATCATCAAACACTGGTCATAGATATTAAATTATATTTCATAATAATTTTCTTCCTAGTTACATATAAATACAAGTTTTCTTCACATGCAAAGTCTGCTCCCAAATCTAAATAGAGTAGCTATTAATATTCATCATCTCTACACAGTGGTCAGAGGAGAAACTGTCAACTGTGTTCTTTAAACTTCTGACTCCTCCATTTTCTGCCTAATGACCTTAAACCTCTATCATTTTCTTACATGTAATGGGCATAATGCTACAGCTTCACAGAGTTGTGATGCTTATGTGAAACATATTAAATGCTGACCCATGATAAATAAGCTAGAATAAAAGCTGTTACTATTAGTACGTTTTAAACTTGTGCTTCTCCTTCTTTGAAAAAAAAAAAAAAAGTAAAAATACCAACCAAACAAAAACCTTTACTTAAAGAGAGGCACTTCATTCTAATTCCTACATTTTAAATAGGTTCTTTAGCCACCACGAATTGTCAAGAAACGTAATTTTCTATGCCATGCACTTTTGAACTGGCTAGCCAATTAGCTGGGCATGGGACAGCTCTTTGAGAGTTCTATTTTCATGTGTTATCTTCATGTTGATATCTCCATGTAGTGTTGCTTCACTGGAATATGGCAGTTAGAGGGAGGGAGGGACTTACTTAGGAATAGTACAAAAATATCCCATACCAACTATGTTTTGTACATACAGGTTGAGTATTCCTTATCCAAAATGCCTGTTTCCAGATGCAGAGTGTTTTTGGATTTGGACCATTTGCAGAGGTTTATCTGATGAGCATCGCTAATCTGAAAATCCAAAATCTGAAAGGCTGGAAAATCTGGAACTTTGAAAATATTTTGGGTTTCAGAGTATATCAGACGGTGGGTTTCTAGATTAGGGACACTCTAAGTGTACCTGGCACACTTCTTCAACTTCTTTTCCCCTTATTAACTGCAATTCCCTTCTTTCCATTTTATTGAGAGAAAATTCCTTTATTTGTTGCAATTTTTTTTAACATATAAATGACAGGAACTCAGTTGACACAGGTTGGGAAAAAAAAATAAGATAATCAAAATCAGGTACAGCTAGACCTAGAATTCAAATTATGAGGTCACGACTCTCCTCCCCTCTCCTTCCCCTTTCTCTTTTCCTTTCCTTGTCTTTCTCATTCTTTCTCTCTGTGTTGGCTTTATTTTTCTATCGGGATTAGATTGCTGTTCCCCTAAGTGTTGGCAAGGACTGTCATCAGCATTTCTAGGCAATCTACTTTTCACTTCTCTAGACAAAAACCCATTTGAAAGCACCAGTAAATTTTCTGGTAGGGTTTTATTGGGTCCTTGACTTGAGCAAAATTTATCCTTGAACTCTGTGGTGAGGGGATGTTGTACTCTCACAGGCCTGGACAGGCCAGGAGAGACCCGGAGAGACCTGACTTACAGGACTAAGAGTGGACTGTAGGGTGGCTCTTCTGGAAAATAGGGGCTCAGTTAAAGAAAGGGTCTCCTTTGCCAGGGAGCCACACAGGTATAGTAAGTGTTCCTGCTGTGAGGGCACTCCAGCACACTGGATGTAGCTAGGTAGTTGTGGTGGGTAGAGTAATGCCCCGCAAGCTGCCAGTGTCTGAATCCTTAGAACCGGTGAATATGCTCTGTTACATGGCAAAGGAAGATCAAGTTTATAGGTGGAATTAAGGTTGCTAATAAAACGACTTTCAAGTAGAGAGATTATCCTAGATTAGCTGGGTGGTAGTCTTTATAAGTGAAAGATGGAGGCACAGGAGAGCTAGAGAGACTGCAAAGTGAGAAGGCTTTGATGTTGCTGTAGATGGAGAAAGGGGATCAGAAGCCAGGCAGTGCCTAGGGTCTCTAGAAACTGATAAAAGAGTCTCTCCTAGAGTTTGCAGAAGCCAGGCCTCCCCAGGACACCTTGATTTTAGCCCAGGGCAAAGTCCCAGACTTTGGACCTCTAATCAGTGTTAAGTCACTAAATTTGTGGCTATTTGTTACAGCAGTAGTAGAAAACTACCATACTGACCTAAAAGACTGTCCCCATTTCCCTTTGTCAGACCATGACCCAGACTATTTCAGATGAAGAAAATAAATGATCACAAAGTTTCAGTGAAAATCATGAAGAATGCTTTCCACATTCTTTTTTTTTTTTCCCTCCCCTTTGCCTCTGGGCACAAATGCTAATTTTCATGGCCTTAAAATCTAGATTAATTTTTAAAAGCACTATCCTTCCAAAAATTATAAGAGGTATGAGAAACATTAGTCTGTAGAATGCCCAATACAGTCTTTGAAATTTCTGATGATGGCAAATATAACCAGTCCAAGTGCTTCTTTAAAAAGTGAGTTTGGAATGTTAACATTTTGGCTTTTGGGCCTCACTTAAAAATACAATTCTCCTCTACTTGTTGCCCTGATATTGATCATTTGTTCATTTCAATATGTAGCAAACAAAATACTCTGATTTTTTTTCTTCAAAGCATGCTTTTTCTTTTTCTTGAAAGATCTTCTTTTACCTGATTTCATGTTCTAGAAAACACCAAAGAATGTGCTGTTCTTTCCTAAATGACTTTCTTAAATGTAAACATTGTGCAATTGCAACAAATATTTATTAAATAGTCAGATGTAAAAAATGAGAAGAATTTTTGAGTTCACAACTATTTGTTTTTTCTTAACAATGAATAATAATAATAATAAAAAAACCTCACTAGCTTTTTTTTTTTTTTTTTCTCAAATAGCTTCATGAAAAATCTTGGACTAGGAAAATAGATTCACAACTGAAAGAAAAGACACGCCAAAGAGTGTTTCTGCTTTGTGATGATAAGAGCCTAGAGGGGATGAAGTGAGGAAGAAAGGATTTGGCTGTGTTCAGATTTCAACATGTGCCACAATTAATTTTTAATTGCTTTTGAGAGAAAAGATGTGTTCCCTTCCCCATAAGTGTTTATAGCCTTGCTAAGCCCTTCAGCATTTGGTGTCCCCTTTAATGTCCACTCTTCACCCTGCTTGCAGCTTTCCTGGAGCAGCTGGCTCTTGTCATTTCTGATGAAAGTCATTCCCTTACCCCTGGCTCAGGATTTGGAAATGTTGTTGTTGGAGCCACTTCTTTAGCTGATCTTGAAAATGCTGATCTGATTTCATTCTTGAGGCCAGATTACTGCATACTAAAGTTTATACCTGATATAGGAAATTGCCTGTGTGAATTGCAATTGTAGTAAAGTGATCATCCAGTTCTTGGGACACAATCCCAGTTCTCTTGTGGGGTCATGGGCTACATTGCTATAGCCAACCTGATCTGAACTGTAGACTCCCTGTTGACGTGATTTAAGGTCCTTCTAACCACCTCAGAAACACCAGGCTGGGATGGGAGTATTGGGGAGAGAGTCCTCGGGTTCTGGGAGGTGGAAGGAATCTGAATCGGACTTCCTTCTTCAATATCCCTTGTTAGAAATGATGATGGTGAAGATGACAATAATAGCTCCTTTTTCATGATGAAATGTGATTAGATTAGATCAAGTTCATAAATAGCACTCTGTTCCATCTCCTCCTTAGCCTTATTTTACAGATAACTTAATTTTCATAATCTGTTTGCAAGAACTCATTAGACTGGAGCTAGAATTCAAACACAGTGCTTTCAGACTTTTGCTACTCAACCACCAATATTTAGTAGTGAGAAATTCTGAGTGGAGAGTTTGTAGCTTTTCCATGGGAGATGGTGAGAACTTAAACGTGATTCAGAGAAATTTGCATAAGGGGGAAAAATCAGTGGAACTGATCAACAAAGGGAGAAGCTGAAATGAGGAAACTGTCAGGCTTGCTTTGGAAAAATGAACGCATTATCAACAAATAGTGCAGTCAAGAGTGCACCCTGTATATTCACATGAGAATTCATTTTGCTTTAGATTTGTCAAGGATGAAGAGAGAAAGGCATGTTATTTTCAACAGAAACCCAACCTGTTCAGGCTATGGTTTGGAGCAGCTTCTTTTTTCTTTTAACACATTGAGACCTTATCACGTGTAGGATATAATGCTAAAACACAGACATGTGTAGAGGGACAGAAACTCTCTGAAATGACTGAAGTTTTTAAACCATTAGGAAAGTGTACCATGTTGTTGTTAGAACAGACAGGCAAAAAGGTCTTGAAGTTTAGGTTGAGTTTCTCTTGTCTGAAATGCTAGGGATCAGAAATGTTTTGGATTTTCTAGTTTAGGGCATTTGGGAGTACTTGCATATAAATAATGTGGTATCTTGGGGATGAGACCCAAGAAGAACTATGAACTTCTTTTATATTTCATACATATCTCATGCACATAACCTAAAGGTAATTATATACAGTATTTTTAGTGCACCTGCATTTTGACTGTGACCCATCATGTGAGGTCAGGTGTAGCATTTTCCACTTGGTGGCATCATGCTGGTACTCAAGAAGGCCCAAATTTTGGAGCGTTTTTGATCTTAGGTTTTGGGTTAGGGATTTTCAGCCTGTATGTGGAAGCAGAGAACATTGACTCCTTAAATCCTGTGTTGTAGTTTATGTGTACTGACTGTATGGGTCTGTACATATTTATATACATGTCTATCTCGCATACACACATGCCCACATACCTAGAAGAGTGGTTATTTTACCCACCTCAGGGAGAAAGAAGGCATTAACTTAAACTCAAGAATGGGAATCTAGATATGAGAGAATTCTCTGACCAAAAAAATATTTTTCTTGTAAATAGACTGCCAGAGGAGACAACACTTTCTTAGGGATAGTTCAAATACTGAGAAAATTCTGAATATAAACATCGCCCTTTGCCTGCCTAGGTTCTGAACATGTTGAGAAACAGAAAAACTAAAGATATAAGTAAACATAAAATATCTTACAAAAGAGCTGATGTGGAGCCCAATGAACTCACTTTGTCAGGCAAGTAGTACCTTGAATAACCACCTGGTATGCAGGGCTGTCCCTGGTGAAGCGGAAGAAAACATGTGTTCCTTGTCAGGCTCATGCCCAGGAAAATGGATGAAAAGGGAGCTCCTGAACTTTGAAGATCTCCTATGTTTTACAGACTTTGCAATCATATTAATCATTCTTCTTCATCAGCAAAGGGTGAGGTCAGGGGCAGAGCAGGGCCTGGAGTCCTGGAGTCCTTAAGTTAAAAGTGGAGGGCCATTAGCCTCCACTTTTAACTTAAGAGAATAATTGTATCTACTTGAGATGCCCGAGTTGTAGAAAGAGGCAAGGATTAGATGGTTTTTCAAGGTCTTTTTAATTTTTGATCTGTCTAGTTCTGGTTCTGTGAATATCCAAAGGGACTGATGAGTGGGGTCTAATTTCCTGCTGCCTGCTCCTAACAATGAGGGGTTCCACATTTTCTTTCTAGGAGGTCTCTTTTAATGAGTATATCAATTTTTTGTTCATGGTAGCCTTAAGTTGTAAGATTTCAGTGCTATGAAATGTTTGATTTGTAGGTCAGCAGAAACTGAGATAAATATGCCCAAGTTTTGCAAGCAAAATTCTGGCCTTAGAAATACATGACAAAACACTTGTGCAATTTGCTATCATTGATGGCCTGCTGGCAAGATTACTATTTAGGGAAAAGAAGAGATATGCTAATTTTAGATACTCCTTAAGGCTTCACTGACTCATTCATTCATTCATTTCTTCATTCACATATTTATTGAGTGACTTCAATTTCTTTTTTAGGTAGTGAGGAACTGTAATGGAGAGATCAGATAAATTTCCTGTCCTCTTGAAGCTTCCATGCTAATTCATATAAAGAAACAGCACAAAAACATGAGTAACATTTATAGGATGTCAGATGGTGACAAGGTTTGTGGAGAAAGAAAAAACATGGAAGAGGACAGAGAGTGACAGATGGTTACTGGTGGTCAGGAAACACCTCAATGGGAGGGTCACATTTAAACAAAGACCTGAAAGAATTGAGGGCACGAGTCATGCTGCTGTCTGGGAGTAATGGAGACACTTACACAGAGGAAACAACAGGTCTAAAATCTTGAGGTGTGAGAATTCTCAACTTTAGGCTGTAGGATCTTGTGAGCCATTTTATGCTAGTGGGATGGGTTTGAGGAGAAGACTGACAATTTAATTGCCCTGGGTCTGTTTTGAGGATAACCCTCAAAGGGGCAGAACAGAAGCAAGTACAGTAATGACATTCATTGAAAACTGAGATGAAGGTGGTTTGGACTAGGTTAGTAGCTGGTGAGGTAGTGAGGAGTGGTCAGAGTCTGGATATATCTTGAAGATAGAAATCAATAGAATTTGGTTAAAGACAGGGTTGTGGTTGTGGTATACATAGAGCTGAGTATGGTTTGGTCAGGTTTTGGGTTTGAGTAAGTAGAAGGCTAGAGTTGCCATTTACTGACATGGGAAAGGAGGAAGAAATGTGGATAAGGAACTTGGGAGTCTAATTTTGGGAATGTTAACTTGAAATGCCTGCTGAATATCCAGAAGATCTGAAGGCCATTGGATCTATAAGAGAATAGCTGACAGGTGAACTGTGGGTTAGAGGCATGCAAAGTCACAAGACAGGATGAGCTCACCAAGCTCTGGGGGATAGATGCAGAAGAGGCATCCACATACCACGTCCTGTTGCCCTTTAGTGTTTACAGGCCACGGAAGTAAAGGGACTCAAGGAAGGGAGAATGAGAAAGGGGACCCCAGGGAGATAATGGGAGAACCAGAAGAGCATAGTGTCCTAGAAGACAGATAAATAAAATATTTCAAGAAGGAAGGAGAAATGAACTAGGTCAGATGCCACTGATAGGGCAAGTAAAGAGATTAAATCTTGACCATTGCTTAAACAACATGTGGTCACCAGTCACCATACAAGAACTCAATTGCAATATATTTAAGAAAGAACAAAAATGTCTAGAGTGAATGGAGAGATCTAATATAGTCAATCTTCTGAAGTGTTTCTCTCTCAAGGGTAGTGAAGGAATGAGGTATAAGTGAGGTGAGGTGGGTGTCTTAGTCCATTTTGTGTTTCTACAGTGGAATCCCTGAGACTGGGTAACTCATAAAGAATTGATATATATTTATTGCCATTTTGAGGGCTGGGAGTTAAAGATTGAGGGGTCCACGTCTGGTGAGGCCTTCTTGCTGCATCATCCCATGGCAGAGGGTGCAAGGGCCAGAGAGCATGTATTGGGGAGAGAGAGAGAGAGGGAAAGTGGGAACCCACTCCTGTGATTCCTAACTGCCTTCTGTGACAACAGCACTAATCCACACAGGAGGGCAGACCCCTCATGACCTAATCAGCTGGTAATGGCCCCATCTCTCAGCACTGTTGATTTGGGAATTAAATTTCCAACATATGGACTTTGGAGGACACATTCATACCAGTGAGGGAGATGTGGCATCCAGAAGTCTTTTTTTTTAGTAAAGATGGGAAATATGATGAAAGCTTATTTATTTTTGGAGGGGAGGGATAATCTTATAATGTGGGACATTTGGTGAAATGAAGAGGAGTCATTGGTGAAACAGTTCTTGAAAAGGCAGGAGGGGCTGAAAAGTCACATGCTAATGAAGGTTTTGCTCTCAGGTTAGAGGACCAACAGTTAATCCATACAACCAAGAGGGAGATGAACTATTTTTGCACAGATGCCACTAGGTTAAAAAAATTACTGAATCTGGATGAAGCCTGAGTAACGAGTGACCCAAAATAGGGTTCTGCAGTGGCGACAGCCCTCTACACTTGTAGAACTTATGGCCCTCAGAAAACTTTCCCTGCCTTTTGTGTTGGCCCCTCAGCCATCATAGCTGGTAATTGTATAGTTTCTTATCTAAAAATTAAACATGGCATTGTTGTAATGAGTAGCTCACTTATGTTTAAATTGGCAGTAGCGAATATTTATTGAATCCTCTGTATAATCTCATTCAAACCTCTTGCCAAATCTATGGAGTTGGAACTATTACTGACTACCAGTTAACAACTGAGGAAACAGTGTCAGAGAAAAATGAAGAACTGGGTCGAGGTGATGAGTTGATTTAGCTTCTTGTTTTCTGACCTTCTGCAGTTTACTCCTCAGCCTTACACCTTACTGCTTTGTGTAAGTAATTGGGTCTATAAAATGCTTAATTTCTCCACGTGAAAAGTTAACATTGCATAGGATTTGATTCTCTTATGTGATTGTAATCTGAGATCAAAAATTTTTTTTTTTATGGTTTCATCCCACTGCCCCCATTTTTGCCTTTAAAAAGCCTTTTACAGAAGTTATTTCAAGCTACACTAAAAGCTGTGGGTAGTAAAACATTATTCTTGTGGTAGTTTTCCTTTATAGGTCAGATCTTAAATTAGAAATTGACAGCAAGATGTTTCATCTGTTCTGAAGGGGATGAAAGCATGGGAACGTGTCTTCAGAGTCAAAATGATCAGAACTGAGATTTTTCTTAGGCTCCTTGCTTGCTGTATGTCTGGCCTTCTAGGTCTGCTTTCTCATTTGAAGAATAGGAGGAGGAGTAACGCTTACTGCTGTGATGGTTGTGTTAGAGATGGTGTATTCTCAAGAACAAGCACAGAGCCCAGTCCTCTTGTGTCAGTAAATGGCAGGCAAGTGGACAGTCTCTGTCAGTTCCTGAACTGCCACCTAGCAGATGGTGGCCAGGGAATTGCCGACTGCATCATTTACCTGATCACCTTAATTCCCAACTGGAGAATAACTGGTTCAAAGTTTAATTTCAGAAATGTTTCTTATGTGTACATATTAGGAATGACTTATTAGGTAGAATTGGGAAAGAAAAATCTTTGTAGAACATACTGTCTTTATTTCAAATAAGATTTCAGAACATGTTGTCTGACAGTGGGAAATGGAGCTGTCCCAGAGAGTCTAAGATGTATGGTTTGTGGTAAGCATGAGGCTCTGTATCCTCTTGGGTGTGGGGGAGCCTCCTTGTAGTCCCTAAATTTTCTCATCTCCAGTCACTTAATCTAGCCATCAGTAGATTGTCTAGACTATTTTAAGTGAATTCCCTTCAGAGGAGATGGGAAATCCATAAATTGAAATTAATCATTGTTTCCTTATTCCCTTGAAACTGTGATCTGATGGTTAGAGAAAGGGTAATGACTGAGATTACTCATGTAGTCACAGGCTCATGGGCTGTGAGTAGTATGTTTTATAAGTCAGTGTGGGTAGTAGACAAAGCAAAGGTCTCTGGTTATCTATAGTCTTAACTTAATACATATTAAACAAATCCACCTGGAAAGAAACCCCAACATAGACAAAATCTTGCATTAGATGACATTGGGGCTATCAGGCCAAATGAAGGGTTCCTTGTCCTCAAAGAAATTATAGTTAATTTGGGGGTAGGCTTTGTCAGTCCACATCCAAGGGCTTAATTCATCCCTGACTGTGGAAACTCTCCTCCATCATGCTGCTCCTATGACAGATGTGATCATTCCCTGAATGTCCAGTTCCATTTGTAGAAGTTTTCACAATGGATTTGGTTGTAAGGGTGTCTTAGGCTTATATGGATGCTTATTTGAATGTAGCAGGGATTGTGCTGCTGCTGCTACCAGAGCCAGGCTTCACTCTACTCTGTTATAACATGGTTGTCTTTCTTTCCTTGCCTGGTGAATATTCACCAGAGTGTTGCTTGTTCTATGTACTTAACAAAGAATAGTATTTTGTTGAAATACATAGGTCATTTATAAATGGCATAATGATAACAAACATGTGCACAAAGAATTTCTAAGTTGCACAAAGTCTTCGTTTGTCTTCTGGTACTTTGCACAAGGCCTGAGAACATAACGATTCTATTGAGATATGTTAAGAGCACAGGTCATGTTTTCATTTATGGATTCATGCTCTAAATGGATGTCAAAACATGCAATTGGTATAGATAAACAGTTTTTTTGAATTATGTAATTTTTTTCAGGGCATTTTGACACATCGCGTGTCTAATCTTCAGGTAGAATTATGCAAGTGGAGAACTTTTGATTCATGGCCTCAGATTTTCCTTTCTATATCTGCTTTTTGCATCTTTGTATCCCTCCTTGCTTTCTTCTCCAGTATCCACTGTCCTCTTTCCCAAGGGTGTTTGCATTCTAGTTGACACAGTACTCCCATTCAGCTAAGCAAGGGGAAATGAGTTAAAGATTGTGAAGTTCAGGTTTACATGTCAGTGGCCACCCATGTTGTAAGGTGGGCTACAAATACACATATTCAAGGGGGTATCTGCCCTCTGTAAGGAATATGGCACAAAACTTGAATATAGTTCCCTCATGACTAACTTCTATCTGCAGAATCAATTCAGAATTTATTATCTTTTCTTTTTTGTCTACTCTAATATTTTGAAGATAAGGATTTAGAGGCATAGCAGAGCAGAGCAGAATGAGCATATGGGCTTTGGAGTAAATCTGAGCTTCATGTATGTTTGACCTTGTACACAGACATTCTCTGGATATCAGTTTTCTCTCCCGTGAAGTGTGGTTGTTAGGGTTGTTATGACTGAAAAAATATGTAGAAACTATAGCCCTGTACTACAGTATAAAAATTACAGGTTTATGGCAGAAGAAACAAACTGTGTTTATTGTAATTAGCATAAATTCTAGAGTTTCTACAGGGAAAAATGAAAACAATCAAATTTTGTTTTTCTGCATAATATCAACTTTGTTAATAGTTTGTAGCAGATGTCATTTGTGCCAATAATAAGTTATTTGGAGGTATGGATTGATTTAAAGCAAGCCAGGTATAGCTTATGGCAATTTGTTATATTCGTGTTCTCCAACATATAAATGTAATGTGAATATTCACAATATGATACATATTTTTCCTAAATTAAAAAGTGGTTCATTGAGTTACCTAAGTACATTTGAGAGATGATTTTAGTTCTCGAAGCTTAGTATTTATGAGATGCTACAGACATATATTTATTATGCCAATGTGGCACAGCCTTGTGAGGTGGGTACCTTATTCCTTTGCTATGTCCATCTCTGTGTTCTCGTTGCAGAGTTCTACAATTCTGTTTTTTTACTCCACAGATTTACCAGTAAAGAGACATGGAGAGTATGAGCTGGTGACTCCAGTCAGCACAAATCTAGAAGGACAATATCTCTCCCATATTCTTTCTGCAAATCATAAAAAGAGATCAACAAGGGACGTGTCTTCCAACCCTGAGCAACTGTTCTTTAACATCACAGCATTTGGAAGAGATTTTCATCTGCGACTAAAGCCTAACACTCAACTTGTAGCTCCTGGGGCTGTTGTGGAATGGCATGAGACATCTCTGATGCCTGGGAATATAACCGACCCCATAAATAAGCATCAACCCGGAAGTGCTTCAGAAAGAATCTGGAGAAAAGAGCCTTTGCAGACTAACTGTGCTTATGTTGGTGACATCATGGACATTCCAGGAACCTCTGTTGCCATTAGCAACTGTGATGGTCTGGTAAGACTCATTCCATCCAGTGTGTGTGTGTGTGCGTGTGTGTGCGTGTGTGTGTGTGTGTGTGTGTGTGCGCGTGTGCACGCTTGTGTGTGTTTGCAGGTGTTTGGAATTCAGCATGTCTTCAGCATGGTTTGGAAGGTAGAGGTGGAAAGGAAGCCTCATTGTTATATTTTCAGTGCAGGAAAAGGCATTAGAAAACGTTTTACTGTCAAAGATGTGTGCTTTGGCTTAATTTGAGACGTGAAGACAGCATTATTCCAAGAGACAAAAAAGAACTATTTTAGCATTTTTTGTTTTCCCTTATGTTATGTTGGTGGATTTTATTTCCTTTTTTCTTTTAAAACTTTCTGAAAGCTTCCTAAATAAACATAAATTCTTCCAAAAGGATGGTATTTCACTTCTTATGTGGAAACTTTGGGTATCTTCTTAAAGTATTTTGAAAGCATTCTTTAGCTTTCTCACAGAATGGTGAAGTGGGAAATGTAGCAGATCCTTTGTCAGAAATTGGCCCAACTAGCATTACTTTCTGAACATGAGGCGTACTTCTGTGTGGTAGTTCTGATTGATTTTTTAAAAAATGTTCAAATAAATATCCTTTTTAAAATGTTCAAATAAAATATCCACGTATTGATTTTCAGTTTTGCAGCAGAGGCCAATAGTAACCAACTCTTTTTTACGTGCTTCCCAGATGTGAAATATTTTGATTTTGTGTCTCTAAGTATTACTTGAAAATTGTGTCAGAGTTTTATGCCTCTTCCATTCATAGCTCTCTCTAAGTCTTTGTTCAAAAAGAACAACCATTTACCTTCCTGTGGTTGTCAGGTTGCTGTTTCTGGGCGTTCAAGGCTGTTACTTTTGTTCTGTCACTGCTTCTGGGAGTTCTTAAAATATCACCTATGTATCGTATTATAACTACTCTATTTTGGTTGCTCCTTTCATACCTTGAGTATTCTGCTTTTGTCCTGTAGACATGCCATTAGAAATATGGGCTTAACCCAATGGAGTTATAACACTATATGTTTTACCAAATGCTGATGAGTTCCTTCTGTTTCAGATGTTCTTTTTTGCAGGCTTATCCTGACTACTAATGTTCTGCATTATCTTAAAAATTAATGCAGGAAACTATCATATAGGTAGCAGGTCCCAGTCTCCAACTTGAATTCCATTAGTTTAGAATCTGTACTTTTGTACTTGGTGGTGGACTACCTTCTGGGGTTTGAGAAATAAGGAAGTACTCAAGTTCTTCTCATTCTACATGAAAGGTTGACTAAACCTGAATTAAGTCATTGAATAAAAAAAAAAAACTTCCTAGACAAGAAGACTAAGGTAGTTTAGATTCAAGTATTGACAAGATTTGATTCAATTCTAAGGCATAAAAGGAATAAATTATGTAAAATGGTACTTGCTTTATAATACTTTTGAGTAATATATTTTGAGTATCAATCTTTTTTTTTTTTTTTTTGGTACCAGGGATTGAACTCAGGGGTGCTTAACCACTGAGCCACATCCCCAACCCTTTTTAAAAATTTTATTCAGAGACAGGGTTTCACTAAGTTGTTTAGGCCCTTGCTAAATTGCTGAGACTGGCTTCGAACTTGAGATCTTCCTGCCTCAGACTCTCAAGCCGCTGGAATACAGGTCTGCGTCACCAGACCCAGCTTGAGTATCAATCGTAATTCAGTGCCAGTATTTTATTTTATGCTGTAAAATAAAAAAAAATCTCTGTTAAGATTTGAAACTTGGGACATTAGCTTTAAAATCAGGTTAGGGAAGGAAAATGCAAATAAATTATTTTAATGGATGATCACAGTAACTTTTAAATCTTCGTGGTCAGTGTTTTTCTTATTGTACATGTCATTATTTAATCATAGATAATAAGTAAAAGGAAAATTAAGTGTGTATAAACATTATTAATTAGGATTATTGATTATTTAATTTCTCTCTCTCTCTCTTTTTTTTTTTCTTTTTTGGAGGTGGTAGGGATTAAATCCAGGACCTTGTGTGAACTAGACAAGCACTCTACCACTCAACTATGTCCCTAGGCCTTAATTTCTCATTATCAAGATACGTTATCTTTTGATATCATATATACTTTAGAATAATATAAGTGTGTATAAGACTTGTAGACTGTAAGAACACGTCTTTATTTTTTGGTCCATTAATTAATTAAAAAGTATTGGTTGGAAGCCAGAAGTGATGAGAAATAATTATGTTTACAACCTTATGGAGCTCAAAGATGGTTAAATTTGCCTTAGAATTTCACTGTCTAAAATTTCTGGTGCTATTAGAATATATATAATAGTTGAAGATATTTATGTAATTAAATATATGTGTACTTCATGTATGTATGTGAATCATGTTTACCTTAAATTGTGGTTAAGGAAATACCTTTTGGAGAGATTTTATGAATGAGACAGTTTCTAAAGAGAGGGAAGTGGGCCAGGTCTTGAGTTGGTCCAGGAACGGGGTCTGGCCTCATCAGGCAGCGCTCACTATGTGAACATGCTCAGATGGAAGCCTCCTTTAGTTTCCAGCTCACAGCAGCCCTGTGCCAGGAGGAAGAAAGCAGATGGTGGCAGAAACAGAAGCAGGGTTACGGAGAGCAGATTAACAGACTGGAGGGATAATACAGTGGCTATTTCCTTGAACTGGGGATGAATTCTTAAAATCGCAGAATTGGTGTTGATCAGGATAAACCTTAGCAGAGACAAAATGGGAAGTTTAATTTATGAGAATATGAATAAATTTGGTGATCTGTGGCTACCTCAGCTCTTTTTGTTCCTCTGATGTGCTACATATGGACTTAAGCTTCAGCTTCTTGACCTTTGGAGGGAAGCAGGGTTACTGAGATAATGCAAATGCTGGAGGACTGACCTGGTGGCATAAAAAGCCACTGCCCTAGGAAGCTCTGAGATTATAATCAAATCCAAATTATGCTAGTAGAAAGTATGGCCACTTCTGTCCTAAAAACATGGATGGGGAAATCTGAGTCTAGCAAGCATGGAGTGGAGTCTCTGATATGGAAGAGAATACCATTGAAGCTCTATCTGGAGGGGAGATTTAATCCTTTTGACTAGGTTAATTTTAGAATGGTGCAGCAGGGATTTCAGTGATCTGATTTTCTGCATGTGTCCTGTGAAGCTGCTGTACCTGGGGGCAGCCACAGGTGTTTACTCTTACGATTGGTGGGTTCTTAGGAAGGAATCTCCAAGAGGGAGATTCCTTACCTTTTTCTCTCTTAGGCTGCTATGTGAGTTTGAAATGGGGAGCACATGAGACTGCATTAACTTGTATTAAATAATGTTTTTGATTTAATAATAATAATAATAATAATAATAATAATGATAATAATAATCCCAGTGCTGCTCAAAGTGGGCTTTGTAGACTCAGGTTTATGACTAGATAAATATAGGAAAAAATTTATAGCAATTTGACAGTTATTGTATGTGTGTTGGGTCTAATAATGATTTTGAAAATAGGGCTGGTATTTCATATGTTTCATTTTATTTTTCTAGTAGCGTTTTTATTGCATTTTATGAAAAGACTGATCTGAAACTGGGGAGTAAAGAAATGGCTTCTTTACTGCAGATAGTTTGAGAAGCAAGCAGCATTACTTGGCTGATTTTATGCACTCTGGACATAGATAAGTGACTGAAATATTCAGGTGGAGCTGGTATTTCCTGGTAATTATATGGAGTGAGCACAGAAAAGATACTTCAACATGGGCTTCAGTGAAGAGGACAGAAAACCCTCAAGTCACATGTTCAAAGCTAAGGATTAAAATGTGATGTAGACAAAGATATGCATAATAACTAGAGTATTATTCAGTGGTTTCTGAATAAACAAGGTCTCCTGCACCAAGGAGTTGACAAAGATTCTTTCCTAGTATTATCAAGAACAATATCTGTCCCTGGCTAGTATTGGCCCTTTCCTGTTTTTTGTCAAAATTATAATTTATGAGTGACTTAGAATTCTTAACAGCTTTATTCTGTTCTAGACCACTGTGCCTACAGGTAAGGATTATTGAGCTATTCAGTCATCAAATTATCCCCACTTTCTGACAGCATCCAATCTAGAACCAAGTCCTGCTTCTCTAGATTGCTCTTCTCCCCAAATCACCTAACCAACTAAAGCCCAAATCCTAATTAACGTAGGTTCTTTCTAACAGTCTCTTACTAAGATGCTCATGGTTCTCTCTGCTAACCTGTAATAAATAAACTCAGCTTGACAACTCCAGGTGTGGTCCCAATGTTGTTGGCTGGAGGGCATTGACATGTTTTATCTCTCTGCCTCTCTGAAGTGAGAGTCTGGTGGTGAGGATACCTGGTGGCAGGTGTTTCCCATACTTCTTGGTGGGAACACACTGATAGCTGAACACCTCAGATGAAATGCATTTCTTCCACAGAGCCTTGACATTTGCTTTGTCACACCAATAAATCTCTCGTCTGAGTAATGACAGCTTACAGTCCTATTTGTGGTCTCCAAATTTGCCAAAATAAAGGTTACTTGGTTAGTAGGCTTTATGTCATGAGTTCCAAAATATAAAGAAATTGAATTTTTCTAAATTTGCTAAAACAATATTGCCTTGTTCATCCCGCTGGGTTGGCATCTGAGGGAACTGGTGGAGAGTTGAAGAACTGACTAGATAATTGCTCTCCTGGGTTACCCAAGTTCAGTAATTTCCTTGTGGGCTGATTTTAAGATCAAGAGAGCTTATCTAGGACAGTTTTTCAACATTTTTACACATTTTTAATTTTTGCTTCAAATGAAATTACTAGGAGTTGTCTAATAAAATAACATGTAAAACTGATAAATTCAGGGAAGTTCTGATTAAAACATAGGCAGAAGATGCTTTTCCTCCTGTCTTTCTTCCTCCTTCCTCATCCTTGCCCCAATTATTACTGGACTCCCTGAGGCAAGGAAGTTAAGCTTAGCAACTTAGGGATAATAAGAGACTCTTTTCTAAAATATCTGACAGTCACATCTGGCTAATGTCAGAGGCATTGTTAGATTTTGGACAAGACCAAATGAATTCTTTGTAGGCCGTTGCAAACTTCTCCTAAAATCAGCCCTAGTTCCTTGCCTTAAAATTTTCGTG
The DNA here is from genome assembly GCF_048772815.1 of Callospermophilus lateralis. NCBI lineage: Eukaryota > Metazoa > Chordata > Mammalia > Rodentia > Sciuridae > Callospermophilus > Callospermophilus lateralis. The sequence continues at coordinate 54,921,659 of NC_135312.1, read as the reverse complement.
CTGGGATTTGGTGCCTTCAAAAACATGTTCTTGCTATGCCTGTTTCAGTAAGTCTAGCTGCAGAGGTACTTTTTAAAAAGGCTATTAGACAATGTGCATGTGATTGAGAACATTTGACTGATGATAGAGGTTTCAGGTCAGTCTATCTGGTAAAAGAAATATTTGGTACTAAAAATAGGTACAAATTTGTAGCCATTTATGGTGTATTTAGAAAAGAGGGTTTTTGAGGGCTGATCTTTAGATGTTGACATTTGAACATCTGCTTTTAGAAGAACCCGATCTCTAAAGGCCTATGGCCTCTCACCTTTTCCTTTCACGGAAGATGTGTTTGTTTATTAATAAGGTAGAAGGGAGATCTGTATCTTTCTGGTTGATATGACATGATGACCTTAGAAAGTATGAGGAACAAAGGACTGAAGCCATGTTTTACTTCCAGGAATTGACACCAGGCTATTTTTGCAATGCAAGATTAGAAGAGGTTCAAAGCTTCTATACTTTTCAATTTCCTAAGGTAGAAGGTAAAAAGCAGTAGACATTGGCCCCTTTTGAAATGAAGAATGATGGGAGTCCTCCAGTTTAACTAGTCTGGGAAAACCAGTACATGACCTCATTGCTCCTTACCCAAGGTTTGGTCAAGCAGAGGCCCTAGGGAAGATGACAGTATTTACCTAGTTTTGCTTGCTGACCTATGACAGGTCTGAGCTGTTGCGTACATCTTCCACCCGGCCTCCTTTTTCACAGGGAAGCAGCCAGTCTGTGTTTATTCAGAATGGAAAGGGATGGCTTGGCATGGTCCTTGATCATTTTCACATTGTCTACTAATTTGCATATGCCTAGAATCATTCATGTGTCAACCCTTTTCCAACATTTTTTTTTTGTTTGAATTCCTCTGTGTGACTTACTTTATGCAAAGAATATGGAATATATGACTTGAAGTAAAGTAGGAAAGGAAAAAGATGAAAGGACAAAAGTTTTTTTTTCAAATTTAAAGAATATTTTTATATTAGTTATTTTGTAGTCACTCTAAATTATTCCTATTTATGAGTACTATAAATTTTAACTGTTCATTATTTTATTTACATTAATTTGATTATGGTTTATTTTCCATTATCTTCTCTAACTTTGGCAATAGTACATCTTTAAAATTAAATTTGAAGATGTTAAAGATTGAGGAAAACAATAAATATGTTTGGCAAATTTCTGTTTGGACAGACTGGGAGAAACAGAAAATAACAAGGGCCTGGGAGTGCTTATTCTTCTTATTGTTGGCCTGAGAAGTAGTCTCCTATTTTTCTCAGTGCCATGAAATCTGTGATGAGTTTTTCAAGATAAGAAATGCTTTAAGAACCATGAAAATAGTGCTGATCACATCTAAAATGTTTTCTTCTGGTAAATTGTAATTGAAGTAAAAACAGTAGCACATCACAAAATCAGTATGAGGCCTTTGTACATAATCATGCTTTTAGGTCACAGAGAGCTTACATACTGAACACACGACTCAAGATTCCCAATTGCAAACTCAGTGTTATTTGTTTAATTTAATACTCTTTGATTCTAGTAGTATTGATCCAAGTTAATAAAGCAGTTTGAAGCACTAGTAAGATGCTATACTGACTGCTTTGATGAATACTGAGGCCAGGAAACCTTTGCCTTCAAAAGAGTACCAGAAACAATGTATGCAAAAATGTAACCAAAGTCTTAGGCTAAGGTTTTAAATAGCTAGAATAGGTGAAATGAGAGTTTAGGTGATGGAAAGATTAACTCTGTCAAGAAGAATGGTAGAAAGCTTGATGGAAGAAGTGGTATTTGTGCTACTAGGTGTCTGAGAAGATAAACATGTATGTTTATTAAGAATGGTGGCAGGGATGGCGTGGATAAGGGGAATAAGAATCTCTTGGTGGGAGCGGGGTGTGAGTTGAGTGAGGAAGCACTGGAAAGTTGATTTCATGAATTTTGTTACAGATCTAATAAACAAATACACAGGAGACCCAAAGTACTCTTGGTCCAGTTTACCTGAATTTAGGACTAGGGCAGATATGAGAGTGAGAAAGAATAAGGAGGTATACTAGGGATGTATAGTTGATATTGTCAGGGTTACATGGACATTCAGGGTGAGAAAAGGGCAAAGGATCCTTGTTCTTGAATTTTGTTGCTTTTCTTCAGAGGAAGTTTTCTTTGAAGTCATAAGGCTCCTTTCTCTGGAGTTTGAGGAGGTATTGACAAGAAATGCTTTTCTAGAACTTGTTCCTAAAATGTCACAGAGTTATGAAGTTTTGATTTTTAAAAATCTGAATTTATTTTCCATTATAGGTTCCTCAACCTTCAGGTTTGATGAATTAAGTGCCCCCGTTTAGTGAATCTCCTAGGACTGTAATTTCTTCCATCTGGCATATTTCCTACACCTTTTCACTATATTTACTCTATTATCATATTTCTTTTTTATAGTATCCAGGGAGCATTTCTGATATCAGTTAGTGACTTTTTTTGTTTATAGTGTACTTTTGTATAGAAAGTAAAAAATGTAGACTGTAAAGGGTAGTATAATTTGATCATATTAATCAAATTAATAATATCAAATTGATATTCCTTGATTTTCAAGGACAAAAGTAACCCTACTAATAAATAAGTTGATTTGACATTATATCATACTTAATATTATTTATAGTTTCTATTCTATATATCTGTGTGTGTATATATATATATATATATATATATATATATATATATATGGAAATATATTTGCATACATGTGTTTTTATGCACAAAGATGTGTATAGAGGTATACACAAATAGTATAGTGAAAAACAACCTACTTGTATACACAACAGAGTTCTCAGTCAAGAGAAATGTAAACAAATATAAAGATTCACTGTTAAATCATAACTCATGAAATTAAGTACATACCATGCTACTTGAATACTTTTATAGCCAACTTCTGTGACTATTGTGATGAACTCAAAGGTTGCCATTACCTGCTTAAAATGCCCTGGGGTGCTGATTGTCTCTGATAAGCAGTTTGACTCTATGATAAATTGCAAATCACAATTAAAAGTGATCTCTCTGTCAAAATATATAATTATGTTATTGGTAAGGTTTCTAGTCAACAGCAGGCTATTAGTAGTTAAGTTTTTCAGGAGTTAAGTGTTATATGAACGTTTTCAACTACATGGGCGTCAGTACCCTTAGCCCCCATTGTCGTTTGGTGGGTCAACTGTAGTTGATTTTTTTGTGTGTTATCCAGGTTTTGTATTTCCTCACTTGATTGGTTTTACTATCCAGAATTTAGTACGAAGTATTGATATATACAGCTTTTTGTAGATCTGTCTTTTCCTCCACTAAGTTCTATCAGTGGCACTTTACATATTTTGGTCATCTGTTATTAAATGTGTAAATAGTCATAATTGTTATACATAATATTTAATTAACATATAATGTCCTTTATATTTCGTAATTTTTTTAATTTGCAGTCTGTTCTGATATTAATATGTGATAAAATTTTGTTCATTTTTAACCTGCCTATGTCTTTGGATCTAAGGTGAGTGTCCTGTAAACCTGTAAACAGTATATAGTTCAGTCATGTTTTTCTTTTGTAATCCATCTGCCAACCTCTATCTTTTGATTGGGGAGTTTAATCTATTTACTTTTCATTACTGGTGAGGGTCTTACCTTTGTTATTATGTTATTTATTTCAGTATACTTTATAATTTTTTTGTTGTTCATTACCTACAATGTCATGTCTTCCTTTGTGTTTAGTTGATTTTTTTGGGGGGGTGGGTAGTGAAATGCTTAAAATTGTTTTCTCATTGCCTTTTATATATGTTCTTTAGCTACGTTCTTTGTGGATAATAGGGAAATTACATTTAACACCCTGAAGTTATAACACTATAATTTGATTTTATACCATTTTAACTTCAATAACATAAAAACTTGACTTTTTTTTATAGAGTGCTTTCCCTTCCCCTTTCAGTTGCAGATGTCTCCAAATTCAATCTTTATATGTTGTGTATCTAGAAACCTGAACTAATAAGTTTTAAATTTATTAGAACACAAGTGATTTACACAGCACTTTAAAATAATAACTTTTATAATTGCTCATGTACTTTTACTGAAATCTTTATTTCTTAAAGTTTCAAGTTACTGTTTACTATTTTTTATTTCAACTAGTATTTCTTATAGGGAAACTTTAATGGTAACAAATTTTCTTGACTTTGTTTATATGGGAATATCTTGGTGTCTCCCTCCGTTTTGCAGGCCAGTTTTCTGGATATAGGATTCTTGGTTGATATTTTCTTTTCTTCTACACTTAAAAAAAATACACACACACACACATGTACATATACACACACAGATACATACATACATTTGAGTTGTAGTTGGACACAATACCTTTATTTATTTATTTTTATGTGGTGCTGAGGACTGAACCCAAGGCCAAGCGCGTGCTAGGTGAGTACTCTACTGCTGAGCCACAACCCCAGCCACTTCTTCTATACTTTTAATATGTCAGTCCACTGTGTTGTGACTTCCAAAATTTATTATGAGAAATCTGTTCATAATCTTATTTAGGATTGCTTTTATGTGAAGTAGTTTTCCTGTTGCTGCTTTCAAAATTCTGCCTTTGTCTTTCAGCAGTTTCATTATAATCTATCTTGATGTGAGTCTCCTTAAGCTCATCCTACTGGAATTTATTGAGCGTCTTGGATGTGTGTATTTATGTCTCTCATGAACTTTGAGAAACTTTTGAACATCTGTTTCTCTGACCATTATTCTCTCTACCCTGTCCTTTCTCTCCTTTTGGAATTCCGGCAATGTTTATGTTGGTTCTCTTCATGGGGTCCTAGAGTTCCTGCAGGCACTCTTCACTTGTCTTCTACTTTCCCCCCCCTATGTCTTAGACTTAATAATTTCCAGTGTCCTATCTTCAAGTTCAGTGACCTTTCTTTTTACTCAAAATGGCCTTAGAATCTCCTGTGAATTTTCATTTCTGTTATTGTCTCTGTCAGTTTCAAAATTGGTTTCTTTTTAGGTATGTCTTCCTTTACTTCTCTGAGCATCTTTAAGACAATTGTTTTAAAGTCCTTGTCATCAGGTTTTTCAGGCATAGCATCTTTTATCCACACTCCTCCCCCCCATCCGTGGTCATGCTTTCTGTTTCTTTGTATGGCTTGTGATTTTTTGTTGTTGTTGAGAACTAGACATAACAACTAATAAAATAGAAATTATGGAAATTATATTTTTTACTTTATAAAAGTTTGCTTGTTTTTGTTTTTAATTGTCATAGGCTGTTTCAGTTCTGAGGATTAGCACAAGACATAAATTAAGGTCTTCTCAAGTCTTTTTTGAGCCTCCACCTTCCCCTGTGCATGCATGATAACATTTTAATTTTTTTTCATTCATGTAGTTGGTTTTGAATGTCTTAGTGTTCAATGTCTGAATCTCCATAAAAGTAAAAGTGAAGTAGAAAAAAAGTGTGCCATTTACTTAAGTCACTTCTTCCAGATGGGAAGGGCGTTAGAAGAATCAGAAGAGGCCCAATAGTGGCTACCACTCTCTATGTGCACCTTTGTGATTATAAGCAGCAATTTTTGATCAGAGCAGAGATCTCCAAAGTTGGGAAAACATGGTCCCTTTTGCTCACTCTGCCCCACATAAGTTGTGTGCAAGCTGTCAACTTCAGGGTTGAGGAGTGGGGGATTAGGAGCTGCTACTATGTTACGAGGTAAAAATGACTGAAATTAACCACAGTTTTCATTCAGGCTTTCCCTTGGAAATTACAAGTCTTCCGTAGATTCCAGAGTTCCAAACTCTTGACATCAGATTCTGCTAGTGTGCTTACTGTCTAGATGCAAAAAGAGTTTCGTTGCACTCTACTTCCTCGTCTTTCAGAGTCCTACCTGATACATCTACTTTTTAGAGACCCTTGGAATGTATTAAATGTGGACTTTTGTAGTGAGGATAATCAGTAAAACCAATGAAGAGAAAGAGTGGCCAAATTCTTCTCAGATTTGGAACTTTACAAGAGTTCAGTAGGAAAGAATTTAAGTGCTATCCATGAGTCAAACCTTTAGTAGAATGCTTGACTCATGTTGAGTGTGCCCACAGTGTTGTTTTAGAATCAGGCTAACCTGGACTCCAGTTTGACCACTTACTAGCCTTGTGACCTTCAACATTTATTTTCCCTTTCTGAGGTCTCTTTCCTCCAGTGTGGTGGGGGAAAGCAATGCTTGTCAGGTCAGCTCACATCCTTACCCAGAACACTGGTGCATTTTTCACACTATGGCCCCTAGGAAATCAGTGATCATTATTAAAGTCCCTGGCCTTTTTCCCCCTCACTTATAATTATTTGTTTAAATAATTTATGAAATGCCAATGACTGAGGCTACAAAATAAAACATATTGCAATTGCCCAACTCAGCCTGCAAACTAATTTGTAGAAAGTACAGTCTTCAATGAAATGAAAACCTTAGGAAAAAATTGTTGTTAATTTTAAGATCACCTTACCTACCTCACTATCTCATGCAGGGCTCCTTTGACATCATCTTCTCTGTGGAACACTGTAACCTCTGCTCTCCAAGACTTCTAAGGATGGAAACTCACTACTTTCCTTCATATGTATATATCACTATGGTATAAAAGTTTTTCTTTAGATTGTACTTGGAAATGTGAAGTAAAAATATCTTGTTCCACTTACTAGATTCTTCATAATTCCAGAGATATAGTAACCATGATTGACTTGTTCTAATAATACCTAGGTTCTGTACAATTGACCATCCATCATTCAGTTAATCTCTTAGCAAGTGACCTCTTACATAGAAAAAATTTCCCTTTAGTGGGGTGATAGCCCACACCCTGACTGGGGTGGAATTTACCAAGCATAAGTCACAATTTGATCATTCCTTTCAGGTTTTTCATTTTTGTCAAATACTTTAAATTACGAATCTTAGCATGAGATATTTCATGGGATAGAGAGTTCAATAGCATTAGATGGTATATGCTATTAGTGAGAATATTCACAGTCTCATTCATCTTATACCTCTTTTCTTAGGTGATTATGGTCTCTGAGGTACCTTATATATATCCATTTTTCCCTAGTCTAGAGTCTACTGTGAAAACATGCATCCAGATGGGAGGATGCATTCTTTATATCTCTATAAAGGTAGTTAAAGTGTTTGGATTAGAGGTGGCATGGGGGTGCCTCACTCCAACTACCAAAAAATACATTTAAAAACTTAAATGGCATTATTATTGTTGACTTTTGGCACCTTGCTGGGCTTATGATTAGCAGATAGTATTTTCCATATAGTAGGAGGTTTTTGAAAGGCCTTCTTCTGTTTGGTGATGTTCTTTTTTTAAAAAAAATATTTATTTTTTAGGTTTAAGTGGACACAATATCTTTATTTTACATTCATGTGGTGCTGAGGATGGAACCCAGTGCCTCATGCATGCCAGGCGAGCGCTCTACCACAGAGCCACAACCCCAGCCCCTGGTGATATTCTTAGATAGAAGATATTCATAGGTTGAGACTGTGCTCTTGCATGCGGAGGTGTCATATAAATATACAGGACCCCATCTTAAGGTAGATTCCTGAGTATGTGTAGCCTGAGAGAAAATGGAGAATAGCACTTAATGAGAGAATTTGCAAATGTTAGCAACCCATACACAGTGGGAAAAGTTTTATTTAGCATTATCTATGAAACACAATGCTTTCAACATAATGACTGAAATCTCAGGGTAATACCTCCTTTGGACATGCATGATATTTGATCTTGCTTAGAGTGTGCCAGTATTTCATGCTTTCCTGCCTGACTTCCTATAGTCCTTCATTTTGCATACCTGGCTCTGTGGATGGTATTAACTGGCTGCCAGAACAAGAAAGCAGACCATGCATAGTGATATGGGTCCAGATAAAATCTCACCATGAGATCTCTGTCTCTATTTGGTCAGCTGTACCTCATTGCTGCCTTTGGCTTCAACTATGGTGTATAAAGATTGGGGAAGACTTTGAGACACGTTGGTCCTATACCCTAACCATTGATCTAAAATTTTCAGGAAGATCTTTTTTAAATGAGCTGTGATTAGAAAACAAATAGACAGTGTTCATTTATGAGAGTGCTTTGAAATTTGGGCAGGACTCATAGCTCCATGTTGTCATACTTTTTGTATACTTAAAACCAGGAGTTTCAGTGAGATCAATTAGATTTTGTTTGTTGCACTTGTTAAACCTTATGTTTTGAAATATTTTCTAAACCAAACCAAAATATGAATAATTTTTCTTACCTTTTAATAACTGAATACATAAAATTTCTGGTCAAAATTCCTAATTTGGACAACTTACCCCCTCCCTCACTGGTTGATTATTTTCCCAATAAAATAACTTAATCATTCATAGATGGGTACCATTTTTTTTAACCTCATGAAAAAGTCACTATTATTCTCAGTTATTCATTATTGGCTCTCCTAATCTCTATGGGCTTGGGGATCTAAAATTAGGAAACTGATAACTATGCTTCCTGAGGTTCCTTCTAGGACTGATGTTCTATGACTTATAACTAAGTTTTGTTCAAATTCATCCATTCTTTGGTGAAGGAGCAGATCAAAGCATTACAGTGACCATTATGTGTTCATCCTGGTCTGGAGTAGAAACTGTATGATGAGTGTTTTATGTTTTCAAGTGCTGAGATATGGTTACTTTATAATATCAAAATCTCTTTTTAAAATTTGCTTTTAATACACTAAATATGAATAAATCCTCTGTTCTTGAAAAGAACCTAACTGCTATTACTGCTTGACTCCTCGTGAGATGCAACCATTTAAAAGAGAATGTGTGTGTATATTTATTTATAAAACACTAAGAACAGAAGGAACTATCCCTTGATCAGGCTGTTAGGGAAGTGCCAAAGTTTCTTAGGATAGGGATGTTGGATGTAGCCTTTTCCCTGGGAGAGTTCCTATATGGTGCATTTGAGGAATATCTAAGCAGGGCTAAGCAACATTGTCTTCTTCAAGGGGGCTTCTCAGATCTCCTGGAGAGTTTATTGTGGGGCATCACCTCAGGATTTCTGATTTAGTAACTGTAGGGTGCCTGAACATTTGCATTTCTAACATTTTTTTTCAGTGCCACACTTCATAGCTCAACTGTTTCTTTTTTGTGTGTAGTAATACTGGATACTGGTTTTTGTCCAGCTGACCCACTTTCTCTGGTAAGGTATTTGAACTTTTTTTTTTTGTTTGTAATACTGTCTTGGCCCTTGCTACCTCCTCAGTCATAATCCCAGCCAGCTTGATTCAACTCTTGTCAGTCTGTTTGGATTAACTATTCACAACTACAGTTTCCCCTCTCAGTCCTCTTGCCTGGAAGCAACATGTTCTTTGGAAGTATCCAGAAGTGCTATCTCTCCAGACCATGGACATATTCTGGCAGAATACAGCAACAAGGTGAACTTAAACAAGTCACTTAACAGATTTGATTGTTGGTTTCCTCATTTGATTCAGGCAAAGATTTCCTTGTAGAACTTTGAAGTGGATATTTGCATCATGTTTGGGTGAGCATTAGTCACTGAGAAATCCTTGGGAATTTTTTTTTTCTTGAGATGCATAAAATGCATTTTCTTTCTTTTTTAAAATTTATATGTGACAGCAGAATGTATTACAATTCTTATTATACGTATAAAGCACAATTTTTCATATCTCTGGTTGTATATAAAGTATATTCACACCAATTTGTGTCTTCATACATGTACTTTGGATTATAATGTCCATCACATTCACCATCCTTTCTAACCATGCCCCCTCCCTTCCCCTCCCACCCCTCTGCCCAATCTAGAGTTTGTCTATTTCTCCCATGTTCCCCCTCCCTACCCCACTATGAATCAACCCCCTTATATCAGAGAAAACATTTGGCATTTTTTTTTTTTGGATTGGCTAACTTCACTTAGCATTATCTTCTCTAACTCCTCCATTTACCTGCAAATGCCATGATTTTATTTTCTTTTATTGTTGAGTAATATTCCATTGTGTATATATGCCACATTTTTTTTATCCATTCATCTATTGAAGGTTGGCTCCATGGTTTAGCTATTGTGAACTGTGCTGCTATAAACATTGATGTGGCTGTGTCCCTGTAGTATGCTGATTTTAAGTCCTTTGGGTATAGACAGAGGAGAGGGATAGCTGGGTCAAATGATGGTTCCATCCCAATTTTCCAAGGTGAATAGAGAGCCTGCATCTTGGGAGCAAATCTTTTCTCTTCACACATTAGATAGAGCACTAATCTCTAGGGTATATAAAGAACTCAAAAAGCTAAGCACAAAAAAAACAAAAAACAAAAAACAAAAAACAAAACCAAACAAACAAATAACCCAACCAATAAATGGGCCAAGGACCTGAACAGACACTTCTCAGATGATGATATACAGTCAGTCAACAAATATATGAAAATATGTTCATCATCACTAGCAGTTAGAGAAATGCAAATCACTTTCATCTCACTCCAGTCAGAATGGCAGTTATTATGAATACAAACAACAATAAGTGTTGGCGAGGATGTGGGGGAAAATGTACATCATACACTGCTGATGGGACTGCAAATTGGTGCAGCCAATATGGAAAGCAGTATGGAGATATCCTTGTGAATTTCTGAAGCCAATTTTCTCCTATCAGCTGGTGTTGGGGCTTGTGGTAAGGCAGCACATTAGCCCTGAGATTGGCAATAGTCCTGTGGTTTTAAAGTCTGGGCACCATCGTCCTGCATCATGGCTCCCCTGCCTTCACCATGTACTCTGTTTATATACAGGCTTTGAGCTTTATCCAGCCCTCTTCTGTATCTATACTCTCAACCTAGATGATCCCATCTGATTTTATGACTTCAGATACTATCTACATAGTAAAACTCTTGTAAGTGCCTGGGCCTGACTTCCCCCATTAGCCCTAGACTTGTATGTATGCTTTGCTGCCTATTCAGCTTCTCTACTTGGATGTCTAAATATAACAGGGCCAAAGATCAAGGCTTGGTAGCCACTGCTGCTACCAAGAAGTTTGGGGCACCAGTTTTCAGGACAACAACCTACGGTTTTCCTACAGTCTTTTTTCCTTATCTCTCCTATTAAATACATGATATGTCTTGAGGTTTTTTTCCTATAGGTTATGTTTTGAGTCACTTATTATATTTTCAACTTATTATATTACAACTTTGGTCAAACCACCATCATCTCTTCCCTTTGTATTATAGTGACCTCCTAACTAGTCTTTTGGGTCCATTCTTGCCCCTCTTCATCTGTCAGGAGCTGAAGTGGCATTTCTAAATTTGATGAATCTTTCTATGTTTACAAGTTTTGAGTGACTCCCATTAAAATCCAAATGTCTCAGTATGAAGACCCGAATTAGTGTGAACATACTTTATATACTACCAGAGATATGAAAAAAATTGTGCTCTATGTGTGTAATAAGAAATGTAATACATTCCACTGTCATTTATTAAAAAAAAATTTTAAAAATCCAAACTTCTTACCTTAATTTTTAAGATCCTGTGTCAGTAGTTTCAATATGCAGTATGTGTTGTAATTACTTAATCCCCAACCCCAGAGACAGATGACTAGGTCTGGGGTAGGACGCAGCAGAGTGCTGGTTAGGTGCTCCTCCAGACGTGTCTAATCTGCACATTGGGCTGAGAACTTTTGTTCTACTTAAGAGGCCTTGAATCTTACTGGGCATTAGAACCCCTGAAGGATCTGTGCATCACCTTGGAGTCTCTAACCCAGAAGGTTTTCAGCAGGGCTTGAGAGTTCATTTCTGACATCTTCCCAGGTGACACTGTAAGACCTGGCTTCAGTTCCCTCTCTTGTGTCATTCCTTCTACTCTGTGCTTTGTGTACTATATCATATAGCAATTGGTCTTCCTAATAAAGCAGAGATAGAAGTCACCTCCATTGGGCAATCCATTGAGTGGGAGGAGCTACAAAGTAGCTTGCCAGGCCAAACCTAAATCTCCCTGGCTTTTTATATCTAGAGAAGACCCTCAAGTAATTCACGGGTGGCTTCCCGTAATCCCCTAGCCTTATTTTGTATTTGGTTTAGAGATGGGGTCTCACTGAATTGCTTAATGCCTTGTTTTTGCTGAGGTTGGCTTTGAACTTGTGATCATCCTGTCTCAGCCTCATGAGCCACTGGGATTATAGGCATGCACCACCGCACCCGGCTCAGAATATTCTTTTCTATATTTTCAAATAGAGAATATCTTACTCATCATTTGTGTGTGAGCTTCAATTCTTATTTTCTCAAAGAGGATTTTCCTGGAAATTCTAGGCAGAGCAGAAACCCTAATCACTCTATGTTAGTGCTTTTCATCTTCTCAGTAGTCTTAATTGGCATTTTAAATTTATTTTGAATTTTGTCAGGGGTGGTTGGTTCCAGTGAGGATGAAACTCTTTCCTAAAGGTCTTTAACAATGCTTGATGCACAGTGTATGCTCAACAAATTAGTGTTGACAGACCTATTGGTGTGAATTTTGGAATAAGGAATTGATGACTATGTTTGACAGTTGAATTATAGATCTTTGCTCTTTTTAGTTTTCCCTGTATATGACTTTCACAAAATGAAGAGAGTGTTATGAATTTGAGATATTTAAGGTTCACGTTTTCTAAGATTTCATTCCAATTGACTTGATCCTCCTGAATAGTGTTTTAATGCTTTAGTTTTTTTTCCTCTCATTTTCCATCTTTCACATATGAGCTTGAGAATGATCAGTATTGTCTTAACTCAAACACAAACATGAGTTCAGCGCTGTCATAGAGGCAGAGTGTTGAATTAATTTGCTCCTGTTAAGCAACAGAAATAGATAAAATCAGCATGGCAACCTGTTGATTTTCTTTTCTTTTTTTTAAGGTAGAATTTTAAAAAAGATATTACACTTTGGAAGAAAATAAAATATGCTGGAAGGCTGACTTTCCCAGGTTGCTGTGGTCGTCTTTACTAGGCACTGATCACTTGTGTTACCTATATAAAGCCTCTCCAACTCTGAGAGGAAACCCATGAGAGTGGAGCATGTGATGCTTGCTCCTATGCACACCAAGCCAGGCCCCATGTCTCCTGTGTGGCAGGTGCATAATAACTATCTGATGAGTTAATGAATGAATGAAGACATAGAACTGTTAAGGCCCCATGTCTCCTGTGTGGCAGGTGCATAATAACTATCTGATGAGTTAATGAATGAATGAAGACATAGAACTGTTAAGGCCCCATGTCTCCTGTGTGGCAGGTGCATAATAACTATCTGATGAGTTAATGAATGAATGAAGACATAGAACTGTTAAGCCCTGTAATCTACTCCCTGTCATCCCCCAATTTTCAGGCACCCTCATTGAATACTTCCTCCATATAGAATCCCTTTTAAACTTGGTACCACAACTGTGCCTTTGGAACCCTTCATTTCTTTATGGTTTCTTCTTAATGGAATATTATAAAGATTCGCAAGCAAGTACAGAAGCCATACCTCTTTAGTTTCCTAGATTATTTGACTTCTTCCAGACAAATATTTGTTTCTCTAACTTTTGTCCCTCTGGGTAACTCCCAGGATTCATGATCTTTTGACTGAATTCTTCCTCTCTGTGCTTCTTGGGAAGATATGAACAGATTGATTGTCATTTGGATTGAACTTGATTGGATCAGTGTTTATTGAGTACCTACTGTATGCCTGGTACCTGCAGTGTAGTAGATGCCACGATGAGTGAAAGCAGGCATAGTATTTACTTCCCTGGGATTTAGATAGAGTAGGAAGTATAAGCATTTCTGTTTTTAAAAGCCACCCAGCTGAGTAAATAGTGTGATAAAGTGTCATTAGTGCTATAAAGGAAAGGGACACTGTCTTAGGAAATAAAATTATCTGATATAGGTGAGGAGCAGGGAAGCTGTCTTTGAAGATGTGATACCTGAGCTGAGTTTTTATGGATTAATAGTCATTCTCTAAGTAAATTACCTATTGAGCACATTTTCGGAAGCTAGAGAACAAGGAGATCATAGGGTCAGATGATCAGGTTTGGCTGAGAGAATGTTTGAATTTTAGAAGATAATCCATCTGTCATAGATTGGTCTTTTTGAGCTACCGTGAATATTTTAGCAAAAAGTTTATGCTAGTGAAATTTTATGAGCCCTGCATCAGAAACACATCTGTCCTTCCCCAGAATCATCTTAACCCTGTCAGTAATTCCCATTCATAGATGAGGAATCCAGAGAAGTCTCTTATCTGTATCTCACAGAAGTCTCAGAAACCTGCATTCAGAACCTGAGTTTTCAATCATCATAATATCCTGGTTCCCATAATTGTTCCTAATATTTCAGGTATCTTGGGCAGCTTCAATTTTAACATAGCCACATATGTGGATCTCCCTAAATATGTATTCCATGTTTATATGCACATATAATGCATACAGAGACGTGTGTGTATGTGTGTGTGTGTGTGTGTGTGTGTGTGTGTGTGTGTATGTGTATAAACTAGCTCATGTGGATATTTTGGTATTATGTATGAAACATAATAAATGATTTCATTAATGTATATGAAGATTAAAATTTGAATTGAAGGGTTTGCAATTAAAACAATTTAAATAAAAAAAATTGCTGGCTGGAATTGAGAGATGAATACTAGTAAGGAGTAAATGGAACCAAGTTGTTTTCTACCACATTTGGGTGCCTAACTTCAGCAGGTGAGTGAATTCATTAGGGCAAGTGAAAATCTTATGCATGCAGCTGACCTTATCCTCCACTGCTAAAGCAGTTCATTCCCATCCACAGTAGCTGCTTATAGTTTGAAATAGCACAGCCCTGGACTCTCTCTGCCAACTTCCCCTACGGCCAGCCAGGGTTATGGCAGGGCCAGGGTAGCACTGACTATGCAGTGTGTGCGAGGCCAGGGAAGGGGTTAGTGAGTTGGCCAGCTGCCTTGGGCACCGATGCAGGGAAGCCATAGAGTAGCACAGCAATTTCCTGCTTTGGGTGAAGCCCTAGAAAGGCTAGTGCTGGCTAATTCCAGACTTTTAAATTCTTTTGTGATACCACTGTCCCCATCTCTCACCTCTTGTTTTTCTTTAGGGGGAGTTTGATTTGTACTATTCACAGGCTCCTGTGGTGATTTAAGGGGATCTTAAAGCCTTTTCTCTCTCAGGTTCATAGTCATTTTTCCTGGAATTTCCACTATTAGAATGCAAATGTTGCAATCTCTCCTTAAGGGTTTGCAGCTTAGATAAAAATCACATAAGCAATTGACTCAACTTGCTCCTAAAGGACAGTGGAGGTTTGGGACAAAGACCAGGTGAGGAGGACTGTGAACATGAAGTCTAGGTCAGGAAGGGGTGACAAATTGTGAAAATAGAGCATCAGAAAGGAGATAAACAAAAGAAAAAAACTTTACATTTTTTGTTTTCCACAGTTTTACTTAAGCCTCATCTTGACTTAGCCCATTTCTCTTTCCTGGGAGGATGAGACAAAAGAGGATGAGCTAATATAGTCCTGAAAGTTCCTTTAAGTATCCCTCTGTCTAGGTGATTGAGCTTGAAAACCCTCAAATATGGCTGGCAACTAGCTTCTTTTCTAAGTTTTCCTACTCATGTTAGCGGAATTTACCCTTCTGATATGGAATTTCCACTATTAGAATGCAAATGACTGAATTCTTCCTCTCTGTGCTTCTTGGGAAGATATGAACAGATTGATTGTCATTTGGATTGAACTTGATTGAATCAGTGTTTATTGAGTACCTACTGTATGCCTACTTTTTAGAGAAAAGTTCGAGAACGGGTTTTTCCTAAGGTCCGTCAGCATGGTGGAACACTTCTTTATGGAAGGAACATCCAGCTACTGCATGCTTCTGGGTATTTTGTCTGATCCAGGTGGCTTACCTAGAGTTTGTCTAGCATGGGGCATTTTGTCTGCATGAAGTGCAATCCCATGAAGGAGAAGGATTTGTCTCTCCTAAGTAGGAGTGTGGTCTCTGGACTTCACCAGAGGATTTGACCCTTGATGGCATGTAGCAGTAGCTTTCCCAGTTTGATGCCAAGACTAGCCTGGAAATGAGAGCACACCTAGCAGGAGAGTGGATGAGCCTGCATTTCAGATGTAGAGCTACTGGGTCCTTTACTGTTACAGAACCATTCTCATTGTTTTATAGATGAGGAACCTGAGTGGAACTGAGTGTCATATGTTTGTAATTAGCAGTAATCAAAGAACTGGAACCTAGGCTTTACAGCTGCTGTCTCTAGCACCTTCCTATCCAGTGCTTGGTTATGTGTCCAAACTACTTCAAGGAGGGCTTGGGGAGACTTCCTATTCTGTTCAGTTCTATATTTTTCCCTCCATTCAGCTGACTTAAAATCTTAAGGTGCTTAATGTAAAATTATTATCCATTTCAGCCTTGTAAAAAGCTGGCTGCACTATGCCTGGTTCTATAATACCAGTTATACACTTCAGAAAATATATATCTTATTAATAAGGCAGACTTTACTTACTAACAATGGGAAAGAGCAAGGGCACTGAGTCCGAGGTTAGCATTCTGAATCTCAGCTTTATCACATTAGGTATAAAACCATTCTCATTAGTTTTTTTCATTAGTAAAATGGTGATTATAGTATTTTTTTGTTTTTATTAGTGCATTCTAGTTGTACATAATATTGAGTAATTTTGACGTAATCATGGTGGAATATAATTTGTTCCACTTCAGTTCCTAGTACTTCCTCTTTCCCTCTCTTTCTTCTTCCCCCATTCCCTTTCCTCTACTCTAATCTGTTGACTTATAGTTTTTTAAATTAGTGCTTCGTAGATAAACATAAAAGTGAAATTTACTGTGATATATTCATATATGTACATAGCTTAATTTGGTCAGTTTCATTCTACTGTTTCTCTCTTTCCCCATCCTTCTTTCCTCCCCTTCAGTTCCCTTCATCTACTCCACTGATCTCCTTCTATTTTCATGGGATCCCTCCCCTCTATGCTTTTTTTTTTTTTTTTTACTCCTTATTTTATTCTGACTTTCACACATAAGAGAAAACATTTGACTCTTGGTTTTCTGAGTCTGGCTTATTTCACTTAGCATGATGTTCTCCAGTTCCATTGATTTATTGGCAAATGCCATAATTTCCTTGTTTTGTTAATGACTGAGTAAAACTACTGAGTATTGTGTGTGTGTGTGTGTGTGTGTGTATAAATAATATATATATATATATATATATATATATATATATATATATATATATATATATATATAATACTGTATACAACATTTTCTTTAGCCATTTATCTGTAGGTTGGTACCCAGTCTAGTTCCATAACTTGGCTATTGTGAATTGCACTGCTATAATCATTGATGTGGCTGCATCCCTATATATGCTGATTTTAGTTCTTCTGAATAAACACTGAGGAGTAGGATTTCTGGGTCATATGGTTGTTCCATTACTATTTATTGTGGAATCTCCACACTGCTTTCCAAAGTGGTTGTACTAATTTGTAGTCCCACCGACAATTTTAAGAGTGTACCTTTTCTCCCAAACCCTTGCCAGCATTTATTATTGTTTGTATTCTTGCTACTTTAACTGGAGTGAGATGAAATCACAAAAGTCAACTTAAAATAGATCAAAGGCCTAAGAATTAGACCAGAAACTTCATAACTGCTAGAAGAAAATAGGCTCAACACTCCAATGTATTGGCACAGGCATACCAATTTCCTTAACAAGGAAATGCAAGAAACAAAACCAAGAAACAATACATGGGGTAGCATAAAATTAAAAACTTATGCACAGCAAAAGAAATAATTAAGAGGATGAAGAATGAGCCTATAAAATGGGAAAAGATCTTTGTTAGCTGCTCCTCCAATAGTGGATTAATATTCAGAATATATAAAGAACTCATAAAACTTAATGTCAAAAAAACCAAGCAACCCAGTTAAAAAAATGGGCAAAAGATCTGAAGAGATGTTTCTCAAAAGTAGAAATAGAAATGGTCAACAAATATGTGAAAAAATGTTCAACATCCCTAAGCGATCAGGGAAATGAATATCAAAATTACATTGAGATAATAACAAAACCTGTTTCATGGGTTTCTTGGAGGAATAAATCATCTATGTAAATAGTGTAGTGTTGGAACATTAAAAAAATCTAGTAATCTGTTATTCTCTTTAGATGTTCCCAGTTTGTTACTTTTACAGAATTGTCATTTTCTCAGCTTCAATAATCTCAGCAGCTCAGGAGGCTGAGGCAGAAGGATCATGAGTTTAAAGCCAGCCTCTGAAACTTAGTGAGGCCCCAATAAACTCAGTGAGACCCTGTCTCTAAATAAAATACAAAAAAGGGCTGGGCACATCAATGTGGATAGCAGTTCAATTCACAATAGCTATGGAACCAACCTAGAAGAATGGATAAAGAAACTGTAGTATATATACACAATGGAATATATTACTCAGCCTTAAGAAGAATGAAATTATGGCATTTGAAGATAAATGAATGGAACTGGAGAATATCATGCTAAGCAAAATAAGCCAATCCCAAAGAACCAAAGTTGGAATGTTTTCTCTGATATGTGGATGCTAATTCACAGTAAGGGTCGGGGGAGGGGAGAATAGAGGTACTTAGGACTAGACAGAGGGGAGTGAAGGGAGGGGAGGGAACATAGGGGTAGGAATGATAATAGAATGAATCAGACATTACTACCCTATGCACATATCTGATAACATGAACTGTGTAACTATATCATGTACAGCTGGAAGAATGAGAAGTTATATTCCATTTATGTATGATATGTCAAAATGCATTCTACTGTCATGTATAACTAATTAGAACAAATAAAATATATATTAAAAATTGTAGAATGTTGCCAACATGTATCCATTTAGAAAAAGTATAGGCTTTTTCATAAACAGCAGAGCAGGTCTGTGACAGTTCTGTCATCAGCTGAGTGTCAATGCATCCACACTTTCCTGCTTCCTTCCTCTCTTCTCATCACTCTTCCCTTTCTCCTCTTGTTGAAACCTCTGTTTTACTATTTCTGGAAGGACTTGAGGAGACCATATGTTAGAACAATGGGAGTAGTTAATTCCTTTAAGGAACCATCGGAACAAAGATCATGTCAAGAAAGCTAAAGGAATCTCTCTTAAGTATATGAACTGAACAGAATTAAACACATAGAAAATAAAGATTGTGCTAAAGTTTTTGATAGATCAGGCTTAAAAGGGAAATACATTAGATTATATTCTTTGAGTTTCCTGACAATAGAGAACAAGAGACATTAACTCTTCAGAGGCATATAATTTATTTACTCTCTCAGAAAGTCCAGACTCAAGTTGTAACAGTTGTAGGTCCAACTTAATATGAACGGAACCTTGGTCAATAAGCTGTACTTGATAAGTAGCCAACTCAGTCCTTGCATTTATAAGTAGCATTTTCACGATCATTTCATCCTCTAATATGATCTTATTATTTTCAGGTCATATGTTAAAGATATTCATCAGATTATGCATGGAAATAATTAAATGTCAAAATGAGTCACTTTTGAGTGGGTTGCATATTGGGGTGTACTAATTTTTTGAACATCAGAAACAACAAAGATGTCATCTACTTATTTTTAAAAACTTTAAAAGTTCTCAATATAGATTATTCATATTTAATCTTCAGTAAAATTTAACAGGTAGAAATTGTTTTACATATTACACAGTGTAGACAATAAGGTTTCTTATACATTTTGAGTGATATTTGCATATAATTTTTACTGTTTGGTTTAATTTCTTTTAATAATAAGGGAAGATAAAAATTCTTATAAGATGTTTATGATAACATTTTCCCTACGATTTTGTTGTTTTGTTTTATTTTTAATTAACAATTAATGAATACAGTTATGGGGTAAAGTGTGAGGTTTTAGTACATGCATACCTTGTGGAATGATCACATCAGGGTTACTTGTATATTTATCATCTAAATAGTTCTTTTCTTGTGATGAAAACATTTAAAATATTCTATAACTATTTTGGAATATTTAAAATATTAATATTAATTATAGTCATCATACTGTTCAATAGAACACCATAACTTATTCTTTCTGTCCAAGTGAAATATTTTTCTCTTTTTCTTTTCTTTTGTTTTTGTG
The DNA here is from genome assembly GCF_048772815.1 of Callospermophilus lateralis. NCBI lineage: Eukaryota > Metazoa > Chordata > Mammalia > Rodentia > Sciuridae > Callospermophilus > Callospermophilus lateralis. The sequence continues at coordinate 54,901,549 of NC_135312.1, read as the reverse complement.
GTGCTAGATATAGAACCCAGGGTCTTCTGCATGCTAGGCAAGTACTCCATCACTGAACTATATATCCTCAGTCCCCCAAATTTTTAAAAAACATTAGGTAAATAGGTAAGAACTCTAGAAACTGTGCTTTTCAAGAAAAATATTTCTTTCTTTGGCCTCTGTTATCTTTGTTAAGATGTAAATAATTTGCCTCAAAAGTCGGAAAGAAAAAATCTTTTGTTGTTATTGTTGTTGTTGTTTTGGTGGTTGTTGTTTATTTGTTTGAAAATCTATGTGTGAAATGTAGACCAAATATGCACTCAACCTACTTTTTTAATATGATATTTGGAATAGTTAATTCTTAACTCTTAACTCTTTGCTCTATGAAAGATTATTGGTAATGTCCATCTCTTGTAAAGTTAAACATTAGCTTATTAAATTCAGGCATTATTATCCTCTCCTGTTTCTTTTGATAGAAAAGACTTGCCTGATAATATAGTAAGAATATATGTATTTTTTCTGATGGGAATAAGGTTGAAGTTTTATATTTTTGTCACTTTAAAACAAGAATTCTGTTAAACAATGGCTGGTATTATAGGAAAGTTGGCGTTCTTCCCCCTCACTTTTGTAACATTGTCTGAAGTTAATGTTTTAACTTTTATAATGGTTATAGGCTTTTTAAAATGTTTCAGTGTTTTAAATATTTTTCATGTCAGAAATGAAAATTGTTCATTTTTTGTAGGTTATGATTCATTTCTATATCAGTTTTCAAGAAAGCTGTTACATAAAGTATAGTGATTGAATAGAATAGAATTGGTGTGTGGGAGATTTAAACATTCTATCTGATGAGTAAAATCGCCCTGCATTTAGTCTAAAGTTAGTAATGAAAATGGTTTAATTTCAGAGGATCACTGTTTTGATACCACAGCATGCCATATGAATTGTAGACTTTTAGGGGACCTCAGTTCCTTTTCTGTTTCTGGCCTCTGAGTCTCCACTAACCTGAAATGTTTTCTGGAGTGTTTTCCACAAGCAAAGATTCTATTATCTCATGAGGATTATAACCAGGATAGTGTTATTTAATTCATTCTCTGGAAAGTGGACATTTCATGGAAGTGCAAAGTAAGTTGACTGAAAGAAACTAATTGGATTAAACTTTGTTTAATGAGCATGTAAACTTGACCAGGTGTTAAAAAGATCAAGGCCTGTTGTGAATATAGAGGATAAAGTTTATCCACCACACCTACTCAGAAGGTCAATGGTGGGAGGAAACGTCTTCATCTTTTTTTCCAATTATGGATTTGTGTGTAGGAGAAAGTATGTACCATTTCCTATTTGATTGTGAAATGTCCCTCCCTTGAGGTCCATCTTCTTCTATTGTGTCAGTTCCAGCAATTTCACCTGCCATCTCACTTAGGCTTCATTTCTATAGATGTCTGCCATGTTTTTCCTTCCTTGTTTGATTAAGGGGACATTGATAGCTGTACTCAGTGGGATGTCTGGAGGCCATCTCCCATAGAAAAGACTTGCCTGATTTCAGACCTTAATTCAGAGTTCTATGTAAAGCAATGCTCCAGGTAAATAGCCTGGATTTTTTTTACATCATTCTGTTCACTTACTGAAAGCGTACATTTGTATGTGGTTACCATGGCTTGACTGGCTCTGTATTTTAGTCATGCAAGTAGATAATTAAAAGATATGGACACCTTTAATTTAAATAGCATTTGTTATTTGCAAAGACAAAATTTAACATATGCTGTAGGCAATATAGTATTTGGGGGTACTTTTATGTATAATTTAAGAAATTGTCGCTTTGGGGGGTATTTCTTTGTAGAATTTGTTGGAACAATTACAAATAAGTCTGGCTTTCACAATGAAGATAATTTTTTGGAGTGCTTATTACATTCCAGGCAGTGCTTTACATGTATGTAATTTAATCCTAAAAAGCAACCCTGTGCACAACATACCAAATTCTCCCTGTCTTTAAAACCCTTTTGAAACTAATTTCAAAAGATACTTGGTATTTCTAAGGGAATGCAATTATTGTAAAAGTAGACAGAATATGTAGATGACTCTAGAACGTCTTCAGTAGTTAAGACCTGGATTTCCTGACATATGGTTTATAAATATTTTTATTCATTTTTTTAAAAAGTTGTTAAATTATCATTAATTTAGACTATTTTTAATTTTATTTTACTATTAAGGGCTATCTGTAATGTAAGAAATTATGTAAAACGTTTGATGAAGTTGTATATTATCTAGGCATGGACCCTTCTTTCAAAAAGCTTACAGTCCATTAAGGAATAGTAACACTGGCTTGAGCCTAGGCAGCAGGGTAGACATGTATGGGACCAAGCTGGTAGACTGGCTTGGTGAGCACAGGAAACCCAGTCAGATGAATGCCTGATAGGATTCCTGAGAGAGAAGACAACCTCGGGGAAGAAGACAAGTTCTTCTGACCTTGATTTGGTCTTGAACATTGAGTGACAGAGCAATTCTGAGCATAGGAAAATATTTGTTTTTCATGTATTTTATATTATAGCTCTCAATAGATTTATGTCTGAGCCCCATGGAAACAAAGGGGTTCTGCAGTGGGAGAAACCTTGTTCATGAATATGTGGGAAACGTCATGGAGTCTCTGAGAAATGCTTGTGACGTATGTGGACCTAGGAATCTTGTATGAGCACGTCCAGGGGTTGGTCAGTTTTAAGTCATTACTATGAATGGATCCCATCAGTCCCCACAGATGTATAAGATCTGGCAACAAAGGAGTGACAGAAATAACTGTTCAGTCAGTAGAAATGAGAAAGGAGTATTGGAGAGGATTGTGGGCTCAGAGGAGGGAGGGAGGGAGGGAGAGAGAGAGAGAAGAAGAAGAAGAAGGAGAAGAAGAAGGAAGAAGAAGAAGAGAAGAGAGAGGAAGAAGAAGGAGGAGGAGGAGGTGGAGGAGGAGAGGGGGAGGAGGAGAATGAGGAGGAGGGGAGGGGGACGGGGAGGAAGTGGGGGCATACAAAGGATGGAATAAAGATGATTACTCCCATCAGAGGCAAGGTGGACTTCTAAGAGAAACCTTAAAGAATAGTGAAGCATACTGGGAGAGAGGGAATGATGGTCCATCTGGTGGAAAATATAAAAATATGGATGTAGATATGGCAGGTATGCAGAAGGGAGGGGAGAATGATCATTTTAATTTGGCTTCATTGTAGAATATGTAAAGAGCTTTGTGTGGCAATAATATGAATATCCTGATCAGGATTATACTCAAGAAGGTTAACTGAAGTGAAGTAGAAGTCAGTGGTGGGGGATATGGAGGATGTTACAATAGCTAGATTAAGTAATAATAGGAAGTGCAATTACTAAAGCAGTAGTCGTGGACACAGTGAAAACGGAAAGATTTTACAGCATGCAGTGTTGTTCCTGAGATTTACAACTGACAAGGCTGGAGAGGAGATAAATGAGTGTGTGTAGGGAGATCTTAGACATGTAACATTCCCCCTATTTCTGTTATCAGAAATTTCTTAGCCGACATGACTGGGAAATATGAAAAATAGAAGAACAGGAAAAGGAAAAACGTGTGATGAGTGCTCTCTAAGACACATTGTTTGTGCCAGCATGATGTATACTTGGAGATGTTTAGCAGACACTGGGGTGTTGTGGGAACTCTGGAGCGAGTGCCTGGCCAGGGACAGGAATTTGGAGGACAAGAACATAAAAGAGGTCACTGAAGCGGAATGGTGGGTAGAGATGAGGATGTCCAGAGAGGAGAACTGAAGTACAGTCTTGAAGGATACCTTTCTCTGGTTTGGTTTTGTTTTGAGTAGACAAAAATTTTTTAGTAGTTTCAGGTTGAGTGGAACCCAACAGCCCAAATTCTTAGCAATTGTTACTAATAGAGAGGAGATTTGGATGATGAGTGTAAATGTATCTATGTAGGGGGAACTTATGAATATTTTATTAGGTTCATGTATTTGTTTATTGTTCTTCATAGATTTGTTTTTTGAATTATGCATGTAACTTTGCAGGCTATGCATGGTGAATGATATTGTGCACAGTCCATATTATTATGCATATTATTTGTATAAGACAGTAAGATAAAACTGACTTGGTGTGCATAGGTGCATATATGACTAAAGCAGCATAAGCACATTAAAGCAGTGTGTGGACTGGTAATAATGTGCTTCACATGCATGCTAAAAGAGACATGGGTATTCAACTCTGTAATGGAATGGAATCCCATTTGCAGATTATTGCAAGAATGGCTCTTGATTTTCCATCAATCTGAAAGCGTTTCATAGAGGGAAGAGGTGGCATTTTTTTGTATGGTTTAAATGCTTATTGAAAAACAGTGCCCGAAAGATAGTAGACCAAAATAAGTTCTATTCTCAGCACCTGCCACTCTTGTCAGTTGGAGTTTTTTGGTTGTTGGCAAGAGAAATAGTATCTGGTTCACATGAAGAAAAATGTGTTTTAGAAACACATTAGGTAGTTCATGGAAATTGTAGGAAAAACGGAACAGTCAAGGTTCCAGGAAACAGAATCTAGGATACTAGGGGACTTGGTCAAAATCCATTTCCTAGGAGATTGGAATGGTTGGGTTCTTTTAAGTCCTTCTTGAGATTCAGGTTCTTAGAGGTGAGATTTAGATTGGATCATTCTTGCATGGAGCCACCCTTTAAAACGTGGCACTATAACTAATAGCCTACTGGAGCCACAGAGACTGGAGAGGTTCACTTTCCAAAGGATGCCTAAACTGTGGCTTCTACAAGAAGGGACAAAGGATACCAGACAGGTGAATACAAGAGCCCCACCACAGACAATGGGCTTGAGTTGTTTCTGAAACTAAATCTGTATTTACCCTCATTCTCATTCATATGTGCAAACACCCCCCATACACCCATATTTTATACGTTGCTTAATCTCTGCCACTTTTTCCCTTCATTCATTATAATATGGTTGACATATTGAGTATGATACTATACTACCAGCTACTTTTATCCTCTCAAAGAAAAAACATTAAAGAAATGCTGGAGCCCCTAAAGATGCATTATTATCTAATGTAATATGATAGATTCTGAAGTCAGCTTAAAATGGAGAATTGTTTTGGTTTGTTGATAGTTTACTCTTTTTTCAGGGGGTGAAGTATATTTTCACATTGTTTTGTTTGAGTGGAATTTTTATTGACTGACATGAATATTCTTATCTACTAGTAGGAGGAGATTCTCCTGCTGAAATAAGCTTTTTCTTCTGGTGTACTCTTTAGCATCTGATCTAGAATTTGACTTGCTATAATTAAAAACATCTATAGTACTGTTATAAATCTAAAGTTTGCACTTATATATACATTGGTTTAAATGAATTCTCAATGTATTTTAATGTGGGAAGAAATTTCCCATTGCAGTTCTCATGGCAAGGGTGTCATATCATCATGGGATTATGTTGGGGAGCAAACCTCTGACATCATAGACCATGAAGTAGAGAGAAAGAGAGAGAGGACACCTGGGCTGGGATTCCTCTGAGATCATGCCCCCAATGACCTAACAATCTCCTACTGGCCCCACTTTCTTAAAGTTAGACCTCTAAGTTGTTCCGCCTTGGGGACCAAAGCCATGATCTTTGGGGGATAGTCAACGTCTGAACCATTGTGTCTCACTAGGATGCTTGCTAAGAATACAGATGCCTTCTACTTTTGAAATTTGTAGGTCTTGGTAGGGATTCAAAAGTCTAGTTTTACCTAATATTTCAGATGATTATAATGCAGGTAGTCTGTGACTATACTTGGGAAAACCCTGCTCTAGGTGATTTTGTATTCACTTTGATTTAGTGTCAAGAGAAAAAAGAATTATGTAAAAATAGATCAAAGGTTTAGACTTGGAGTACTGCAACATTTAACATTCAGATCATTACTGTAGAACTACTTTTCTGCCAAATTGATCAAGATTTCTGTGTTTGCTAAAATATTGACAACTTCATCAGGAGTTGTCAGTGGATCTTACATTCTTTAATTGCATTTTAGTTCTAGATGCATCTCTGATGTAATAGTTTTGTGTGTGTTGGTATAGCAGGATAAACTGGAATGTTTCATTTTCCTTGTTTTTGTTCAAAATGCATTAATATTCTTTGATAAATACAATATAACAGGTATACCAAGACATGTTTAATCTGATATTCTCTTTAAAATTTTAGTTTTTATGCATGTATATTTTATTTTTTCTGGAAGTTCGTTTTTTTTTTTTTTGAAGTTTGTTTTTTAAAAAGGCTTTTTTAGTAAAAGCCTTTCACTTAATTTCTCTCAACATACGATGGTTTGAGTTGTGTCATCTTTTTTTTTTATTATTATTATACATGAGTGGATCTGACACTGTCAGTGACACAGTGGAAAGGATTCAACTCCTAAAAGTACTGGGGATCACTTTAAAAGTCACAGAGAACCAGTGGACCAAGATGGAGTACAAAAATTAGAGTGTTTATTTCTGATCAAAATTAGAAATATTGCTAACCTCAAGCATAGTGCCTAGCTCTATAAGGCAAAGGACATATTTTACTATATTAACATGGAAAACATTGGTTATGTATTGGTATTTTAAGTCATGCCTGAACATAGTTGTAATCATCTGCAGAATCATCTGTGTGTACAGAGAATCCGGACAGCTAAGGGCCAAACTCCAGCTGATTCTACATTTTACAAATAACCATAGCTTTCAAAAGTTTCATTGGAGGAAAAGAAAATGGAATAGGTTTTGTCTTACTGAGCTAAGAAAAGGTCCTTAAAGCATAAATAATGACATATTTAGTGGTGTGAGTTCATCATTATGTGTTTAATTTCTACTTTGTTCAAATTACTAAGATACATTTCTGGATAATGTTAAAATTAACTGGTCAGTTTTGATGTACATTGTCCTTGTTTTTCATTTAAATTTTTCCAGTCTGAGAGTTGAACTCAGGGGTGCTTTGCCCTTGAGCTATAGTTCCAGCCTTTTTTGTATTTTGAGAAAGGTCCTCACTGAGTTGCCCAGGGAAGCCTTAAACTTGAGATCGTCCTGCCTGTGTCTCTCCAGTCTCTGGGATTTACAGGTGTGTGCCACCATACCTGGCCTGGCATTTTTCTAATGGTGTAACGAGAAAAGTTAGGATTTCAATGGAAGTGGCTTTGCTAAATTTTATATTCTAGTGTTTTAGTTGCAGAACCCTTTTATATTCTAGTGTTTTAGTTGCAGTTACATAGTGTAAACCTTATGATATATTTATAATATAAAATATACTTTCCTTTGAAAAATCTTCACTAATATTTTATAGTATTACGGGTTAATAGTTTAATGGGCTACTTTCTGATATCATATTTTTTACTATTTTACATAATATTAAGTTAAAAGATTCTCTTTAATATCTTTTGTTAAAGCATTTTCAAAAAAAGGAAGAGAAAGAAAAGTGTTTTGCAGGTTTTCCAAAATATGTTTATAGGTACTTTCTGTAGGACAAAAGTAGTGACCTATCAAACTAAAAAATATGGTGCTAATTTTGCCGTATGCTGAAGCCTTGCTTATTTTATATTTTTAGTCATGATAAAAATATATTCTGAATGTTTTGGTAGTGTCTGTGTACTACTTACCAGAATAGAGGTTTCTCTGTCCTTGATTGATAGGATAAAATACATTTATAATTGTTCCTAAAGCAGAACATTTCCAAACATTTCTGGCAACTTCGCTTTCCTTCCATTGTAAATTCATGGTTATATAGAGAAGAAATCTTCAATGAATTGGTGCCTGTGTTTCACATCAGATAACTTTATACAAGCAAGAGTGTACTTTAGACTCCAGGGTCTGGCAGCTGCCAGAGGTGGGAACTTGAATGACAACTGGAAGAAATTTATCATATTAGAAATTGTCTTTATATAATGTGAATGTGAGGAAAGAGTTCCTATAAATTTTGAACTTTCAAAATGTGTGATTAAAATGGAAAGATTTACTGAAATCTGAAGATTTACTGAAATCTGCCTGAATGTTTATTGGTACAGTAGGTGATTTTTAAGGGACTCTGGAGTTCGGGTATATAAAATCATAATCATCATCTTCAGAAAGCAAGTAGAAAAATATACAAAAGGACCAAAGTCTACAAAAGTGGGGAGGCCATTGGATCACCACCGCTCCATATCCCATTCTTTATCAATCTTTCTTACTATGTTTAATACCTTCCTTCCAAGAAATTTCAGCATTTAGAACGTAACTTTACACGTACATGCTTTAGTGTATACGTAAATGGAATAAATACAGAAATGAATAGGTAGGGAAAAGTGTTAGTAAGAGAATGGAAAGAGTTTTATCACTGTCCATTATAAGATTCTGTACTCTTAGTAAATCTGGAACCCAAGGTTGCCTACGAGTGTTGGGTGGGAGGACAGAGATGACCATCTATCTTACTTGATTGTAGCTATTCACATTTCATTTTGCTGTTTGATCCTGTGACTTTCCTGTACTCTTGTCTAGCGAGTTGTTCTTGGCTCCAAGCTACCTCTTTAGAAGGTCTCTCTGATTTCTCTCTGGGATGAGATTACTTGCTGCAAAATTTTAAAGACCTATTTTAGTCCACACATTATTTTTCATCTTGAAAAAAAAAGTGTATGTTAGCTTTGTTTTCTTCTCTTATTGTCTTTTGTTTATTTTTCTAAACATCATCAAGCCAATATAATTAATATGCATATTCACAATGAGACATGCTTCCTGTGAAAAAGTACAATTATCTTAGTTAATAGACTTTTTAAGATTGTTTTTATTTTTAGTGCATTGTAGTTATACATAAGAGTGTGGTTAATTTTGACATTCATAAATGCATATAACATAGCTCCTCCACTTCAATTCCTAGTACTGTCTGCTTCTCTTCCTTCCCTTGATCCTTTTCCTTTACTCTGTTGTTCTTCTATTTATTGATTTATTTTGTAATTGGTGCATTATAGTTATATATAAATTTGAATGCATCAGCCGAAGGGGCCCCAGCAAACTTCCAGCTGCCAGCAAACTTCTAGCTGCCAACTGATTGGCTCCTCAGCGGTGATGCTCATTGGGCTGTTTCCCTGCCCTTTCAGACCACAGAGCTGCTCATTGGGGGCCTTTTTTTGGCTCTTCCCACGTGACCCAGCCAATAGGCCTCAAGAGCAGGAGGAGTGGGGGAGGTTGAGAGGCTTGTGGGAAGCCGGTGGTGGCAGTTGGGCTCTGAGAGTTTTTCCTGAGGAGCTGTGTGGTGTGGTGTGTGTGTTCAAAAATAAAGTTCGTTTCTTTTGACAAGTGGCTCCTGAATTGTGCCCAGCCAGACTACGGCATTTCGCCTAGCCGTCTCTCTGCAAAATTCCTCATTGGCAACCTTCCATAACAGGTATTGTCCTCCATTTAGCACAGCTTTACACATATTAGCCCAATCTGCTGGCGTCATGTTCAAGTTGTTAATGGATTCGACCAAGCTTACAGTGAAGGGTGCTTGAGGACCATAGGTTGTTACAGCCTCTTTTAGCTGCTTCACTGTTTTGAAATTTAAAGCATGGTGAATTCGCTGCCCTCCTTCCTCAAATACAGGGCATGTTAATATTTGAGATCCTGTCTCAGGATCCCATCCATCAACTGCGGGGGTTGGGGGCCTCCCAGCATATGGAGGTGGCCTTGTTGGTTGGACACTTACGTCCTCTGGTGATAGAAAGGTGTTAGTAGCAGTCTCCTGTAGAGGTGGCGCTGTTGGTTGGACACTTACGCCCTCTGGTGATAGAAAGGTGTTTGTAGCAGTCTCCTGTTGTAACTTTCCCCCTGATGGCTTTTTCTGCTCTAAACTTTCTTTCTCTGTCTGACTAGTTCGAGAGACCTTCTCTTTTACTTGAATTTTTTCCTCTGTCTGACTAGCTCGAGAGACCTTCTTTTTTACTTGAATTTTTTTCTCTGACTAGCTTGAGAGACCTTCTCTTTTACTTGAATATTTCTACTATAACTATAATACAACCCAACAAGATAACGCCAAACAAAACTGAAACAGAATGAAACAAAATTGGAACAACGGAAAATCAATATAGCTTTTCTATCCTCCTGAAATGTCCATCCGTCCTTTCTCCCTATCTGTTCCTCAGATGTGATCGGTTTTTCTTCCATTTTACACATCTCCAGGGACAGGCGACTTAAAACAAAAGTGAAGCAAAACAAAAGAAGAATCTTAAAATGGCTACCAATCCTCTCGCCCTTCCCTCAGGGGCGAGCAGTTTACCTTATCACTTACCCTCAGTCGTTCCCGTGCGAGCCACCAAATGCCGCAGTCTGACTGGGCACAATTCAGGAGCCACTTGTCAAAAGAAACGAACTTTAGTTTTAGAACCACACACACCACACCACACAGCTCCTCAGGAAAAACCCTCAGAGCCCAACTGCCACCACTGGCTTCCCACAAGCCTCTCAACCTCCCCGCAGAGGAGCCAGTCAGTTGGCAGCTAGAAGTTTGCTGGGGTCGCTGTGAGCCAATCATCAGCTGGCAGTTGAAAGTTTGCTGGGGCCCCTTCGGCTGTGGCTCTCAACAATGATGGAATCATACACATACCTGGAGTCATTTGGTCAACTATATTCCTCAGTTCTTCCCTTTTGTCCCCTCTCCTCCTTGGCTCCTTGATTCTACTCTACTGCTCTCTTTTCTATGTTTAGAAGATCATTTTTTATTTCTTTTTTTCTCTCTAGCTTCTACATATGAGAGAAAACATTTGATCCTTGACTTTGAATATGGCTTATTTCATTTAAGCATGATGTTCTCTAGTTCCAGCCAGTTACCAGAAAGTGACATAATTTCATTCTTATTTATGGATGAGTAGAACTCCATTGTGTATACAGACCACATTTTCTTTATCCATTTGTTTTTTGATGAGTACCTAGAATTGTGCTGGTATAAACTAGATGTACCTGATTCACTAAAGTATGTTGATTTTAGATCTTTTGGATAAATACCAGGGAGTGTTATAGCTGAGTCATATAGTGGTTCCATTCCCAATCATTTGGGGAATCTCCATACTGCTTTCCAAAGTGGTTGTACTAATTTGTAGTCCCACCAACCATGTATTAGCGTATCTTCCCTGCCCCCCATATCCTTGCCTGCAATTGTTGTTATTTGTATTTTTTCTGAGTGCTGTTCTCACTGGCATGAGATGAAATCTCAGTGTGTTTTGATTTGCATCTCCCTGGGATTTCACTAAAGATGTTGAGCGATATATATATATATATATATATATATATATATATATATATATATTGACCCTTTGTATTTCTTATTTTGATAAACGTCTCTTTTCCATTTGTTAAGTGGGTTATTCAATTTTTTTGGTGTTGTCTGAGTTCTTTATATATTCAGGTTATTAATCCTCTGTGGGCAGAGTGCCTGGCAAAGAATTTTCCTTACTTTGTGGGCTTTCTTCAGGCTATTGTTTCCTTCACTGGGCAGAAGCTTTTTAATTTAATGCTCTCCCACTTACTGATTCTTGGTTTTGTTCCTTGATCTTTAAGAGTCTTACTATAGAAGTCAGTGCCTTCACCAATGTGTTGTAATATTGCCCCTATGTTTTCTTCTAGCAGTTTCACTGTTTATGGTCTAATTTCTAGGTCTTTGGTCCACTTTGACATGACTTTTGTGTAGGGTGAAAGGTAAGGATCTACTTATATTCTTCTGTATATAGATATCCAATTTTCCCAGCATGATTTGTTAAAAAGGCTTTTTTTTCCAACTTGATACTTGACAACTTTTTCTAGGATCAGATGACTGTATTTATGTTGATTCGTCTCTGTCTTCTAGTTTGGTCTTTATATCTGTTTTTAAAGCCAATACTATGCTGTTTTTGTTACTCTTACTTTGTAGTATAGTTTGAAATCAGGTATCATACCTCCAGCCTTGTTCTTCTTACACAGTATTACTTTAAAGGCTACTGTGGGTCTTTCATATAAATTTTAGGACTATTTATTCTAGTTCTGTATAGAATGTTATAGGTATTTTGATGGAGACTATGTTGAATCTGTAGTTTGCTTTTGGTAATGTGACCATTTTGATGATATTAATTCTACTTATCTATGAACATGGTAGGTAAATATGCCTTTTTTGAAAACCATAAATTCTCTATAATAGTATCTGAATACACTGCTTCTCCTTTTGTTGCTTTGGGAAATTTTCAGACTTTTAGTATCTTTTTTTTTCTTATAAAATAAAAGTGGTGAATACAGATATGGTCTTCCTTAAAGTAACAATTTAAAATTCAGATAAGGTTAGGCATAGTTTTTCATTAAATCACATAAAAAATAGATAGTTTATTGAGTATGTTATTTGCAAGGCTCTGTGTGGTCCTCCCACCTTTTGAAGCTAATGGCACTAGAGAGGCGCTAAGGATGTGATATAGCACATGAGAGAAAAGCCTCAGAGAATGGAGGTATAGTAGTCTAACAGAGCCCACCAATTATAAGTAGTGTACTGACCCTTGCATGCCTGAATTTTTGCCCTGAACTAAGTAATAGATACTTATAGTTCTTCCTTTCTTTCTTCCATCTGATAATGCAGTCTGTCTTAAAGACATTTTTTCTTCTGTGTTTGAATCAACATTTTGATAACAGAAACCTGCATGTTTGAATATTTTAATTTTCTGGATTTTGGATCTCTTGAAGTACCCTAAAGTATATAATATGTCCAACATTTTTTTTCTGCATTATTAGCATTGGAGGCTTTTGCTTCAGAGAACCTATGGACAGTTAGACTGTCAGTTGTCTTTGTGAAATAGACATAGAACCTGTGATTCAAAGATTTTAATTTTTAAGTAGGAGCCAGATGAACCATTCTGTATTGGACTGAGTAGAGATATAAGTATATAAATATCTGAATATGATAGCTTAACAATCACAGGGTGGTCTCATTAGTTACCATAATAATGAAAATACTTTGGTATTTTATTCAATTAGAACTGGATAAAGCCTGGCGGTGCCATCTAGGAACATGGTTAAATTGAACATTTTAATTGATTTATGTATGCCACAGATTTCTCATTTATAAAATAGGAATAATATTTGATATAGATGATTTTGATCTGGCTTAACTAAAATAATGTGTGTGTGTGTGTGTGTGTGTGTGTGTATGTATGTAGTGCTTGCATGAAACAACATACTTAGTTTGTTCCAGCTGCCATAACAAAGTACCTTATACTAGATAATTTATAAGCAACAAAAATTTGTAGTTCACAGTTTTAAAGGCTTAGAAATCTCAAATCAAGGCATCGGCAAGTTTGGTGTCTTGAGAGGGTTCCTCTCTGTCTCAAAGGTTGCACTTTCTTATTGTATCCTCCGTGGCAGAGGGACAAGCAGTCTCCCTCAATCCTCATTGATATGGGCACTAATCCCATTCATGAGTGCAGGGTCCTAGTAACCTAATACCTCCCGAAGATCTCATACTTTATTTCTGTCACCTTGGGGGATAGATTTCAGCATGTGAATTAAGAATTTGGAGAGGACAAAAACATTCAGACCATAGCAGTTATTCTTTCTGTTCTTAAATGTATAAGGTATTCCAAAAGAAGGATGATTAGGATCAGCAAATATACCTCAAGAAAGAAATTAGAGATTGGAATTTGAGATAACTTAATAAATGAGACGTTGGAAAGTAAGAGGACTGGTAGACATTTGTTCATTCAGGCAGTGCAGGGCATTGAACCCAGTGCCTCACACATGCCGGGCAAGTGCTCCAGCATGGAGCTACGTCTGCAGCCTGAAATACATTTCTTGAATGATTTTATTATGAACAGAACTTTCCAATGATCTTAAAAAAACCATCCTGTTGAACTAGAAGACAAATTATTAAGGCTTCAAAATAATACAAAGTTATTTCAAGATAATACAAAGATATTTCTATCTTATAATAGAAGAGGCATAAGTGTCATTTATTATTTTCCTTATTTGCTAAAGCTCTAAAATATTTATATCAGATCTGAAATCACTACTTGACAACTGAATACCAGTCTAAACTATAAAAATTTCCACTCACACCCTTTGTGAACAAATCACTAAGTTTAACATTTTTGTAGAGGTTTCAAGAAACCTCTTGACTTGGAAACAAATATGCAAAACCAGTATACTGGAATATGTAGATAAATTTTGAAACATTACATTTCCTCAAACTACAGATCTTGTTCCCTTGTTTTAATGTTTGTTGTCATGAAAATAATCACAAAGCCACATACATGCCTAATGCTTAGTGAAAACCTGGTGGCTGCAGAGATAACTAGAAGTATAACATGTTGCATTTATCTTTTTAACCCTTTTAATATAACTTACTGCTCTCATAGTATTTCCAAGAAGGTTTGAATACACCAATCCCATGCAGATGCAGATTCTTAGTTCTTTGATTTTTGTAATGTGAAAAACAGAGGGGAAAAAAAAGATAAACAACTGAAAGGGAATGGCACATAAAATCTAGCATTTAATTTTTTGGTCCTTGTACTTTTAGGAATCTATTCCCAAGAAAATAAATGCATCCAGATTGGAAAGGAAGAAATAAGACTTTCCCTATTTCTAGATGATATGGTTGATGTAGAAAATCATATGTCACACTGAATATATTTTCTCTAAGATTAGCAATAACACAGGGATTCCCATTCTCATATTGCTTTCAAAATTCTTAGGGATCCTAACCAAGATAATGAGATAAGAAAAGTGAAGGTACTCATGTTGGATAATAAGAAGAAAAAATTCTCTTTATTTCCAGATAACCTGATAGTCCATATAGAGAATATATATATGGAAACTAAAAATCCATAGTATACAAATTTTTATAGTTTAGCGGAAATTTTTATAGTTTAGACTGGAATTCAGTTGTCAATAATATGGCCACATGTCAACATTTTTATCCTGTCAAGGTGATCATCAGTTATATCTAGAGCAGGTTTGACCTTTGCCTTATTCTTTGAGTATCTTTAGGTACTCACCTTTAAGGAAGTCTGTAATCCTGATGTAGCAGCAACCTTCACTCCACTTTGCACCTTTCCTGCCAGGTGCCTATCTTCACCATCCAGGTGGAGTGTCTAGTTATTCCTACATGAAAAACATGGACATTGCATTTTATTAATAGGTTGAGGGGCCATCCCATTTCTGCTAAGGTGAGTATAGGAATTCAATAGAAATGAGTTTTACTGGCTTCATCTCTGGTTTGGTTTAGGAATGAAAAGCAAATGCAGTGAATCAAATGTAATTCCATCTGTGCCTTAATGAGATTCAGACACATTTATCTGTCTTTGTTCCTCACTTCAAGCCTGCTCTACCCAGGGAATATTTGGGTAAAACATAGAGGATCAGTCTTCAAGTTTTAAAAAGGTAAAAGTGGTTTTATAAATGATATTAAAATATATTTTAATAGAAAAAAGGTAATAGATTTTAGGACATCAATGCAAGAATTCCACACAAAAGAGAAACTAGGATTATACCCTAATATGTAATATGCTGTAAGTTAGTGTTAGATTTTTCATTTGTTGTTATTTTGCTTTCCTCTTTTATACATAAATAAAGGACAATAGGACTGGAGTAGATTAGTTGGTATTGGTGGGGAAGCCAGGGTTATTTAGAATAAATGCAGCAAATAAATATATCAAATAAATGCTATTGTAATGAAAGTTTGGACTACTTAAGTTTTTCTCCTCTACTTTTATCCAAATTGTTAACATTATTTTGCATTGAGGATAGGCACTGGAAGCAGTGTACACCTTTTTGAGAACCACTGTTAGCAATGGATTTGTTCTTTATGTGACGTCAGGGCAGATTTGTCTACCCTTGGGACAAATCAAGAGTGCACTTCCTGAAATTCACCAGTGAGGAGCTATTAGCCATTTGGAAGAAGAGAAATAAAAGGGATTAAGGAGTTTTCCATGAACAGAAATTCAGCTAAACTATTTATTATATGATTAATCAACTGATATTGCTTTAACTAAGTCTGAGATATTAGGTAGTTTAGATATAGAATTTTTAAAAATCAGATTTGGTGAGGTATAACTTAGACCCTGAAAATAATCAATTTTAGGTATATGATTCACATATTTTTTGTATACTATGATTTTTAGTTTCCACATATATATTCTCTATATGGACTATCAGGTTATCTGGGAATAAAGAGAATTTTTTCTTCTTACTATCCAACATGAGTACCTTCACTTTTCTTATCTCATTATCTTGGTTAGGATCCCTAAGAATTTTGAAAGCAAGATGAGAATGGGAATCCCTGTGTTGTTGCTAAACTTAGAGAAAATATATTCAGTGTGACATATGATTTTCTACATCAACCATATCATCTAGAAATAGGGAAAGTCTTATTTCTTCCTTTGCAATCTGGATGCATTTATTTTCTCTTCTTGTACTATATTGAATAAAAGTGTTAAGAGCAGACTTTTTTTTTTCTTGTTCCCAATTACAGGAGCAAAGTGTGAGATAATATTATAATGTTATCTATAGGTTCTTCTGAAACAACTATCAAATTGAAGAAGTTACTCTCTTCCTATTTTTTTCTGAACATTTTAAAAATTATAAGTGGGTGTTGAATTTTCTGTATCAGTTGACATGACCACATGTCCATTTTTTTATCCTATCAACCCAATCATCAATTACATAAATATATTTTGGAATAAAGAACCAGCCTCACATGGAATAAACCCCATTGGGTTATTTTGTTATGACTCTTTTTAATGTGATTTTATTAAATTAAAAATTTTTTTAGTTGTAGATGGACACAATGCCTTTATTTTATTTATTTTTAGTGTTGCTGAGAATCAAACCCAGTGCCTCAACACATGCTAGGTAAGCGCTCCACCACCGAGCCACAACCCCAGCCTATAATGTTAAATCTTGTTAGTGATATTTCGTTAAGGTATTTTGCATCAATATTCATGAAAGATATTGATGTGTAGTTCTTTCTTTTTTTGTTCTTCTGTTTTCTTCATCTGGTTTTAGTATCAGAGTAATAATAGCTTCATAAAGTGAATATTGTATGAAGTTGGTGTTAATTTTTCTTTAACTATTTGGCAGAATTGTCTCATAAAACCAATTGGGTCCTAGAGATTCCTTTGTGAGGATTTTTAAGTAAAAAATGTTCTTAATAGTTATAGGGCCATTCATTTTATCGATTTCTTCTATTGTTTTACTTTTTTCAGTTCACTTCATCTCTTTGTTATTTACTTTCTTCTATTTGCTTTGGATTTATTTTGCTCTTGTTTTTCTGAGTTCGTCAGGTGAGAGCTTAGCTTATTGTTGTAAGACTTTTTCTCCTTTCTAATGTATTCATTTCATTCTATAAATTTTCCTCTCTATACTATTTTATGTCTCATAAATTTTGATACATTAGTATTTTCCTTCAGTGTGTTTTTCTTTACTTCCCTTGAGATTTCCTTTTTGACTTATGGGTTCTTTAAATTATATATTTTAGTTTCTTAGTGTTTGGAGGATATTCCTATTATTTTAGTCTGATGTTATTTTAGTCAGAGAACACGATCAGTCCAATTTCAATTATTTTAAATTTCTTGAGATTTTAATGGACCAGAATATGTACTATCTTGGTATATGTCCTGGGAGATCTGGAAAATTTATGCAGGGAGAAGTCTGCTTTGTTACTGTTGGAAGGAGTAAGAGACTCACTTGGCTTTTATTTCTCAATTCTTTATATCTGAGGACAAGGCTTCTCACTACTGCTGGGTAGGAGTGGGAATTCTGGCTCACCTCGTCACCACTAACATCATGTTGAGGATGACCTCTGGTGATGTTATACTTATTACTGGGCAATAGTGATAGTTCTCTCTACTCTGTCTCCTATAATACCACCTCAGGTAGTAGGGAGCGGATCTCTTATTACTCATGGGCAGGGGGTGAGAGTTTTGGCTTTCTGTGTGATCCTCAATAATACAGTGGACTAGGGTGGTCTGGTGACTAACTGGCAGGGATGAAACAGCTAGGTCCTTACTTGGCTTTCTTATGCACTGGTTAGGATGTTAGGATACTCTTTACAACCTTGAGAAAGTGGAAGTCTAGGCTCTTCACTTGGCCTGGGCTGGTGTAGATGTGGTTGGACCATAGTTTTTCTGTTTGTCTGAGGTTTATTATCTAAAATTTTTCTATCTTCCCCGGCTGACCTTCTCCGGGTATCTTGACTAGAAAGAAGATGCTTTTGTTGGAGCTACTCCCTCACCCCTTATCTGCCTGTTGATATTTCTGAATAGCTAACTTTTCCCTAACTTCAAATCTTTGATGTCTGAGGCACAAAGGAGAGCCAGCCTCTTACCATGGATCCTGACGTCTCTAGCCAGCTTGCCTTCAGAGCCTTCTCATGTTTGTTGTGTAGATAACATCCAAGATTTATAGTCGTACTTTGTGGGAGGAATTGCATGGTGGAGTAAAATTATGTCTAGTCTGTATTTCTAGATATATGAATCCATAATCTGTATTTAAACAAGTTCTCTAGGATCTGGTGCTCTGGGTCATATGTTGAATAGCAATGCTGTAAATAATAGAGTTATTATTTTTGTCAATGTTGACATTTCATTTTTTAACAGAAGTTTGGTAATGGAGCACAGTAATGTTCTCCCTTATCCACAGTTCCACTTTCCATGGTTATAGTTACCCAGGGTCAACAGGCACTGTCATGGCTTGATGATCCTCTTCTGACATACTGTCAGGTCATTAATAGCCTGACCCTTCATCACAGTGCCTACGATATTCATCTCCCTTCATCTTACCAGGTAGAGATGGTATCATCTCCCATAACCACAAGAAGAAGGATGAACCCAGTACAATAAGATATTTTTTTTTTTTGTGAGAGAGGGAGAGCAGAAGCAAGAACATGTTTATACAAATTTTATTAACAGTATAATTGCTTTGTTATTATTATTATTGCTATTAATTTCTTACTATGCCTACTTTATAAATTAAACTTTATCATAGGTATCTATGTATATGAAAATACATGGTATATATGGGATTTGATACCATCACTTGTTTCAGGTACTCACTAAGGGTCTTGGAATGTATCCCCCATTAGTGAGGCAGGACCACTGTGCCAAGTTACTTTGGATGAAAACTAAAGATTTGTTTTGCTGTGTTTTATGATAATATTTTGAAGAATTTCTCCCTCACTTGTGCTCATAATTATCAAACATTACAGTTAATTTTGAGGGACCACTGATTGACCTGTGTCTTAACATGACACAAATCATTAACTGTAGTTTCCTGAGACACTTAAATCATTCTATGACTGTCAACATGAACTAGAAATGGATAAATGATTACTTTCACCTTTATTTTGACTATCTTAATATGTGACATAGTCAGTAATTATTCCCACTAGAGTACTTTCTGGCACACACTGTTTTTTTTCCTATTATATATTGGGATTCACTCAAACTGCAAAATGAAAGAAGCAGTGCTTCTCTCGAACAGAATCCAATTTTAGTGATCTTTTTTTCAAATAAATATTGGGGAGGAGACAAGATGACATTGCTAGTTTTTAAACTTAAAAACATTTTTTTAACGTGGACTAGTGGGTAAATTAGTCTATTCAGGTGAAAAAACGATAAGAAAATTGATTTTCATGGAAGCAAAATCTTGAGTTACTTTTATGTTGAGAAGAACTGTTTAGTTGTCTTTAATATATTATAATATGCTGCATAAGCCTATAGTGAATTGCTTTGCATGTTGTTAGAAGATATTATACTAGGGATCCTTCTGTATTTGGCATATATGCTGCAGTGACAGAGGGTAACATTTTATTTTCATAAGAAAAATGATCAGTATGTAGTTTTTTTTTTTTTTTTAGACTTCTTTTCTCCTATGGGGCATGGAATTTTGGCCTTAGCAAAAATCAGAGCTGCAATGGAATTGAGAATATATGAATATCAAAATATTTATAAAACATTATTGCTTCTTCTATTTGTCATTTGTATTGTCCAGGACCTTTTTCATTTTTCCTGGACTAGAATTTCCAGATGCAAAACTCAGTTCTCATTTCTGGATCTTCTTGTGTGTGTCTCAGGAATTCTAAGTGTCTGCTTTACATTACATAATTCTCCATATTTTGGCCTCAGACTAGGGGAGAAGTGGTCTGTCCTGGTATAACTTTCTTCATTGGGAGATCTCTGGCAGTTGTTCCCAAGCTTTTTGATCTTGGGACTTCTTATATTCTTAAAAATGATCAAAGATGATAAAGAGATTTTGTTTATATAGGTCATATCTATCTATATTTATTATATTAAAAATAAAAGCTGATAAAAATTTAAAATATTTATTATTTTATAACAACAACAATAAGTTGGTATGTACTAAAATAACTTTTGTGAAAGATACCTAGTTTCAAAAACAAATTTCATCATGATGGTTTTTTTTTTCACCAACCTCTTTAATATCTGACTTAATAGAAGATGGATGGGTTTTTGTATCTGATATTGCAGTGTTATATGTTGTTTTGGTTAACATATACAAAGAAAATCTGGTCTTCCAAACATACGTGGTTGAAAAAGAATGGAATATTTTAATAGTCTTTTCATATAATTGAGAATATACTTTGATTCTGTGCTAAAACTCAACAAATGGCAGCATTTTAAAGGTTAGTTACAATATGGAGTTTGAAGCCACATCAAATATTTTTGTACTCCTTTACATTAAAATCCATGTTGCACTTTCAGGAATCATTTATCCATGTCTGATTGTGTAATTTCATGCTGGGTCTTTAGGAAACTATAGGGCTACTGAGTTATAAAACATTATATCACTGACATTTATTATTGTATTTACACATCAAATTATTAGAAGAACTATTTAGCACTGAGAGGCTGACAAGCTCAGAGTGGCAGATACAAGAACTACAAAATTCTGAGTTTTGCATGAAAGCTTGAATTTTATCATTGACAACAAATCCTTTCTGTTTTTTTTCCTTGAAGGAATGGGCTCACTTCATTAATTTTCAATATATATGCCAAATACCTAAATTGAGTAACTATAATTTATGTTAATTATTACTTCAAGTAGAAATGATATTCCATGAAAAAGTGGTGATTTCGCCCCACACTGCAAACCATCACACAAATGTTCTTCCTTGAGACATTTTTGTACCTGCAGTAGAAGGCTTAATTGTCCCATAGTATGTCGACAATTTTGTCTTTAAGGCTGAAGATTTAATGAAAATAACAGTTGTTACTGCTTTATCAGTTTCTCATCTCCTACACAAACTTGAAGTCTTCTCTGAGGCAGCATATTTTTAAAAGTATGGCACATTGGGGAAGGTATTTGGGAGGGGATGTTTTAAATTCACCTTGCTTTTTAAAATTATTATAAGCCTAAGTGTGTGACAGTGATAAATATGGTGACTCCTTGTGCCGTTGGGTGCCAGTGCCAGGATTGGTGCTAAAGCCCATCAGTTTTACTCACCATCAATGCAAACACCAACATGTGACAAAGGCAAGAACAACTTCTTCATATTAAGGCAGGAATAGTTTTGATCTTGGAGAACCCCTTTAAAAGAATGGGTCTCAGGTGTCGCCAGGAATTCCCAGACCAAACATCAAGAACCAGTGTACTAAGTCATAAATATATAGGTGGTTCAATATAATTTTAAAAAGTACTTATTGTGGTCTATGTACTTTTTTTTGAAGGGGGGTGTCTTTGAAATTGTGTTCATCAGCTGTTTTGGTCATCATTGCTCTGACCAAAATTCCTGATACCAACTTAGAGAAGGAAAGATTTAATTTGGCTCATGGTTTCAGAGGTTTCTGTCCGTGATCAGCCAGCTTCATTCCTCTGGGTCTGAGGGGAGGCAGAATACCATGGCAGAAAAGCATGGCGGAGGAAAGCTGCTCATCTTATGGCAACCAGGAAGGAGGGAAAGGAAGGAAGAGAAGGAGTGTGGCAGATGAGTAGGGAGAGAGGAAGGGTTCAGGACAAAATGTACCCTTCCAGTGTCCTATTCCTCCAATTAGGCTTCATCTTCTACAGTTTCTGCCACCTCCCAATAATCATTCAAATGATTAATCCATCAAGTGAATTAATCCACAGATGAGGTCAATGCCCTCATGATTCAGCCATTTCCTGAAAGTCCCACCTATGAACATTGCTGCATTGGGGTCCAAGCCTTCAACGCACGAGTCTTTGGGAGACACTGCATATCTGAACCATATCAGAAATGTAAAAGAATTTCTGAAAATAGTTCCATTAATCCTCATTGTACCCCTGAAAGGTGTGGTGATTACAGTATCTGAGAGATGGAGAAACTAAGTCATTTTGTTTGTGGCCAGACAAAGTAAGAGAGAGGAATTACTGGATGGGGTGGAATCCTGATTGAAAAGGAAACCAACAGGAAGGGCAATAATAGTCTGGACTAGAATGGTTTGGACATAAGTCTTTCTCAGCTTCCACCTTTTCTCATCTTGTACACAAATTTGAAGTCTTCTCTAAGGAAGCGTATTATAAAGTATGGCATGTTGGGGAGGGGAGGGGGATGGGACAGGCCTGAGCTGGTGACCACTAAGGGATGAGGGTTTGACAGCCTTAAAAGGGGGAAGAAGCTGACTTTAATAAAGGTCCAATGAGTGCTAGGGACTTTGCAAGGCACTTTACACCTGTTAACTCTATTCCCACAACAGCCTGTGATGTCACTATGATCAGCCTCATTTTGGAGACAAGAAAGTGGAGCCTCTGACGGTAAACAACTGGGCTGAAGCTCCATTACTCTTGCGGGTTGGAGTTGCAATTGAAAACATCCCTTTACACTATAGTACAGTGTCTTCATATTATTATTAGTGAGCCTCCTGGGCTACATTGTTGACTGGTTAACTGCTACATACATTCGTATTCTAAATATATATCTGAATATCCACCTGCATGCTTCAGGTTCAATTTTTACCTTTCTGGGGAAAACACACACAATTTTGTATTAATTCATCCACTAGGGGGCACAAGAGTGCTAACTTGTTTAGTATCTAATGATCGATGAGTAGGGTTTAAATTATGATTGTAGAATGATTTATAATTATGTGTATATACTATAGGAAATTATATATGGAAAATTCTGAACAACTATCTAATGTTATTCTTAGTAAGGAAGATGCCATGCTATCTTCTTATTGAAACTTCAGGGAGCCTTCTTCCTTAAATATGAAAAATAAAAATGAGATGTAGTTCAACTTAGAAGTGTGACAGGCAGTTGAGGGATAATATGATATGAATTGACAAAATTAGCTGTGAACAAAGTCAGAAAGATTAAACTTTTTGTTTTCTTAGATGCATGTCAATTTTTCCATTATTTAATTTTGTTGTGATCTGTTTGAAGCAATGGTATCTATAAGAATAGGATTTACCTAAGTAATTATATAAGCATTAAAGTCAAGTATATATAACTTTTTACATATGGACAATGATTTTGTTAATTATTATCTATTTTTCCAGATCTGCCATTCAAATATGGCTAGGTGTGAGGAGAGCCTCTCAACTAATATGTCTAGTTAGTCATATATGTAATTACCATATGGGTAATTTCTAGTAAGATTATGAAGTACCTTTATAAAATGAAAAGGTGAGAACTCTGAAATAATTACATAATTTTTGCCATTAAGGTGTTCATATGTGAACAAATCTTGGATGTTATCCTGATTTTTTATTATTAAGACACCTGCAAAAGATGGTGGTCAGTAGATTCTTGGGATTCCTAGGTATAATGTTCATGGGAGGGAATGAAATAAAAAATATTTATGAATTTGCATCTATAGATTTAGCAGTTAGAAATTGGGCATGAAGGAATTGGAGTAGCCAAACATGACTCTTAGACTTCAGGTTGGGAGACTATGGGAAGTGGAAGAGAGAAGCAAGGTTTTCTGGAAGATTCTTTAGCAGGAAATAGAAATTTCAAATATAACCTTGAAATAGTGTGTGAGTACTTTCAGTGTGTCCGGGCTATAGTGAGGGTTTTAACACTATGTATTTAATCATGTCCATAGCTCCTAAAGGTGTTACCATCTTTCATGGGCAAACAAGGAAGCTGATTTAGGGAGGTCCTGTATCTCATCTAAGACCACGTAGCTGGAAGTGGTGGAACTTAGAATTGAACCTAGACCTATGTGACCCTCAAGCACAACGTTTTCTACCTGAATACTCTGGGAATCACTCAGATAGCTATAGTGGAAGCTAACAGGTATCAATAGAAATGTTGAAGAAGTGTATGTACAAACAGAGCAGAGAATACGCCCAAGGGTGGAACTTGGGCCAGTACATTGGATTAAATAGAACCCCCAGGGACATATAGAAGATGCAGAGAGGTAGGGGGGATACTAGAAAAAAAAACATTGCATCCAAGAAAAAATAATTAGAGTATCCTTGAAGCCTCTCAAGGATATTCTTATTTATTTATTTATTTATTTGATTGGTATATAAAATCATGCATATTTAAGGAGTACAAAATGATGTTTTAATACACAAATAAATTGTGTACTGCTCAAATCAGGTTAAGCACATCTGCTTGAACATTTATGATTTTTCCATGCTAACCATTGTCAAAATCTTTTCTTCCAGCTTTTTAAAATGCGTGACATACTACCATTGTGTACAGTCACTCCACTGTGCAGCAGAACACCAGAACTTTCTTGTCCTATCTAAATGTAACTAAGCAGCTGTTGATGAACCTTCCCATCTCTCCCTCCTCGACTCTTCCTCTAGTAATCATTGTAATATTCTTAACTTCTAAGAAATCAGCTATTTTAGATTCCACATATGAAATCATGTGGTGTGTTTCTCTGTGCCTGTCTTATTTCACTTAACATAATGATCTCCTTTTTCATCCATCTTGTCACAAATGACAGGATTTCATTCTTTTAGTGGCTGGATAGTATTTCATTGTGTACATGTGCTGCATTTTCTTCATCTGTTTGTCAGTTGATGGACACTTAGGTTGTTTCCATTTCTCCTTTATTGAGAATAGTGCTGCACATAAACACTGGAGGGCAATGTCTCCTAGATATGCTGATTTCATTTCATTTCCTTTGGATATATTCCAAGTGGTGAGATAGCTAGATCCTATGGTAATTCTGTTTTTAAGTTTTTGAGGAACCTTCATACTGTTTCCATTAATGGCTGTGCCAATTTATATTCCAATTAAACAGTCCCTTTTTTTCCACATAATCATTTGCACTTGTTATTTTTGATCAAGGCTTCCATTTTTTCTCACCTGCCCAATGACAAATCCTTTTGGCTCTGCCTTCAGAATATATCTAGAATTTGACTACTCTCTATAGTCTAAGCTACTCGCAACTCCTGGGTCTAATAAGATTTCCTGCAACTATTCTTGTTCCCCTGCTATGTTTTTTTTTTTTCCTCCCATAGAGCACTCAGACCATTCCTTTCAAAATGTAGGTAAGATTGTCACTTCTCTACACAAACTCTCCACTGGTCTTTGTCATTCAGCATATCATCCATACACCCCACCATTGGCCCACAGGCTGCACATGCCTATGACACAGTAACCTGCTCTGGATATTTCTTTTACATTCTCCCTGGGCCACGGGAACCAGTCTCAGCCCAACATCTCTCTATCTGGATCCTAGTGCTGACTGCCTGTCTGACCTGCTTTCTGTCAAGATCTTTGCCTCTCTGTCAGAGAGATCTTCCCCCAGCCAGCCTCTTTCAAATAGCATATTGTAGTTATCATATTGCATGCCTTCTTTCCTTTTTGTCTTATATATGATCATCACTTGAAATACTAAGCTTGTTTGTTTATATTAATTGCCCCTGAAGCTTCTACCCTATGCCCAAACTTTATGAGGTTAGAGACTTGCATTTTCTGTTTCCCTTCTGTATCCCTGGTATATAGGTATAGTAAATGTTCAACAAATGTTTGGGAGGAATAAATACAGCCAGGGTAGCTTTTAAAATGAATGAATCAGATCAGGTCACTGCCATGTTTGACCCTCCTATCCCAGTAGTCTCCCATCACTGTCATAATACAATCCAGACTCTCTTAAAAGATTTTCAGGTTCTTCCGCAATCCACGCCTTGGCTGAGACATACCTCTAGCCTTTCTACTCCACTCTGGTTGCTACATTTCAGCCTCATTGGCCTTCTGGTTCTTCCTAGGACTTGCTAGCTTCTCTTGCTGTTTCCTTTGCCAGCAGCTTCTACACAGTTGGCTCCTTTGGATCCTTCACACCCTACTCAAGCATTGCTTCTGCAGAACAGCCTCCCTGAACTTACCTGTCTTCAAACTTTTCCATTCCCCATACAAATGTACCTGTCCTTCCACTCAGATCTCTGTATGACTCAGGCTGATTTTTAGCATTGTTACTGTCACTAACTAAATAGTGGTGTTTATTATTTGTCTCTGTCCTGAATTGGATTGTAAACCTCATGAGGGCAAGGGCTTTTCTGTCTGATTTAGCATCTCACTCCCAGCACCTGGATGCAGTATTGGCACATCTGAGAAACCCAGTGTTTAGAGTATGAAAGACTTCTGCCATTCCTGTGAGGATGACTCCTTTTATGGCCAATGTTTGAATATTCTTTTTAATCATACACCATTTAAATGAATACCTAAAACTTCTAAGGAGATAGTTATACATTCAAACACTAGCAAATTCTCTATCAAGCTGGCTCATGGAATACACTATAGAGACTCTATTTTTTTTTTCTTTGCACATGTATAGGAATGCAAATCTTACAAACTTTCAGGGTGTTATGATTTTTATTCTTAATTGTTGCCAACAGTGTTTAACTATTGAGGTAGTTGAGTTATATTTTGGATTCCTCAAGGATGGAGAATGTCACAGTCTCATATCCCTAGCACTTTCCCCAAAGTTCAGCACAGAGTAGATATTCCATAAATATTTGTTAATGGTAATTTTAAAATTTTATAGAATTGTTTTAAGATTTTTTTTTTTTTTTTTTTTTGGTAAAAATCTTTGCAGTTGTACAGATTTCAAAACTGGGTCCCTCCCCCACCTCCATGAAACTTAACCTTTAAGAAATGATCAGTTCCTGACAAACTCTAGAAAAGAAATAAAGGTGTTAATAGTCCCATGCTAAGTTTAAATTCTGTCTGCCGGGCTAGAGAAATGGAGGAGACCTGAAACCATTTATTCACCTACTGTACCTCTGTATTTGGATGGGGTGGGGTGGTGGCAGGGAATGGCTCTGGGCCCAGCATCCTCCTTCAATCTTATTTCCTTTTCGATAAAACAGTCAGTGTTCAGTGTGGCTCCAGAAGTTTTGGTTTGGGGATTGAAGGAGCGTGCAGCAGGTAGCCGTGACGCAGGCTTTGCACAGTCTCTGAGCTGCACACACCTTAAGCCAACAGAGCCAGTGAAAGGCGGCAGTGTGTGAACTGAATCCATGCTTTTAAGATGGAGCAGCACCTTTTCAATGAAAGCACGTTTATACCAACTCCTTAAGAAGTTTAGGCTGTCTCTAGAAACTGGTCCCCCTTTAGCCAAGACCCATGTGTTTGTCTTGGCCGGCTGGCTGTGTCTGCTTGGCCAGTGCTAATGCTAGGATGTGAAACTGATGAAACACAGAGCTCTTGATCCTTTTCAGTGAAGCTTCTATTTGGTTAATGGCAGGGTAGAGCCTTTTGCTGCTAGCCACCTGTAACTGGCCAAGTTGAAAACAAAAAATAAATGCAGAGATGTAGAAGAGGAAATTTTTCTTTAAGAAAAACTTAGCAAATGCTTCAAATTTTTTTTCAGTTTGCCTATTTTAATATCCAAAATAGGGTTTAAAACACTGAAAAGAACGTTAAAGAATTCACCCAATCCCCACCATTATATTTGGGCAGCGGCACTGGTGGAGATGGGGTGGAGATGGATAGTCTTGTAACATAGGTAGATAGAGATTTGGGCAGCTGTGGAAAGATACTGTATTAGAATCTTTATTAGTGAATCTTGCTTTTATTGTGTCTTTTGTCTTTCTTTGGTCTAGATAAAATGAATTTTTTTCAGGTAATTATAATGTATGGGATAACTATCATTACTTAGATACCCTGACAAAAATATGAAAGGGTGTGGCCTTTTGAAAGTGTGGCCTTTCATGCACTGTGTCCCATCTGCACTTGTGTGTGTGTGTGTGTGTGTGTGTGTGTGTGTGTGTGTGGTGTGGGATTGGGCTGCCCTGGGTCTCTCAGTCTTCTCGTGTATATGTCCTTTCACCCATGGGCTGTGACTGCTTCTTACAACTAACAAGACAGAAGGAAGCAAGTGTAAATCAACTTTCTAGTTTATATTTTTCAGAAGAGATTTATAATATTGCTTAGGTTGTTATGGGGATTGATGGTCTCATGAGGTTCATGGATTTATCATGGGTTTGGGTTGCTACTCTTCAGGGGAATAAAAGCAACAAGACCCTACCCCAATCTTTTTTATTTTAATTTATTTACTTATTTTTGCATTACAATTCTTAATACACCATTATACCATAATTTATCATATCTCTGATTATATATAAGGTAACTGCCTGCCTGCTTCATTTTTCTTCATAATAATTATTATGATCTGAATTCTGCTTTCTAATTTTATATTTCTTTAATTGCTATGTGATTTCTGTGAAGAAAAGGATTCTTTTTTCCTGTTTCATTTTTTTTAATCCTCATTGCTAAGAGGAGTATCCAGGATATAGTAAGTGTTTGATAAATATGTTTTCAATGACTATATAAATAACAAAAGGAGCAATAAAGAGTGAAGTAATGAAAGAAATGAATAAGTAATAAAGAAAGGAAATAATGATTGTATTTCCACATAATATTATTCAGGATAATATTATTCAGTGTGTAGCTAGTCAAAACGGGACAGGAAAGTCCATCAATTTCACACATGTGAAATGTTTATTAGTACTTTTAATAATATTTTGAGTGCAAACTGGAATTGCATGTAGCAAACATATCACTTGTGCCAAGTAAATGAAATCATTAAGTTAGCCAAAGATCAGGGAATATGAAAAGATTTCATTGTATGATTGAACAGAGGGATTGAGCAGAGAAATCAGATTTGTTTTATTAAAGGTGTTGAGTGTTAAGTTGGAAATTTTACTGTTGATTCCTAAGAGTACTTTTAAAATTCTTTTGCCTACCACACCCTTTCTTTTAGAAGGGTTAGGTTTGTCATTTTCATAATCTCCATTAGTTGCTTATATACGTTTTCAGAGTATATTAGCATTTCTGATGCTGTATCATGTGTTGCTTCAAACAGAAGGCATTTACTGAAGAAAATATCTCCTGCCCACTAGAGAACTGTTTAGTTGCTGAGGCTGGCCTTGAACTCTTAATCCTCCTGTCTCAGCCTTCTGAGCTACTGGGATTTCAGGCATGTGCCAGCAAATTGGGTGAAAAAAATTCTTTAAAGGTATGTTTGAAGCATGACAGATGGCAATAGAAATAGCCTGTTGATTTAAGATAGGTGGTAATGGATTAGTGAACACCCTATAATTAACTACAGTTTTTGTTGTACACTGGCATTTTTAAACAGTGTATAATGACTTTTTATATGACTGAAATCATAGTATGTTTTCTGTTTTGCTTATTTATAGGTTAGTTTTTACCATAAGAATTCATCTATTTGTAGTTTTCACAGTGGTTTTATGGTTGTTTTGAGAATAATGTGGTATTTTGAGCAAGCCCTTCAATCTTAGTAGTTTTTTTTTTTGTACTTACAGCTAGCTATGTGTCTGGCACATACAACATGTTTAATTAATACTTGTCAAATATAATTTAATGTTCCAAATGTATTTAATCTTTATTATTGGACATTCATTGTCTTTCTGGTTTGATGATATATGTAATGATGTAATGGCAATCTATCTGAATACTTATGGATTTGTGATTTATTATTATTTTTTGACTCAGTTTTATGACAAAATCTTACAGGGACATTTCTTTCTTTCTTTTTT
Source organism: Callospermophilus lateralis (assembly GCF_048772815.1). Lineage (NCBI taxonomy): Eukaryota > Metazoa > Chordata > Mammalia > Rodentia > Sciuridae > Callospermophilus > Callospermophilus lateralis. Next base: position 54,871,661 of record NC_135312.1, on the reverse strand, counting down.
TCCTTTTTTTAAAAAATATTTTATTTTTTAGTTGTAGTTGGACACAACATCTTTATTTCACTTATTTATTTTTATGTGGTGCCAAGGATCGAACTCAGGGTCTCGCACGTGGGAGGCGAGCGCTCTACCGCTGAGCCACAACCCCAGCCCTCTTTTTTTCCTTTATTTTTATTTATTCATTTATTTATATGTGGTGCTGAGAATTGAACTCATGCCAAGCAAATGCACTACCACTGAGCCACAACCCCAGGTCTTACAGGGACATTTCTTAGTCTGATTTTTATATCTTTTGATTAGTGAGTGAGTGAGATAATTTTATAATATCTCAGTGTTTGAAATTTCTTGGTCTTATAAATTAGCATAAATTGTGGAATTTTTTTTTCCCCTCTGACACATCATAGCTATATTTGTTTATAGGAGACAACCTATTTTAGTTTTCAGTTCTAGACCTGTTTTTTGGGGGGGGGTATGATCATTATCAACATATTTATGGCTTTTATTAAATTTTATTATAAATTATGCATTCATTAATTTTTCAAGAAATTTAGAGGTCTTTGAGCTGGGATATTTATTGTAATAAACTTTATTATTATTTTTTTCTCTGTTCTTACTTCATGTGAGGTTGCTATAACTTTGGTATTCCCAAAGTTAATTCATCTATTCCTTCTCTCCCTCTTTCAAGTTTTGAAGTGCTAGTGGTTTTTGAAATTATTTTCAAATTATTAAAAAACACCTGTTCATGTGATATGTGGTACACAATTATTATTTTTTCATCAATTCTATTACTATTCAAAAGAGCAAGAAATAATTGGAAAATCTGTTTTTTTGTAGCTCTAATAAACAGAATAAGTAATTTGTGACTAGTTGAGATTACAATCTTTGGTTAAAAACCAGATAATAATTAGTAAAAAATTAAAAAGAGATACTATTAAATTTAACTGTGTTTCCTGTTTCTAGTCTTAAATTTTAAATTCTGAAATCATCCTGATTACTTAGTTCTGAGATCATAGTGTTTTTGTTGATACTAGGATGATAGCTATTAGCTATAATACTTATAATTTGAGGTTTTTACATGTTTAATTGTACTGGATTTCTTATGCGTTTTCTCAGTTCCATTATCATCTCCTTGAAGCTAAGGCTTTCAGAAGTTAAACACTAGCTCTAGAGATGGGCACAGTACTGGGACTTGGATGTGTCTAGTTGTAAACCCATCCTCTTACCACAGCTCTGTGCTATAGGCATTTGTTTTAACAAATTGCATTTGTTGCTAAGTACCTTTTTATAAAGGTCTTCTCCTTCCTTATTGTGTAGGTTTGCATGATCATCTTGGAGGTGAAATGTTAAGTACATTTTAAATGATTATCTAAAATGTTTCTGATGCTCAGGTTTTGGTGCACACTGGGGAAACCATCGTCTGCAATTTTGCACAGAACTGATAGCACTGGTTTGCTCTAAGCTTCATGCCCTGGTTTCACTTGGATTCCAAAATGTGAGCTTTTTCCTAAACAGAGCCCTCATGCTCTACCTAACATAAAGCTTAATCAAAATAAAATTGATTCTGATCCTAAGCATTCATTATCTAATAGCAGCTTTTATATTTAATGGTTTACAAGATGTAAAATACTTTTGAGAGGTGAAAAGGAGTTTTTGAAAAGGAGTTTTTGTATGCACAATTATTTTTCATTAGCATTTTTCATTAATATCACCTATGTTTTGCCAGTTTCTGGCCATTGATGCCCTAGGCAGTAAACAAACTGAGCTTGATGAAATTCGGTCATTTGTGGTCAACAGTTCCTAATAGAATATATTTTACTGTTCTTTTAAGGTCCTTGTTACATTCAACATTATTCTTATTGCAAATGGGATGGTACTTACCGGTACAAATCCCTTCTGGTGTCTGGAGTATTCAGTGAATGCCTGTTTATATTCATGATTTTTATTTACCTTAGAAGTGCTTAACCTGAGGACCATGGGAAAGGCTTCAGGATATCTTAGAAAAGTATAGGGTAGTATGTGAAAAATTGTGTCATAGAACTATTTTTTTAGCATTTGTAATTTTTGTACTTCACTCATTTATTAAATTAATATGTTGAATTATTATTACCATAATGGAATATCTGAGTCAGGCTACTTTATAAAGAAAAGAGGCACCTGGTTCTGGAGATATAAGGTTGAGTGGCCACATCCAGTAGTGACTTTCTTGATGGCATAAGCAGCATGGAATATCATATGATGGAAGATGAACAGGGAACATGAATGTATGTAGCTACCTGGTCTCTTTTTTATAAAGCCACTAGGATTCAGTCATGGGGTCTCTGCCTTAATGTCCTTAATGACCTCAACCTAATCACCTTCCATGGTTCCCACCTCTAAATATCATATTTGGATTAAATTTTTACCCTTTTAATACCTCATATAGGGATTCAGTATGTGAAGCCCTAGGAGACACTCAAACCATAGCACTCATCATTCATTTCACCATTCATTCAAACTCCCTGAAAGAAAACTAGTCCCAAAGAAAGCTCCAAAACAAACTATATCATTTGCATTTACTTAACCACTTCTACTTAAATACCAGACTTTTAAAGATGCTTCTTGGAAGCATATTTTCTATTTTCCCTCTTCTCACAGTTTCCTATGTTTAACCAAACACTGTCTACTGTTTCCTAATTTTTAAGCAAGGAATTTATGGACATTTGACTTTTTTTTTTTTTTTTTTTTTTTTTTGAGTTGGAGTCTTACTGTGTTGCCCAGGTGGGGCTTGAACTCACATTTCTCCTACCTCAGCCTCTGGAGTTGCTGGTTTTACAGAAGCCTGACACTGCACCTTTTTTTCTTTTAATTAACATCATGAACTTTAATTATTCTTTTGCATAAATGGCCATATTTCTGAGAGAGAGGAGGGAGAAAATTGGAGAATTTATTTAGGTCTCTGGGATAACTGGCAGGTGGGAATGTTAGTTCATGATGTGTGTACTAGATGTTAATAATCTGTAACACGGTCCAGTATTTCATCTTTCCTCCTCGGAGTAAGAAAATGACTTTATAAGTGACTTTTGTCTTCCTCACCACTTAGGCCAGCTCCTCTATCCCTAATCAAGTCTTTTAGACACTTATGTAGGTAAGAGGGACTTGGCCCTCCCCCTCCTCCTTCTCCCTTTCCCCTCCCCTTCCCCTTCCCCTCCCCTTCTCCTCCTACCTCTCTCTCTCTCTCTCATATATAACTGACAGCAACCTGCCTTTCTTTTAATTATGTAACAGAAAATGATTCATTTTTAGGGGCTGAGGAAAGAAGGAATTAATTGTGTTGTATTTTATAAGGATAAAGGTTGATTTTGAATCAGTCCTCTGTGATTCTAAAAGACAGTATCAGGTAGTAAATATCCTAGGAATCTGTCTTGGGCCTGCAGTTTGTTAACTGTGTCACCTCTGCTACAGGATAGAACACAACAGCAGGCACCCAGAGACATGGAAAGAGCAGGCAAAGCTCTTATCCTCAGTGAATGTTTGTGGGTAACATAGATGCACCTGTTGTGTCTCTCAGTTTTAGGAACCAAGTTTTAGGACTGCTGCATTTGACTAGGGTAAAACAACCACTTCTATTTAAAGTAAAACACTCTAAAATATATAATAACCAATTCAAAGTAATATGAAATATTTACTTTAGAGTAGGAGTCATTCCTCTTTGCCTAATACCAGATCATTAAGTGTTCCAAACTTATTAAAATGATATTGATTTTGTTCCATATATTATCCATAAAATAGAATGTTATTGCTGTTTATGTTTACTAGTTTTCAACCTATCAATATAAAAGTTTATCTTTTTAAAAAAATATTTTAAAGTTGTTGATGGACCTTTATTTTATTTATTTGTATGTGGTGCTGGTGCTGAGAATCAAACCCAGTGCCTCACACATGCCAGCCAGGCAAGCGCGCTACCACTGAGCCACAACCCCAGCCCCTAAAAGTTTATCTTTCATCTTTGCTGTATTCTGCCAGATTCTTGTGATGCCAATAATGTCAGTGAATAACCTGTGTCTAATAAAATTCTTATTCTAATATAGGACATTTTAGATTACTAGAGAAAGCTCCCTTTATTAACTTTAATTTTTTCATTGTAGATGTAGCAATCTTAAGCATTTAGAAATGTTAAAAAATATTTTAAACATAGAAGAAGAAAAAAATTCTCATACCCTCATATCTCTCAGATCTCTGCTGTTTGGATTCCGGGTGGCTTGCCTCCATGTAACCATGGAGGCAAATTCAGACTCTGCTCTTCAAGTCAGTGCCACTCGTTCACTGTAGTGGTTTTTCAAGGGCCTTTCTCTGTTTTCTGATCCTTTGTAGTTCCCGTCTGTGTTGGCGTGGAGCATCGTATAGGGAGAGCTTTTGTTTAAAAGCAGAACAAATGAAAATGCAGACACACAAGCTTAAACAACACACCAACACCACCAGAGGAACCCCCACCCAAGCAGCATGGCATGCAGGTTTTCTCCATAGTCCCTCCTCACCTAGCGGCCCAATGGGAGGGTGGAGGGGTCAGATGAACTCTGGGAGGAAGAAGTGGATTCCTGGGTAAGTTCATTATGGAACACTTTTAGAAGATATAAGTACTTATAAAAATGCTTTGAAAATGATTAAATACGTATCTTTCCTTTGGCTACAAGATATAGGAGACATTTTAGCAACTCACTCATGGATGTTGCTCTCGAAGGTCGTGTTATAATCAGAGGTGGATTCAGGATTTGTCAGGCCAGAAACTTGTGTCATTTTGTAGATCACATTTTATAAAAAGGAAAACAATATTGTAAATATAAAATTAGGTATAATAATGAATATTTAGTAGGAGAAGAAAATCATAAAATGAACAAATTTGGTGAAGCTGATGAATATCATTAACATCACAGAATTCAGAAGAACTATAATCTTTTTATTAAATAACCACATAACATATTTCTGTTTTCTTCTATACTTTGGCTCTCACACTTTAATTGCCTCTTTCAGAATCCATGATTTTGCCGTACAATTTTGTAGAGAGAAAAGACAATTAAGTCAGCTTTTTTGAAGTATAGTTGATTAGAATTGTTTTTTACTGATATTGAGAAGCATAGGCTGTGTGGTCATATTCATTTATTTATTCATAGTGCTGCTTATTGGTGTATGTTTATTACTATGGTTTGGGTAAGGGTCCTCCCCAGGCTTCTGTGTGCTGTTGTGAAGTGGTGGAACCTTTAAGAGGCAGGGCTTGTGGGATGACTTTTAGTCATTGAGGGCATGCCCTTGAGGGGGTTATTGGGGCCTTACTCTTTCTTCTTCCTCTATTTTGCTTCCCCACCATGAGATGAATGGCTTTGCTTCTCCATGACTCCTTTCCATGGTGGACTTGCCTCACCACAGTGGGCAAGGGGCGGGAATAACCAACCACGAACTGAAACCTCCAAAACTGTAAGCCAGAAAGAATCCTTTCTTCATTATAAATTTATTATCTCAGGTATTTTGTTGCAGTGACAGAAAGATGACTAATACATTTACAAATGGGAATTCTGATAAATTCAATCTTGTACATTTTCTCAATAAAAGGAAAAAATTATTAAGGGTTTCATAATGATATATTGTTGAATTATCAGATATTTCCTTGTCCGGGGAGCATTTCCATTTTGAATAAGCATTACTGAAAACTGGCTGAAAATCATCTGGAGATCGAAAGACTTTTCCACAGCCTGGATCTGACTCCATACAATTCCAAAACCCGTTTCTCCTCTAGAACTCATTCACTTCCATGCTGGGAACTGTTAACTGTTTCTGGCTTTGATTCTCCCAGGGCTGGTAATACCTGTCTCTTTGCCTTTTTCAATCTATTATATTTTATTGAGGTTAATTTTTAATGTAACATGATATTCTCTAGGACAAAGCCTACTGACTGTGACAAGGACAGGAGAGGTAATGGTAGCTAGTAAATGTCAAGTACCATGTGTTCAGCATGTGGTAAGCATGTGCCATTGAATGCTTATTGCAGCTTTCTGGAGTAATTGCTGATTTCAATTTTATAAATAGGAAAAATGAACTTGTTGGAATTTCTATTCAGGTCTTTCAGACTCTAAAGCTTGCATTCCAATCCACCATGAGCCACTTTTTAGCAATTTATACTTGGTGTGGGTTGGCCCACATCCAAACATGGATTTATATTTTAGTCATATTAATCAGTACTATACATTTTCTCATTAAAACTCTCCATACTCTTGGATTTTATTAATTTATTCTAGCTCTTTCACCAAACAAATCATTTTATAATTTTTTATTAAAACCAAAAAATGTTTAAGTCAAAGGTAATTATTAGAAAAAAGTTTTGTAGTGTATGACTTGATAATAAAAATCTAATACTTCATAACTTTCCTGTGCTCATATATGAATATATGACTAGTGTAACTCCACACATGTACCACAAAAATGGAATCCACATTATGTACAATATGTCCAAATACACCCTACTGTCATGTATATCTAAAAATAACAAATAAAAAATCTAATATTTTATTAAAAATTAGTACAACAAAATAAAAGAAACAGTCCATTGAGTTTGAAACAAAATTTAACGATCCCTGCTCTCCTAGGGAAGGGCTGAGGGGCCTCTCTGTCTTGATGCTCGTCCGGTTGGCCTTAGACTTTTCTATAATGACTTAACTGTCTATAATGAGTTTTCTCTGCTTAGATCTACTCTCTTATCCTTTTTATAAGACACTTTTTTTTTCTTTCACATTAGTTAATGATAAGGGAGAGAAAATTAGTAAGTGTCAGTTTTGAGGATGGCATTATCTAGGCTGGGACCATGACACATAGTAATTTGGTATAACTTGGTTAATTTTCAAAGGGTAATTATCTAACCAAGTTTATCTGATTCTGATTTTTTTTTTTCTGAGAGAGAGAGAGAGAGAGAGAGAGAGAGAGAGAGAGAGAATTTTAATATTTATTTTTTAGTTTTCAGTGGACACAACATCTTTGTATGTGGTGCTGAGGATCCAACCCGGGCCACACGCATGCCAGGCGAGCACGCTACCACTTGAGCCACATCCCCAGCCCTGATTCTGAATTTTTACTAGAGATGTTAACAAGCAGGATACCAGATTGTTTGGATTTGAATCCTAGCTCCATTACATACTGGCTGTTACCTATTGTAAACAATTTAACTATTTGTGCCTCGGTTTCCTTATCTATTCAATAGATATAATAAATTTTGCCTACTTTCTGGATTGTTGCATGGCCTAAATATGTTAATATATTTGAAATGCTTGAAACTGAACATTACACAGTTAACCCTCAATAAATATTAGTTGAACACAGTGTACGCACTGTAAAGACTGTGTCACCACTAGATGTGTTAAGATTAGTTCTCTGACTACACTGTTTCTACCACCACCAGCCACAGTATCTGAAATGCTACCTACTATAAAAGATTCATCAGCCACCTCCTAATAAGTGCAGGCGTCTGCCAGAGAGGTGATAAGCCAGCATTTCTGCATGTTTCTTAGAATGTTAAAAAATGATGAGAAAAACAAAATAAGGCAAATTTTTTTTGGCTAAATATGTTTGGAGGTACAGTTGGTTAACCAATCAAGTTTCTTTTATAGCGGTACTCTTCAGTTCTTTTGACCTACAAACATAACAATAAATCTCTAAGCAGAGACAAAGTATGAACAGTCTTCTTGTTTAGTGTTCTTTGGAATAAGACTCTGATGCACCCTTTTCAGGTATCATTAGTTAAAATCCTGGTGTTTTAGTCAGCTTTTTCACTACTGTGACTAAAAGATCTGATCAGAACAATTTTAGAAGAGGAAAAGTTTATTTAAGGGCTCACGGTTTCAGAGGTCTAAGTCCATAGAAAGCTGGTTCCATTCCCCAGGGCTTGGGGTGAGGAAGAGTGCAGTAAAGGGAGCAGTTCATGTAACAATCAGAAAACAAAGTCCACTCTCCAGATTCAAAATGTATACCCCATAGCCATACCCTCAGTGAACCACTTCTTTCAGCCACAACCCATCTGCCTCCAGTTACCACTCAGTTAGTCCCATCAGATATTAATTAACTTATGGGTTAAGGCTATAACCCAATCATTTCTCCTCCAAACCTCCTTGCATTGTCTCACACATGAGCCTTTGGGGGATACCACATCTAAATCATAACACTTTGTAGAATGATAGTGGGCAATTCAACATGAACAAGTAGTTGGAAACTAGAATGGTTTAGGTTGTAGGAGAGACTCTTTCAAAGAGCTGGTAGGAGGGTACCAAGGCAAGGGAACCTTTTCTGTTTTGTAGAACTACATGGCTAAGAACAACTCTGCTGCAGAAACCCTATCAACTCAGATGCACAACTTGGCTCAAGTCTGCATATGTATTAGGGGAAACTTTAGTGACCAAGACCAGTACTGAATTTGATTTATTGAGAAACTTAATAGATAGATTGAGGCTGTTACTGTGGCAGTTGTGGATTTCTATACTGACCAGCAAATAGATAGATTTAGAAGCAATTTGAATTATATGTCACCTACTTCTAGCTTGTGCTTTCTTGAGATAATCAAAACAATTTTGTTTATGAGAAAGAAAAAGAAACATCAGCTTTAAGAAAGTAATAATACCTTAAGAATATTCTTTAACTTGTATGTATACTATGGCTACAGGTTACAATATAGTTATGTTATACTATATTAATTATAATATTAATAAAATATAATTATACCTATATTAAGGTGTAAATTGTGATAGATTACAGTTTTTTAAAGTTTATAGCTATCCTATGCGTTTTAAAGTTTTAATCAAGAATATTTATAATATTTGTTTTTATAAATGTGACATCCTGCATTGAAAAAAAAAGACTAAAGATATTGTCTAATTGTTTATAATGTCTAAGAATGACACATTTACATATGAACACATGGGTAGTTTATATTTCTTTCTATATGCATAACTTATTTATGAAAACTCTTATTGGACACATGTTGGGGTTTGACTTTGGTTTCATTATTTTGAAATTTTGATAATTTTTTTTATCCATTAGCATTACAAACTTCTTTTCATTTTAGTACCATTGTTTTTCTGTCTGTAATGCAAATTTCTGGGTCTGAAAAATGCTCAATTTATGCCATGAACCATAACTTCTAAATACATTGGCCTTAGACTGGGGCTCACTTTTCCATGAGTGTTTCCATGCCTATCTTTGAAAATTTAGGCTTCACATATTTTCTTTTGATTGCCAATCTATTATGCTCATAGTTTGCTACCATTTTGGACTCTGCTAGTAAGGAATGACCTCAGACATTATTGAGAAATCTATCATTCTTTTCCCATTATCATTTTTTTCCCCCAACATCTGTTGTGAGTAGCTCAGATCTACTGTAGCCAAGCAGTCACTTTGTGCTTGGTGTTACTTGACCTTCAAGAATTGTGATTCCAGCCAGGATTGGTTCGGTCTTGCTATTCTCCAGTTTTAGACACCTGGCTGACTTCTCTGGCTGCTTTAGGCCTTGACTCATGAAGGTCTGTAGATGATTTCATGAAAGAATTTGCTTTTCCTTCACTGTCTACAGTCTGTCTCTACAGGGAAGATAGGGTGTGTTGTGCTGTGGTTCTAGGGATTTTCTTTTGGACCATTTTATCTGATGCCTGTTCTTCTTTCTTTCTGTTTATTCTTTTTCCTTCCTTTTTCACTTCTTTCTACTTAGCCTCTTCTTTTGCTTCTTTTTTCCCCTTCTTCTTCTTGCATCCATCCTTCTTCCCCCTCTCTTCCCACCTTCTTCCTCCTATTTTTTTTTCTTTTCTCGGTGGTGTTGAAGGTAGAAGCATTTGCATGCGGTTTTTGTACATCTGGCTTCTCTTGCTGAAACTCTCTTGGAGGCCTTTCTAGCAAAGAGAGATGGCCAGGATGGCACAGGCCACCCAGTTGGAATAAACTTGCAATATGGGTTGAGTGAAGCTTCATGGAATCTACACATTTGCAGTAACAGAACATTTGCCACAGATTGTAGTTTACCGTAGACTTTCTTAAATGATATAATCATGGTGGGCCTTCTGGACATTTGTGGTATTGGCACAAGTGAAAACTTAAGAAAAAATTGTCTGAGACAAAGCAATTGCTACCTTTACACAGGCTTGGTAAAATACTAGATCGTGAAAGGCCAAAGAACAAAAATTTGGGAATGGTCATATAGTGAATTAAACACAGATTTCTGTCATTTTGATGCCTTTTACATAGCCATAGTGAGCCAGATTTACCTGAGAAACAAAAGGCAATGTCTGTTCCAGAATAAGAGTGCCCTTCATGCTCTTCTGCAGTGTCAGGACCTTGTCACGTGGCTGCTGGAGCATGTTTATGGTCAGTAAAGATGATTGTATTGTTCACTGCCTACATGAAAGGCAAATATGCGGTTCCAAGCAGCAGTCATGTGAAGAAGGGTATGGTATAAGCCTTGCCCACCCCTTTCAAACCAGAGTACCATAACCTTTGAGACAGGCCTTGACTATAGACACCAGGATTATTGGTGTCATTTTTCAAGAAAAAAAGTACTAAGGACCTAGAGGGTAAGTTGAGCACTGTTCTAAATGGTGGGACACCCCAGCAAAGATGACAGATGAGGGAGAGGCTGAGAGAAAACCCATAAGCAGGGAAGAAAAATCATAGAATTGACAGAGGTCTAACTGTGATGCAGATAACAAAATAGGGTAATGTGACAGAAAGTGACTAAGGCATTTTTAAGATAAGTGGTGAGGAAAGGATGATACATTGGATGAGAGAAAAAAGAAAAATGTCAGATGGGGGGAGCATCAGAAGGATCAGTGAGCAAAACATTTCTGAGAGAACCAACCACTGAGTTCAGTGAGCAAGGGAGGCTGTTAGAAAGCAGAGATGGGAAGAGGCCAGGTCTGGTTTGGCTTTGTGAGTAGAGTATAACCATTTAATTGCTTTTGCCAATGGAGGATTTTAAGCAGAAGGGCGATTATGGTATGATTTGCTTTTTAAAAGAAAAGATCAGCTTACTGTTTAGAGAATGGAAAGGGGAGGACAAGAATCTAAGGCAGAGGCTCTTGTTTCCAGGTGTGATGTCATGGTGTCTGGGGCTATGGTAGTGATGAGGGATATGAGAACAAGTGATGGATTTGAAATATGTTTGGAGATAGATTGGCAGGACTTGCTGATGAATGCAATACGTAAAGTAAGTGAAAGAGAGGAAATTATGATGTCTTAGATTCTAGATGTGACGAGTAGCATAGAAGGGCAATTTCCTGAGATGGGGACCACTAGGGAACAGTGGGGTTCATACTGTAAACTCAGAGAGTTCTGTTTGGGCCATGGAAAATTTGAGATGCCCTCCTGACATTTCTGTGGAGATGTCAGGAAGGCAGTTGTAGAACCCAGTATGGAATCTCATGGAGAGGTTAGAATAGGAGTTGTAGATTTGGGTGATAAAGACAGTCCACAGATGCTCTTTAAAGCCATGGGGTTGTGTGAAATCATCAAAAGGAAGTAAATTATCAGAAAAGACGATGAAGCTCAGAACAGAATCTTTATAACTTTATACACCCCTACTTTTAGTTTTAAGTACAGAGAATGATCTAGAATGTGAGACAGAGAAGGAGTTGTCAGTGTGAGGTGGAAGGAGAATAAGAGTCTGATTTCCCAGGACCTAAAGGGAGAGCATGTCAAGACTGAGACAAGGTGGCTCCAGGCTTTGTGAGGTTTGAATCTTAATCGGTTTGGGGAGGTGTCCTTTTTAAAGAAAAAATAATACAGAATTGTCAATACTAAGGTATTAATGTAAATATTGAGAATACGAAACCATAAAAAATTGCAAAGTTCAAAAACCAAAAAGAAAAAGCCCCACGAATATTCTAAAATTCAAGTAATGAGAATTTTATTGATTAAATACCTTATGTAGTTCTAGAACACTTTTTTTTCCTCTCCTATTTTGGAGGAGAGGATGCTTACTTTTGTATTGCTTCTTCATGTTTTAGTAATTCTGTAATATCTTCTGCTGAGATATTAGATAATTTAGTATTTATCATGGATAGTTGAAATTATGTTTTTATTCTTTATACATTTATAAAAGTTTCTTTTAGTAATATAGTCTATAAATAATACTATATAAGTTTTTAGGATAGTTGTCAATTTGTAGAAACTTCTATCACATTTCTTTCATGTATGAGCTTAATAATTTCAGGACATTTCAAATTTTCATGCACATTATTTGTTACTGATGTTTCTGTGTAATGAACTTGAAAGGCCTTACTACAATGGGACAGCTAGCGATGTTCAACTATATAGGAAAGTTGCTGTGAATTACAGAAATGTATTACACTTAACCCAAAGTGAATGTACTCCCAACTCAATTTATGTTAATATAGGTCCCCAAAATGTTCACTAGTGACTCCCAACATAAGAACAAATACAACAGAAAGGAAGTCAAAGTGAAAAGGGCAGCAGTCTAAAGCAAGCAATATTAAAATACCTTTGCAAATTTAAAATACATCATGGCATGGAAACATTGGTGGTGCCCTCCCTCAGCCTTAGAGGGCCCTAAACTTATATTTCTTTAGCTTCCTCTGGAAGGACAGAGTAGCCTTCCTTTTTTTGTGTTTTACTTTTCCTTGTTTTTAGTTACCAGGGGTCAAATGTAGTAAAATATTAAATGAAAAAATTCCAGAAATAAGAAGATTGTAAGTTTAAAATAACTTGCTACAGTATATTGCTGAAATTGTTCTATTTTATTATTAGCTACTATTGTTAATGTCTTATTGTGCTTAATTTATAAATTAAACTTTGTAATATACGTATGTATAGGACAAACATTCTCTCTCTTTCTCTCTCTCTCTCTCTCTCTCTCTCTCTATATATATATATATATATATATATATATATATATATATATTTTATCTCTGGTTTCAGATGTTCACTGGGGGCTTTGGAACACAGCCTCTATGGACAAGGGCAGGGGTTCCTGTCAGGTACATGTAGGACACGTAGGTGAGATTTTTTTAAAAAAGGGAAAAAGCAGAGAAGTCCCCATTGGATATACAGTAAACCATTATGTAGTATAAAAAACATAGCCCTGGGATCTTTTGTGAAAATTTCTGTGTAAGTAGCAATATGATATGCTTAGCAGATAACATGGTGTAGACTTCAGACCAGCAGAAAAACAGTGATGTGAACAACATAGGTTCTCTCATGTTTCCATTCAGAAACAAAGGGAAATACAGACTTTTTTCTGACACTTGCTGCATTTGGATCACCAGTTTTGACTTTAGAGCCATGTTTAATAATCTTCTGCAAAAAGAAGATTTAGGTGATTAAGATGAAGAGTGTGGGACCATTATAGACTTTTCCCAATTAAATTTAGGTTCCTTTAGTCTCATGCAGAGCACAAGAAAAGCCTGAGAGTTTTTTACATTTACATTTTGTTAAGTTTGTTTTCAAAGGTGGCGTTAGAGAGAACATCCTAACTCCAATTTTTCTGTAATTGAATATAAACTTAATGACTGTGCTTTCAGTTGAATGAAGTTCTTTACAGAATCACATACATTTGGGTTGAGATCCTACTATTTGTCTAAATAACCATCAATAGAAGCTGCATGAAAATAGGTCAGCATGGCAGTTGCAAGGTAGGGCTTGGAAGAGAAGTGGGGTGTGATTGGACATAATGGGCTTCTCTTGTGGCATTGATGGAAGCTTCTTTAATTGTTGCTTTGCTTGTTTGTGCTGGCAGATAGAATAACAGTGAAGAAAGCCATACAGAATTCTCAGATACTGTTTTTTATTTAGTAAATTCTGGCTTAGACTAGAACCCCTGCATGATCTGTAATCTGTTCTACTTAGAGCAATTATAGGAACTGTTGTGTGCAGATAGACATATATCTGGGATTGAAGACTATGAGAGAAGTGGAAAGAAGTTTACAGCAATGTTTAGAATTACTTTAGATTGCTCTGAATTTTGTTAATTTTTTAATTGTCTTTTTCAAGAAAAGGCTGTTCAATTGGGAAAAATTATTATTTCTTTTCTTGCCATTTTAAAACATCATTTTTAGTTTTAAATTTGGGTTGGCAAATTCCTTGAGGAGGATAAGGGAGGAGGTTATGGGCCAGTTTCCTGCATGTGAAATTCAGCCAAACTGGAGAAGGATACAAGAAATCTTTGGTTAGTTAGTTCAGCCTTCTATTCAAAGAATGTATTCTCCTCTGTAGATTATGATTCAGGCTTTACCTGAGAAGTCTAATGATTGCTGTGTGTGAGCTTGTTCTGAATATACTATTTGTGTTTTCCACGTTAAATTAATCAGAGAAATCTTTCATGTGATATTTGAAGACTTTCACATCTCCAAAGACTTCATCATAGCCTTATCCTGTGTAGTTTATACATTTTCTTTTTCCTGTTTGTGATGTCTGGACCACACAGCAGTCTGACCATCCTTCTTTTGATCAGGGATTCTTACCTTTCATCCTGGTTTTGCTTATGGTCCTATCCTCTAACATTGGGAGAAAACCTCTCTTGCCCACCTCTACAGCACATCATGAGTAGTGTGAACTGCTCATGGTGGTCCCATTCTCCTGGCCAGGGATTGATTTAAGCATGTCCATGTAATTGCAATCCTGGCAGTGAGACATGTGAAGAAGTTGGCCAGAGGACATTTGCAAAGGCTTTTATTCTCAAATAAAAAGAATTTAATGCCTTATTTTCTTTTGGATCTGGAACTGTGTTCATAGTTGATACCTAGAACTGCTATCATTAGTGTGGAAGCATTAGAAGCGACATCACTTGAGTACAGGGATGCAAGGTGCAGTGATTCATAGTCCTGGAGTCCTGGAGGTCAGGTTGAATAGCTGTATCAACCAGGGGGCTTTCCTTCCACATAACTTGTTTGTATGTGACATGATTAATCCTTTCTAGTTTCTTTTAATTTGCTCTTCTGTTTCCTTGAAGCTCCAAGGATGCTCAGGGATACTCAGTCCTTTTATTATTTTAATTCACATGCAACTTCTGCTAGTCAGTGATAGCCTTAGCAATATTCCTAATATCTTCTCTATGGAGTTGTAATATTGAACTAAAAATCTTTTAAAATGATTCATAAACATAAGCAAAAGCACATACCATGACTGGTACAAAAATCAATTTGTCTTCTAAAATTTTATTCTGGGTTAAGGCAGCAATGCTCAGCAGCATTTTTTTTTTTTTTTGCAGTGGCCTTAACACTCTATTGGGCTGATTTGGGCATGTGAAGCTCCCTAATCCCATGTACATAGAAATTTGTTGAGCTGATTTGTTTTTTAAAACTCCATCTTGTTGATACAAGTAACATTTTATTTTCGTTGACTTCTTTCCCTTTGTGCATTTCAAATGAGTGCACTAAGAACTCTTTTCCCCATAAGTATTTGTCATTGAGGACAGTGTATTTAACTGGGATTCTCAAACAGGTTGAGAAACTTTGCCACGGATTGTTAGAACATATTATTGGCTGGGCTGGTTGGATGAGACAAAGTATGTTCAGTTTGTGGCATTAAACTCAAAGAGTTATCTCTCCCAGTTTTGCCTCCCTCTTAAATCTCCATGTTTATACTTTATAGATGTGGACAAGTTGTTATTTCATGCATGTTCTCTTTCTATACACAAAGTAGATGTTATTTGCTGCTACAAAGTAGTATCTGTTTTTAATACTTCATGAGAGATAATTCCCATACCATATGATTCATCTATTTAAAATTCAAAGACTTCTTGTATTTAGAGTGTGCAACCATCACCAAAATCAATTTTGGACTATTTTTATTATATCTGAAAGAAACCCTGTGCCCATTAACAGTCACTTTCCATTTTCTTCCCTTGTTTCTCTCTTCCTGAGTTCTAAGAAACCACTAATTTTTTTTCTGTCTCTGTGGATTTGCCTTTTCTAGACATTTTACATGAATGGAATCATACAGTATGTGGTCTTCTGTGACTGAACCTTTTCATGTAGCATGCTTTCAAAGTTCATCTGTATTGTGTGCAGCAGTTTTTCATTCCTTTTTATTCTGATGTATATCTGTACAGTATTTTATTCATTCATTCTTCTAAGGAGGGAAATTTGGCTTGTTTCCACGTTTTGGCTATTAAGAATTACCTAGTATTGTGATCTAAAGTCACCCTTTAGCTTCTTCCAGTTTGTATTAAAATATGCAATGTCAAATATATCACTTATGCTTATGCCATTTCCTTCTGATTATATTCAGCACTTAGGGATGATGTTTCCATGTGTGAAACTTTGATAACTGACCACTTAATTCCTTAAAATGTATTTATAGCCCTCCCCCCCAAAGAAGAAAGAAAGAAAGAAAGAAAACTCCAGCACATATTCAAACTTTCAAAAGTTAGAGAAATTCACGTGTAAATATATTACTTTTAACACAGATGTTAATTATAAACCTGAGTTTAGATTTAAATCGGAAAAAATACCTTGAGGTGTGTAATGTTTATTCTTAAATGTCCAGGATAAGACCATGATGACAGTTACCAGCTTATTTTTTATGATTTTGGAAAGGCATGAGAGGAGTAGATTTTTATCGTGCCTCATACACAGTGAGCTTTGTACCTCTTTGGCTTCCCCATTTAGATTTTGGTGAGGGTAGCAGGGAGCTTCTGTATTTGTTTTTCTAGGAACAGGAGAAGGAACTGTCTGTGGATTTCTGTGTTTTCCCCTTAGCAGGGGCATTGGCTCTGGCTCCATTTCTGCTGGGATACACCCAGCTTGCCTCCTCTTGCCTGCTGCCATTGTCGCTCATGATTGAACTGGAGTTAGGTTTCCTGCAGGATACGGTGACATATGCAAGGACTATTCTAATTCCATGAATATATAACGGTCTCCTGGGAGAAGACTGTCAAGTCCTGGGATTGCCATTCTTCAGCCCCTTATGTTGAAGTCCATATGATCTACTGGTGGCCCATAGATCACATGTGAATACACACATGCTCAGTATCATTCTTTTCTGTTGCCAGAACTTTGAGGAATAATTGACCCTACTAATAGTAACAAAATGAAACAGCATTGGTTTGATTTGGAATATGACACTCCCCCACCCCACCCACTGCCTTTCATGTCTTTGGAATCTCAGATTTCCCTAAATGGAAATGTTATCTGTGAAAATTGAATTACTTTATCTTAATACATATCATGTTTGATTGCCTAACATGAACTGTTAACATGCTTTGAGCTTCAAGTAACAGAAGAACAAAACAGAAGGTTTAACTACTCAATCTTTTTTTTTTTTTTAATTAATTCAACAGATATTTATGAGAATCTGCAAACTGTTGGGGGTTGTGCTGAATAAGATGCAGACAGTGACTCTTCATCAGATAATTGTCTAGGTGCAAATTAAAACATTTTAACACTAGAAGGGAAACTTAATGGTAATAAGGACTGTTTTACTAAGCATTGTACTCCTTAGCATGGTGCTTGACATGCAATAGGCACTCAAGGGATATTTGTTGAATGAATGAATACATAATTATTGCAGGTAGTGAAGTGCTGTATAGAAGCTGAGGGACACAGAAGAAAGTGACTTTGCCTTGGTACTGGAGTTTTATATGTTCCTGTCTTTTGATGGGGTTGTGAGGACTGATATTGTGGGAAGGTATTTGTAGGGAACTAAATGATGAAAATTAATTCCCATGTTCCAACTGCCATAATGGATAGTTACTTAACACTCATATTAACTGAACTAAGTAGTGCTATTTCTCCATTGTATAATTTTGGAGAGAATGCAGAAATATGTTAGCACATGGAGTGATTCTGAAGTAGACAAAGCTTCTTGGTAGGACACAAGAAGCACCAACCATGATAACCTTTCATGCAGCCCCCAACTGGGAACCTCTTGTTAAGATTACATTTCATTTTAATGTGGTTGGGGAACACAGAAGATGATTATGTGTGATCAAGTGCTGAGAATATTTAAGATGGTTGCTAGAGCATTGAGTTAACTAATGAATAAACCAAGACTAGCTCTGTTTAGCCATTTCCCCATGAAAAAGATGCAGCCTCTGATGAGAGAATCATTATAACAGGAGTTATAACCTACAGAGTAATGGTGGCACATGAATGAATCTTTGTAGTAGGTGAAGATTTCTTGATCAGAACCCCAGAAGTACTAACTTGAAAACCATTAATAAATTGAACTTCATCAAGATTAAAAATTCTGTTCATCGCTGATCACCATAAAGTAATAAACTGCAAGGGCTAGGGGTATAGGTCAGTTAGTAAAGTGCTTGCATTGCATGCACAAGTTGCTGGGTTCAACCACAAGAAAACAAAAACAAACAAACAAAAACCCCTGCAAATGGGGGAAAATATTTTCTTTTTTTAATGTTTTTTTAGTTGTTGATGGACCTTTATTTTATTCATTTATTTATATGTGGTGCTGAGAATTGAACTCATTGCCTCATATACAAGAGGCAAGCGCTTTACCACTGTGAGACACAACCCAGCTTGGAAAACATTTTCTCTGTATAATCTATCTGTATCTTGAAAAATGACTTTTATCCTGAATATTTAAAGAAATTTTTATAAATCATCAATGAAAAGATGAAAAATCTAATATTTTAAAATAAACAAAAGAATTGAACTGACACTTCATGAAAGATGACACACAAAGTGTTGATAAAAACATGAAAGATATTATGTTCATACAAGTGGAATACTGTTCAGCATTGGAAGGAATAAATTGCTGATCCATGCAATGTCATGGGTGGGTGTTGCAAACATGCTGAGTCAAAGAAGACAGATTAAAAAGTCTACATGTGCTCTGATGCGACTCATACGAAGCCTGAGAATACACAAAACATTCTACCATGTTGGAAATCACAAAAGTGGTTGCCTGAGGGAGGGAGAGAGAAATTCACTAGAAAGGAGCACAAAATATCTTTTTTTTAAAACAGATATGTCTGATGTATTGTTTTTAGTGTTGGCTATGTAAGTATTTGCAATTCTGAAAATTCATTGTACTGAACACCTAAGATTTGTGCATCATTTTATTGTGTGTTAGTTTTACTCAAGTTTAAAAAAAAAAGGTGAGGAGGAGTTTCTCAGAATTCTTCTAGTTAAAAACATGGAAATCTAAATTGAATAGATATATTTCTTCCTTCATGGAACATACTACAATTATTTTAATTGTTGAAGGACAAAATTCACACAATGAACATTTTTACATTTTTGGATTTGTTCATCTTGTGTAAAAGTTCTCATCTGCTGTGGCTGATGCAAAAGGTAGAATTGAGCATCTGCTCTGGCCAGAAAGTACTGCAAGCCTACCTATTGCAGAAATGAGTTGGCAAGGTATAAAGTAGTTTGGGACTGTGTGCATATCATATGCTAAGCTAAAATATTCAGATTGTGCTTTTAGAAAACAAGTATTCACTGATATTTTAAAATGAGGGAAGGATTTTTTTTTCCCTTTCAAGAATTTGGCTTGTGGAGAGTAGGCTAAAGTTTGGAGAAACTAGTGGCAGGCACATTGGAAGTTGGCTGTAGTTATTTCTGCTATATGGCAGTTAACCTATAACAAAATACCCTTTAGATATGAATATTATAACAGATTTTGATGCATGATTACAATCTAGGATATATAAAGCAGTCAAAAACCTTAACACCAAAAAATACAAATAACCCAGTCAATAAATGGCCAAGGAACCGAACAGACACTTCTTGGAAGAGGATATATAATCAATCAACAAACATATGAAAAAATGTTCAACTTTTCTAGCAATTAGAGAAATGAAAACCAAAACTACTCTAAGATATCATCTCACTCCAGTCAGAATGGCAACTATCAAGAATACAGACAACAATAAGTGTTGGTGAGGATGTGCAGGAAAAGGCACACTCATACATTGCTGGTGGGACTGCAAATTGGTGCAGCCAATATGGAAAGCAGTATGGAAATTCCTTGGAAAATTTGGAATGGAACCCCCATTTGACCCAGCTATCCCACTCCTTGGTTTATACCCAAAGCATTTAAAACCATCATACTACAGGGACACAGCCATATCAATGTTTATAGCAGTACAGTTCACAATAGCTAAATTATGGAACCAACCTAGATGCCTGCTCTTCAGTAGATGAATGGATAGGGAAATTTGGTATATATACACAATGGAACATTACTCAGCATTAAAAGAGAATAAAATCATGGTATTTGCAGGTAAATGGTTGAAGTTGGAGAATATAATGCTAAGTGAAGCAAGCCAATCCCAGAAAAACCAAAGGCCAAATGTTTTCTTTCATATGAGGATGCTGACTCATAATGGTGATTGGGCAGGGGGATCATAGGAGGAATGGAGGAACTTTAGATAGGGCAAAGGGGGGGGGGTAGAGAGGGAAAGGAGGGGGCAAAGGGGTAGGAATGATGGTGAAATGAGTTAAACATCATTTCCCTAAGTACATGTATAAAAATATGAAATGGTGTGAAAATACTTTGTGTACAATCAGTGTCTTGAAATATTGTGTTCTATGTGTGTAATATGAAATGAATTGCATTCTGCCATCATGTATAACAAATTAGAATAAATAAAATAAATAAATAAATTTTAAAAATGAGATTTAGACCTTTTAAATGTTTTAAAAATACCATTAAGTTTTTTCACTTGCTGGTTTTGATACTTTTTGCATTATTATCATCTTATTATTGTCATATAATTATTCTTTTGGGCAATAACAAGTAACCTTTATCAAGATTTTGAAGTTTGCAATATTAGTGCTATTTCATTGTAAAATATTTTGCTTTTTTATATTTGAAGTGGAAAAGCTATTAGCTAATATTTGTATATATTTTCTGAAGCTTTGCACTAATATTAGACATATTTCTTTTTATAAAATAGTAAATATATTTCTTAGTAAACTTGTAGATGAGTGAAGTGTAGAAAAAATAACCAAAAAAGAAAAATTGGACATGGAAGCCATGTTTTTTTTTCTTTTAGGGAATTATTGCTTTTGGAAATATATTTTAAAGTTTCAGCAAACACCTTTGCAGAAAGTGATTTATTTAAACAATATTGCTATGCCAAGGTAAGGGTTATACCAGTAACATAGCAACTGTAGGTACACATTTAATTTTGTGAGAAAGATGGCAAGAAAAATGTCTTGAGCCTGAAATGAATGTCCATTGCCAATTCAATAATGTTAAATATGTCACACGAAGGAAAACCACTGTTATGGTGGTGATTCTTATAACATTTTAATCTAAATAATATTTTTGTCACTCATGTTTAAAAAGTGTAAGATATTTACATATATATGTATATTTGTATATATGTATTTATACATACACACATATGTTATGTATATATACCTGTATATACACATATGCAGTTTAAAAAATGCTTAATCTAAAAAAAGGAAAAAAATTATGGAAACAGATGACTGTATTATTTGACTAATGACTTACTCATACGCAATTTCATTTAAAAAGAACTAAAGGTGGTGGAGAAAAAACATGTGGTTTGGCACTTGAATGTCATAAAGTAGAGTTAATATACTTTATTCAGGGATCTTTTATAAAAATGAATCTTCAGGAAACTAAAGACTTTTTTGTTGTTGTTGCTCAAGGTAATAAGTTACTGTAAGAGTAGGACTTTGGATTGTATGTTGTGAAAAAAAAATACTTAATGAAATGGTATGTATTACTTTTCTTTCAAAAATAAATACATTTTAATAACCACTTATTAAGTTACAGTGGTTCAGTTCCAAGGTCCCCAAACCACAAAAAAAATTAAATATAGCTTAATTTTGACTTTACCTAATATAACATCAAGACTTTACTTTGGGTATGCTTAGGCATATGCTACTGAGAAGATTCCATTGATGTCAAATGAGTATGCTACTGTCAAGCACTGTGCAAACATTGACAGTGGATGGTGTGAGCCAGGAGTTAGGTCACCTTGTGATTCTGAAGGCATAGTGGTCATTAATGGAGTTAGGTCACCTTGTGATTCTGAAGGCATAGTGGTCATTAATGGATATTGTGAACTTAAGCAAATTTATTTTTTGATTTTGTTTTAACACTGTGATCTTCAAATGTAATCCAGACATCATAGTTTACCCTGGACTAAAGGTTTTCCTAGAACATGGGACTTTCAGTGCTCAAACCAGGATAGTCCCAGACAAACCCCAAAGATTGGTTATCCTATGTCCTTAAGAACCTTTCAAGAGGTTTTTGAGATTAAAACTGTTCTTGTAATAATACTTATTTTTTCACTTTCATTTTTACTCAAGTGTAGTAGAGTTTTTCAGAGGCTGCAAGAGGAGTATTGTTGCAACATTTAATTTAGAAGCAGGTAGGAGAATCCATCTATCTTTTATTTGGTCAGACAGACAGAGATTTGCAAAAATATAAATCAAGGACATTCTTCTCACTGAATTTTCTTTATTTCAAAAAGCAGTTATTTTTCATAAAAATGGTGCTTATTTTGCTGGGTAATGGACTAAATATTTTTCTTTTTTATTGGTGCATCTTAATTATACATAATAGTAGGATTCATTATCCAAATTTGTACCTGCACATAACATATAATTACTTTTCTTCTTAATAAAATATTCATAAACTTCTGTTCTAATTTCTAACACAGTAAGTATCAGGAAACATAACTAAGTAAACAAAGGCTCTTGGGGCTCACCATAATCTTTAAAAAATGCATTAAAAGGACCCTAGGACTGAAAAATTTGAGAAACACTTCTTTAGATTATTTTAACCTGAAAGAAGGAACTTTTATTTATGAACAGTGTTATTCATTGAATCTTCTAGCAGGTCATGAGATCAGGAGTCCCTGTCTTCATGCTTTTCCTTCTGTGTGACCACGCTGCTTCCCTGTGTCCTTTTCATGCACATTGAGTAATGTAGGGCCAACTCGTTTACCCTGGTTTAATGTCACTCCTAGTAAGTAGCTAAAGGCCAAAAACTCAGGAAATTCCAGGCATTATGGTGCACACCTGTTATTCCAGTGGCTCAGTGGACTGAGGCAAGAGGATCACAAGTTTAAAGCCAGCCTCAGCAATTTAGCGAGGCTCTAAGCAACTTAGTGAGACCCTGTTTCAAAATAAACAAACAAACAAAAAAGGACTGGGGATGTGACACAATGGGTAAGCCCTCCTGGACTCAATTCCTCAGTACTAAAACCTTGAAATATAGTAAATAACTGTAACATCAGTTACTTGGCTACACAATTTATGCTCATTATTTATGGATTATTTATTTGCAAATTGCTTACTTGATAAAATTTATTCATAGCTCCAAGATGAATGCTCAGGCGCCTTTGGTGGTCACACATAGCCACAACAACTGTAAGTCACCTAAAATATACATGTTCCCAGTTGAGGTCAAGCAAGGTGATAATCTTTCTTGTTTTAGCTCCCATGTTGTAAATGAGTATTCCTTTTGAAGTCGCTTAGTGCCATGCTTTTTTGTTTGTTTGTTTTTTTTTTTACAGTTCTGTGATTTTTGTCAATTTAAGTGTTTAAAATGGCCCCCAAGTGTGGGGCTAATGTGCTGTCTGGTACTCCTAAGTGGGAATGCTGTGATGAATCTTAAGGAGAAAATACGTGTATTAAATAAGCATTGCCCAATCATAAGAAAGTGCTGTTGACCATGAGCTCAAAGTTAATAAATCAGTAATATGTTTCGATGAATTGTATTTAGTAGAAGCATACTTAAAACAAGGTCAGGTACTAATGGGTTAATGAGAATATCGTTACTAAAGTGTTGCAGGAACCAAACCCTATATGTTCCATGGAAGCTATGGTTCACCATTTGCTAGTGTGGTTTTATGGCAACTTCTAGAACAAAACTACTGCAAATAATGAGAATCAACTCATTAACTCATAGTGGCCAGTATGGAGACTTGGCTGAGTAGCTTTGGATCTGGTGAATATTTTGACTCCACAGTCCTCATACAGCATTTTCTGCATTAACTTATAGAATCATGGGTATGCCTTTTTAAAGATTTTGTACATTTATGAACCTGATTTTTTAAAAAAGTGAAATACAGTAGAGCAAACTATTTTGCTGTTTATTAAACATCAAAGCTCAGCATCTGTGCATCATGATAAAATATATTAAGAATCTAATTCTACTGTGGCTATAATTGATTTACATCTCTCTCTATTGTTTTTACTTTTACTCTATTTTCAAAAGTATCATAGTAAATAATCATCTTTCGTACATGTAAACTTCTAGGAGAAGCATACTATCTGACTAAGATCATGATATTAAAAGACATATTTTAGCTCCAGCGTGCAATTTTAATAAATTTTGTTATAGAACAAAATCATGTTTGTGTGACATTTCCTTTTCGTACAGGAAAGACATTGGAGGAAAGATCAGGAGGAATAAAATGTATGACACATACTGGATTCAATAGATACACAATAGATCAACAAATGTATCTATTGCAAATAAAGATGGTTTAGCCTCATACTTAATGTGCCAGCGTCTAGGCTTGCTGTGAAGCAAGGAATAACTTTTTTGACAATGTGCCTTCTTTTTTTTAGAATGGTAGACATTAATATTGCATATAAAAATAAGAATCAGTGTACTAGGGTGAATATAGAATGAAACAAAGAGAACTAGAAGTACCTATCGGGGAGCTTGATGATGGACATTTGCCATTACTAACTGAACTTGCAGCTGGAGGGATGATTGAGCATCTTAATGCATCTTGCAGGCAGGCTGTGGCTCTTGATCAGAAGCTGACATCAATAATTAGGGTCAGCTTTGGTTAAAGCTTATTTTTTCCATATAAGAAGATCTTCAGGAAAAAGAATGTATTTCAGTCCTGTAGACTGTTTTGGGCTGACTCAGCCATAAAGCAGTCCTATAAACAGAGTAGCATTTCATTGAAAGAATGAAAACTGAGGAGTGTATGTTCTTTGCCTTCTAGTTGAGATGGATACTATTGCAATGTAGAAGTAGTTTCTGTTAACTTTAAGAATTGGTTCTGTTACTTATTTCCTGTAAAAATTATAAATGTCATAAATATTCTGAAGTATGAAAATGTTTGGCATATAATATACCTTTTTCTTTGGGTATGAGCTCAATATAATGATTGTATAGAAAATGTAAAAGGAAAAAAAAAACTCACTGATAAAGTTTATTATTGCTCCTTGTTGCCATCAGTATAAAATGAGGAAAATGGGTTCAAGTTGATTTCCAAAATCACTCTCCATCCTTAAAATCTGTTGTTTTTATTGGGTTCTCTTTAATACTTATTAATGTCATCTTTATGTAAATTTTTAATGAGGGAGAATGGTATAGTCATCAGGATCCTGGCAAGGAGCAATTACATTCTTTAATGGTTTAACTGAGCCAGGCCCAGTGGCACACACCTATAATCCCAGTGACTCTGGAGGCTGAGCCTAGAGGATTGCAAGTTTGAGGCCAGCCTTAGCTAATTAGCAAAGCCTTAAGCAACGTAGTGAAACTCTGTCTCAAAATAAAAAAATAAAAAGAGCTGAGGATATGACTCATGGTAAAGCACCCTGGGGTTAAATCACCCCTCCCCCAAAAATTGCTGAGAGGAATTTCATGAAGGGATTGCTTACAGAGTTATGGGCAGGGGTAAGAAAACAGAACTTATCAAGAGCAAGGCATTGCTATTGTCGCTTGTCAAGGTGGAGATGGAGAAATGGTATTAAAGCTAGAGCCATTGGAAGGGTGTACCCAAGGGAAAGACATTGCCACTGTCTGATCCCTATTGTGCCAGGCAGGGAAAGTAGAAACAAATACTCAGCATCTCCTATCCTGTCACATGGAGGATGCTGTGGGAGGATTTCATGACCCAGACTCAGAAGCAGTGCATATCACTCCCATTCATATTCTACTGGCTGGTATTTGGATATATCCAATTGTAGAGGAGGCTGGGAAATGCAGTTCTGCGTGCCTAGGAAGAAGTGAAAAACACAGATATTGGTGAATTGCAGTAGCCTCTGCTACAGAGGGTCAGAAATGACTCCCAATTTTATGTTGAGACACTTGGTAGACTGTTTAGGAAGCTATCTTGGGCTTGCTTGCGCTCTCTCTCTTTCTCTCTCTCTCTCTCTTTTCCTTCCTTCCTTCCTTCCTTCCTTCCTTCCTTCCTTCCTTCCTTCCTTCCTTCCTTCCTTCCTTCCTTCCTCTCTCTCTCTCTCTCTCTCTCTCTCTCTCTCTCTCTCCAGGAGACTCAACCACTGAACCACATCCCCAGCCCTATTTTTGTATTTTATTTAGAGACAGGGTTTCACTGAGTTGCTTAGTGCCTCGCTTTTGCTGAGGCTGGCTTTGAACTCCAGATCCTCCTGTCTCAGCCTCTGGAGCCGCTGGGATTACAGGCGTGCATCACGATGCCCATCTTGGGATTTCTTCTTGATTGTTAACTTCTTTATCATTTAATGTCTAGCTTTTCCTCTCACTATATATATATATATATATATATATATATATATATATATATATATATATACACACATAGGCTCTGTCTTGGTTAAATTAGAGTACACAGATCTTATGTATCTCCTCTGCCCATTTCCCTCTCCCAGATATCCCTTTACTCTGCTTTGTTTTCTTCATCATATTTATCACTATATCAAAGTATAACATTCATATACATGTTTACTTCTTTATTACCCTCTCTATATTCACACTTAATGGGGCAGCAACTATCATGTTCCTCCCTATATAGTAGTTTCTGGAACAATAACTGACACATAGTAGGGATTCAGGAATATTTCTCCAGTGGAAGTGTCAGTGGATCCCATGACGCTGTTAGCCATGGTGTTATAATTCTTGCTTCCCAATCCTGTTCATGCCCCATGGGGGTTCTGTGGCTTTGCTTGTCTCTCTCCTTACAACATTTTCTTTCCTGTCTCTAGTTTGATTTGATTTGTCTTTTACTTTTGGGGTGTTTTAATTAGTCTAATAAAATAAATCTCACTGATGGAAAAAAAAGCCACCCTAAAGTCATAATTTAACAGTCCACGTTCCATACTCCAGTTTCTTTCTGCGTGGTTACTATTTTTTGTTACTGGTGTCTGTGAAGTTTCTTTGCAATTGTTCCCATTTATTTCTGTTATAACATCTTGCCTCATGTCAGGATTTACCTTCTATTCCAGCATTAATTTTCCCTTGAGTTCTTACAACAGTCTTGGGTGAGTTGTCTCTATTACCAAACATTCCTTCTCTTCGCTCTACAACTTGGAACTGTTAAAATCATACATAGGATCAGTTTTTGCTATTATTGTTTGGATGTACTTTCTCTACCTTAACTCTAACTTCATTCCTCCAGGTTTTATTGATGTGTAGCAAATCACCTCAAACAATAGCTGTTTTATTGTGCATATGGATTTTGTGTGTTAGGAATTCGGAAAGGCTGCCTGTGGATGACTTGTCTTTGCTACAGAATGCCTGTGTCATTTGAGAATTGTTTAAGAGGCTGAGTGATTGGAGTGGCTGAGCCTTGAACCCTCTGGAGGTTTCTTCATTCATATTTCTGGTGTCTGGGCTAAACTGATCCTGAAGCTTGGACTATCATGAGAGTGACCTTACGGCTTGGGATTCTCACAGTTTGGCAGCTGGGTTCCTAGAGAAACATTTGGAGACACTGATTTACAAGAGGGAGGCCGAAGCTGCAAGGTGTCCTCTCATTAAGGCTCAGAAGTAATACTTCCACCGTGTCTTTTGTTTCCAAACCAGCCAGGAAGCTGGCCTGGATTCAATTTCCTGGGTGGGCATCTAAACTCTTACTTATCTCTTGGTGATGGAGCCCCAAGGTCTGAGAAAACCATGTGAGGTGGGGAGTAATTGTGTTATGGTCATCTCTGGAAATTATACTCTGCCACAGGGACCTATGTCTAATTCTTGGTATTTCCTCTGTTCAGCTCAAAGAGTTTGAAATGCCCTGAGGTTTATTCGTTGTTGTCCTAGGACCAGAAGCATTGCACTATCTGGGAATTTATTAGAAATATTGACTCTCTGACCACTGAATGAGAAATCTGCATTGTGACAAGATCTCCAGGTCTTCCATTTGCATTTTAAAGCTTGAGCAACACTTCTCTGTGGACAGGCACCCTAATGTGGGCCTTCCTTAGCCATCAGCAGGAGAGGGCAAACCAGCTTAAGGGAGAGTGGAGCTTGTCAGGAATGAACTCCTGTGTACAAACAGAATTTTCATATTTTCTGTCTGCCATTACTATTTTAACTCTATTAATGTTGACTGTAATCTAGCTTATCTTTTAGAAATAGTGACTATATCTTTAATATGTATCCTCAAAATGAATATGACAGTCTCAGGTTTAATAATTATTGATCAGATCACTAATATCCCTGAGGAAGGATTGGAACAGCCATGTACTTTGGTATGTATAATAATGTTAGTTTGAATAATTTGTAAGATAATAAAGTTAAGCCCTTTGGAGTTTTATATTTTCCTTAAACATTTCTTTCATTGTTGGAATTTGTGAAGCTTTGTATAACAGCTAGTAGTTGGCAGATATTTATTTTCTACTGAATGAAAGAATATGATTTTTTAATATAGCTGTTAAATTTAAGATATCTTGAGTCATTCTGGAAACTCATAAAAACCTGAGAAATGTATGTAGTATTTATTATATCTGACTCGATGACTATTACGTATTTTAATAATTATCTTGACTTTAATTCATAGATTCCATTTATTCATGTTTCCTTTTGACTTAGTCATCTTAAAGTTTCTTTCTGAGTAAGGAAATAAATATAGAAAACTTTGAGTAAGGGAATAAATATAGAAAACTTTGGCACATTATTTTGAAGCCCTTTTTCTCAAACTGTAATTTCTAGACAACTTCTGTTTGAAGCACCAGCAGTGCTGGTTCAATTGCAGATTTCTAACGCCCATCCACTTCTTCTGAATCAGACTCTCTGGAGTTTGGAACATGGAAAACTCTCAGAGGTTGGGACCTAAATTCTATGACATGCTAAAGTTTGCTACCTACTTTCTTTAGGAGTTAATTTATGTTAGTTTCATAATCATATTTTAGGTTATTGTGGTAATAAGTAGGTCTTGGGATATTGGCAGGGGTGAAGATTTTCAAATTCATCTTTCCTAGGAGCTCTAATATTAGAATGTAATTTCAATAAAAGAATAATTGAATTGGAAGGCATCTTAGAGAGTACCTGAGTCGAAGTCTCATAATTTTGGAGATGAAATAACTGTAGAAGTCATACTACTTAGTAGCAAAGCTGTAATAAGAAATCAAATCCTGTGTCAACCAAGCGGGTGTCCCTCCTTTACAAAGACTTGGCAGGTTCATCTTATCTTTAAAGCTGGCAGTTAGGTATGTTAATGGCAAGATCAGAAAGGAAGTATGCAGTATTTAATCATGAGAGATATATTGATTATATTAATCAAATTAATGTTTGCATCTATGATCCTATCTGGGCTTTATCTAGTTTAAGTCTAATTTTGGAGATTTTTCTTATATGTTCTTATAAACATCATGACTCAATAAAATTCTTAGGTAAATGCCTTATCATGAAAAATTCAACCGATATGCTAGGGGATTATTTATTCTCTTTATGTAAAGGAGTCAAGGTTTTTGTAAAATGAATAAAGTATTTCAGATATCATTAATTTCATAAATGTTTAATAAGAAAAGGATTTACTAGAGATTTTTAATACTTTCTGAAAATTAGTATAAAACCTCTTCTCCCCTTCTCCAAATTCAATTTCCTTCACACCTTTCCTCCTTTTCTTCACTTCTTATGTCCCCTTCATTTCCCTCTGTAATTGTGTAATCACAGTAAGTTTGGGTGGGCCATAGTATCCATAATTTGTTTTAGGTGTTCAGTTAACAAACTGACTTTTAAATGACAAAGGGTACTTAAAAGTGTTGCATAGTTTCAGTTTTTCAACTTTTTATTTCTTTCCACAAAAGAAAAAGATCAATTCCATTTTCTATACCTTAGCATTTTTTGCTATTTTACGTTTCTGTATAGAATTTTTGGAATTAACTTATTTTGACTATTGAGGCAAAATATACTAGGTACATAACATATTGGGGTGGATTTTTACTTGCAGTAAAGGAGAGAAGACATCCTCATGAGCTCACCTGTCTCTGCCTCTCATTTGTGTTCTAGCTTTCATTTTTGCTGACCATCTGAATTTTGAGCATAGACTTTGGTGGGATCAACTTTTTTTCTTTTTTCTTCTTTATTCCCTGTTTTTCCTTCTTTTACTGTGTCAACCAGCTTTAAGCTTCAGATTGATTTTCTTAACTCATTCACTGTGCCTCTTAAGGTATTGTGAGAGAGTGCTGGCCAATTCGTGCCCATGCCTTAGCTTTATTTCTCATGGTCTCATTTGCCAAGGGACAGAGAAGTGCACTTAGCCTCCACCATAATCAGTTCAGTAAAAAGGCAATTTCCACAGTTCTCTATGTCAGCAGCAGCAGAGGCTTGGAAAGAGTGCTTGGCACTGAAGCGGAGAACATGGTAGAATTTCTTGGACTCTACTTTCTTATCTCAAGTGAGAAGTTCTTGCAATCTTCAGCTTGGTCGGTTTTCAGTTTCATTAGAATTGTAAATGACAGTGATAACTTGGGGACTGGCCTGTGTGAGAAATACAGTGGGAAGGAAGTAGGACCATCCCACTAAAGGCTTCTGAAAATCACCTCTGCTAACCCTTGACATTTGTCAGACTTGATCTGAAGAACTTGAAGATAATTCATTTGTATTGTTTTAAATCCTTACACTTATGGTGATATATTATAACAACAATATAAATATAATGAAAGGGCTGATTCTTTTTTTCCAGCCAATTAACTTTTTGGGGGGAAGGAATTGAAGTAGAAAAAATAGAATATGAGACTTGTTTGATATTCTTATTTGGTTTGCTTTATGTTTTTTGAAGAAATAACAAGAAAAATGCTGCTTTGCTTCATATTTGTCTTTTTTAATGATTAATGAACTTACAGCTTGTGTATGCATTTATTGATTTAGATGACTCCCTAG
This sequence comes from Callospermophilus lateralis, assembly GCF_048772815.1. Classification (NCBI taxonomy): domain Eukaryota; kingdom Metazoa; phylum Chordata; class Mammalia; order Rodentia; family Sciuridae; genus Callospermophilus; species Callospermophilus lateralis. The sequence goes on along the minus strand of NC_135312.1, from coordinate 54,840,653 downwards.
TGACATAGATTGAACATTCCAAATAAAATACATTTTATATATTTTATATTTGTGTATACGTTGTACATTATGAATCACTAAGAAATTAAAGAAAAGCAATACTTAGGCTTATGAACTGTCACATGTTGCCTAGAATAATAATGAATTCTAGTATTTGTGCAATATTGGATAAAGATAAACATTGTTAATAGTTTCATTCTATAATTTGCAAATTTTCAGGAAATTATGTTTTCTTGTTTCAGATTAAACTATAATTTTTTAGTTTTAGCTTGAAGTAGAGGACAAATAGTTCATCCAACAAGTGTTCATCCTTTTAATATGACAAAGAATACGTGTCAGTTTATATGCATTCACATAATAATAAGAAATGGAAAATAGAATAAGACTTCAAGAAGAGGAAATAAGAAAAAGAAAAATAAGAGCCAAGAGAAACTTAATTTCTGAGGATTCATGGTATGAGCTTGTCCTCAGGGAAGGGTCCAGATTTGACTCAGTCACAAACACTGTATATTATATAACTAATCAGTATCTGTGAGAAAACTGAGTCAAATCCGGACCCAGATACTGATTACTTATATAATATACAGTGTTTGTGACTGAAATGAACTGCTTTTTGGGAGAAGTGAAATTGTTTCTATTACTAAAATGTATGAGTTTTTTTCTTCTTTTCTTTTCTTTTTTTTTTCCCTGAATTCTCACAAGCAAACAGTGTGATATGAAAGAGATCTCAACAACAGTGTCATTACAGTGACAGGATTCCCAGGGCTCTTCTTGTATAATCTCTCCTATTTTTAAGTCAGTGTTTCAACACTTCAGTTTCATTGAGTAAAAACAGTCCTCTAAGGTTCTCAAATAGCTGTGGCCTGTCTTTAAATGGAGATCTACCTGGCAGTGAAGATTAGAAAGACCTAGAGGAATTAGACTAGATCTATGGAAAACCCAGAAGCCTTCAGGAAATCTTCCTAAAATTTTATTTCTTGCAACTTATATTTTGATAAGACTCAGGCAGCCGAGGACTGAAGTTTTTACTGTCTAATTAAGGGTCTGAAATAGGGATGTCCAATGTTCCTAGGGTCTTGTTCATGCTAAGCAAGTGCTCTACCCATGAACTACATGCTCCCTTGCTTCTTAGAGACAGTGACTTGCTCAGTTGCCCAGACTCACCTCAAACTTGTGACCCTCCCACCTCAGCCTCCTGAGTAGCTGGATTACAGATGTGTACCACCCACCACCATGCAGCAGTTTTTTTTTTTTTAAGTTTCGTATTCCATCCATAATATATGTGCCTGCCTGAAGAGTATGTTCACTCCCTCTGTGGAGGGGATTCTGCAGATGTACATTTAGTGTTATCTACTTGCAAGGGATTATGTTAGGTGGTTTAAATTCTACTGAGTAAAGAAAGCATCCAGAAGCATGGACGGATGCTTGAGTGAAATGCTGGCCAAACCCAAGTAAAAGCCTGTTTTCAAATCAGATTTGTATTTGGGTTCAGATGCCATCTTATTCAATATTTATTAATTTCTAGGCACTGTTAACATGTATAATTATAATGTGAGGTTGACAGTGTTAAGTAGTATAAAGAAAGATAAAATGCTGAGCATTCAAAAGATATAAAAAGTACTTCTGGTTTTGGCATAATGGAAGCCTTTATGGAAATCAGTGGAATGGCTTAGAGATATTTTAACTACCTCTGAATTTTTCTAAACTCTATCTGAATGCTTTCAATAGAAAAATGGAGTTTTGGGCTTGTAAATACAGCTTCAAATCAGTCCTACTTACTCTACTTTCCATCCCATTGCTACCATTTTCCCTTCCACAGTGTCTTCTCTATAGAAAATCTGGGGATACCATTGAAATGCCCCCCTGAAATTCAGGAGCAGTTGAGAAATTATCTTCATATAATACCATCTGTCCATTCTAATGATGACATAGGAATAAGACAAAATGTTTGCTTGGTATACTGACAGGATAGGTGTTTGGGGAGCACATTGGAAGAGTAGTTACCAAGATGTTATTATACTATTAAGGTATGATGATAGTTTTTTTTTGAATGTGATACTTGCAATTATTGTCTCTCATATACCCACTAATATAACATTATTTTGTTATCTCTTCCAGACACTTAAAACTTATTACTGCTTTTCTGTGTATTGACTTAGTATAAGACTATAACTAATTTATCATAAAATGATGAACATGGTAACTATGGAAGGCTTTGTGTCATAAAGGCCAATTTATAAAATATTACCTTGACATCATACATAAGTTTTAGCTGAGTTATATATTATTCATTTTGTGCATACTTCATGGGATGTCAAAAAGGCTTACCTAGTTCTGTTCTCCTTTCTTAACAGATTTGAAAACTTTTACTTACAGATTTGAAGTCTTTTACATTTCTTATAGGAGTAGTTTATAAAAAAAAATTTGTAGACATTATCTCATCTGAAACTCCCAATATCCCACACCCATTTTTCACATTTGCCATTTACACTCTCATGAGGATTAGGAGACCATCTAACCTAATATATTAAAAAGGGGTGTCAATATGACTATGAGTATCCTTCCTACTGAATTGAGAGTATGACCCATGGGATGATTTCTTCAGTCCTCAGAGGCTATCTGACTTAATTCTGGATTCTTGGCAGCCTTTGAGTTAAGCAATAGAGCTTGGAAGAGTTGACCAGATGGAAAGGGGAATTATGCAGCTGGCTTTTGAGCATAAATAATTGTTTTATAAATATCCCCTCCAAAATGCTGACTAGGAATCTATATGAAGAATTTAAATCAGATCTTTAAAAAATGTGCTTAATCCTGGTTTGAATAACAAGCATCTTCTTTAATAAATCAATGTTGAGATTGTGCATGGTAGTGCAGATCCTTAATCCCAATGACTTGGGAGGCTGAGGCAGGAGGATAAGTTCTAGGCCAGCCTCAGCAACTTACAGAGACCCTAAGCAACTTAGTGAGACCCTATCTCAAAATTAAAGAAAAAATCAAAGAGGGGGTGAGTGGGGATATAGTTCAGTGGTAAAGCACCTTTGGGTTATATCCCTGGTCCCACCCCCATTCCCCCCAAAATAAAATAAAATCAGTGTTGGAGTTGGAGTTTGGAAAATAATTAGGGAAATATATATGTGTTTCCCATATTGTTGCATGGAATAAGAATGGTAAGTGTGGAAGGTTTTGTGTCATAAAGTCCAATTTATAAAATATTATACCTTGATATCATACATAAGTGACATTAATGATCAATTAAAAATGATTGTGTATGTTTAAATAGAATCCCTTAAGAGCATATGTAATCTTATGTGTGAAATTTCTAAAACTTCCAAGTTATAATTTAAGTTATAATTTAAAGTTATGATTTAAAAGTTTCTGGCAGCACTATTTATAATGTTAGTACTTAGAATGCCACGATCCTGCCTTTTTAAATTTTATACACATTGGGTTTTATTCCTGTAAGTAACCCCATTGTTTATTGTAATAAATATATCCTGTGAAATAAAACCAGGGGGACCTGAGGACAGAGTGTGAGTTATTTAATATTAGGGTGTGATAATGCATGGTCTTAGAACTTCCAAAAACATTCGTTGAGTGGGTGATGACCTACATGAGTACCTTAGTGGATAAAAGAACCTTCAGTGTTAGTACTGAAGAGTTTCCCCTATTAAATATGCATGGGTCAGTCTTGTCTGAAGAAACAGGTACTTTTTAAATAGTCCTTCCAGTTTTGGTAACTACTGAGGGAGAAGTAGTGGTGGGAAAAGCTACAGAAGCATCTACTTTTAATGGCTAAGAATATATTCTAGGATCCGAAAGGTGTGAATTTACCACCTGCTATTTCTATAACTCTGTAATATCCTTTTAGCCTCCACTACTCTGATTAATCACTTTTATCTAGTTTCTTCACAGTCTTCATACTTTGCATCTTCCTTACTGCATTTACTTTACTTTGGTAAAACTCTATGCTGCTTAGGTACCCTGACACTCTTGTAGGTCCTTCTCCTCTCTCTCCCTGTTTCTTTTTATTCCACTTGTCCATGTCTTATATATTTTTCCCCATCCCTTTCAACTAGCAGTTACCTATCTACAGCCAGGTACTGTTCTACAGCCTGGAATGTCACAATAGTGAATGTGACAAAGCCCATGTCCTCATGGAGCTTAATGTTCCAAAAGATGACAGTCATTTAGTTAATGTCTTAAAGCAACAAAGATAAGACAGAATGAAGGGGAAGCTAAGCATGTCAGCTGGGGTAGTTCAGTGATTCTAGGCCCCATGTGGTGGAGCATAAAGAAGCAAGGTGGAGAGTTAGCACAAGCCAGAAAAGTGGACAGGGCCAAGCCATTTGAAGCCTTGTAGGTTGTTGTTCAAAGCTAAGATTTTAGGAATTTTCTATGTGATAATTTCCTAAGGCTATGTGAGCATTTTCTAAGGTTTTCTATTGGCCTTCCCACAAATCTCTTTATGAACTGTTATTCTTCATTTCTTTTTTTTAATTTTAATTTAATATAATTTGACAATGCATGAAAACAGAAAAGTTCATTTCTTTTAACAGCTTTAGTTATTGCTTCTGAGAAGATACTTTTCAAATTCAATGTATTTGTGGTTATGGGCATTTTTATGAATCACATTCCTGCATTTCTCCACTGATTGTTGGAACACTGCAACACTGAACATGGTTAAAACCAAATGGCTTAACCACTTCTTCCTGCCGTCCTGCTTTCCCTTTCGGTTTTTCACTTTCCATAAAGAAAAACATTATTTCCTAGTCACCCAACTTCAAAATATAGGAGAGATCTTGGATTGCACCTTTCTCTTTTCCTTCCTCATTTTTTCTTTGTTCTTTCAGAACTTATTCATTGAGGTTCTGGTTTGTGCCAGGTACTGTTTTAGACACTTGAGATACAAAGTGAACAAAATGGACCAAAAGTAATTCCAGACTAGAAGGGCGGCGGGTAGGGGACCGATGCTCAGTGAACAATGAACTTGATAAGTTGTTAGGTTGTCTGGAGTTTTGAGGCACTACGTGGGTGGAAACAGTAGAAGAGGGAAAAACCTGGCATGCTGAGCCGGGGAAGCAGGTGGGTCGTCAGGAGTGCTTTTTTGATAAGTTAAACATAACCAAGGACTTAGAAGAGGTTGTATGAGTTAGGCCTCTGTAGTCCCAGGGAAAAGGGTTCCAAGTAAAGAGCCAGTGCAAAGGAAAAGAGGAGGGACATGTCTGGGCCACCCAAGGATCTGAAGGGGGCCCTTGTGGCTGGACAGGAGCTGGCAAGGGCAGAGTGAGAAGAGAGGGAGACCTGAAGGTGGAGGGCAGATATCCTCAAAGGAACTTGAAGGAATTCTGATTCCCAAACTGAGTGAGAAGGGCGGCTGTCGCAGGGTCCTGAGTAAAGGAGCTTACATTTTGAAAGGCACCTTTTTTATTTCCTGAAATCACACTAAAATTTGTCCCTCCTTTCTCCTTCTCCCTTTCTCTTCCCATTGCTACTTCTGCCACCTGGACTGTTATTTTGGCCTCTTGTTGTCTTGTCTTCCATCTGGTACTTAATCATCAGAAAACTGAACACAGACCCTTTTTCTAGGCTGTGTGATCATATTTTTAATTTTTTTTCCTGGATTCTCCATTTCTACCTGTTAATATTAGCACTTATGGCTATGGCTCCTCACATCCTTGTTCCCAGAGTGCCCTAATACACTCACTCACTGTCCTCAGGTGTGCCATGAACTTCAGATGTCAGCTCCAGCTGAACTCTCTTACCTCATGTCACCAGCATAGTGAGCCTCCCAAATTTGGAAAACTATTGTTAAGTCTCTAAAAATTTTTCAGCCTCTCATTTATACCATTCATTCATGTAGTTTATCCATCAAGAATTTATTGAATACAAATTTTGTTCCAGCAATTGTGCTTCTGCTTAAGGATTCAAAGACTGATTAAGATGAACATGTTCATCTCAGGAGCTGATAGTACTGAGAGGCTGAGAAGAATAATTATTAACATGCAGATAAGCAAAACCCTGAAATTTATGCTAAGGACCATGAAAGAAAAGAACATATTGCTCCAAATCAGAATGGTTAGTTAAAATGGTCCCTGATTTAGATGAAGCACCTACTTTCTGTGAGGTGATGGGGAGAGAAAATCACTTTCAAAGAAGTAACAGGTTAGGTGAGACCCAGAGAATATAAAAGAGCCATCTAAGGAAAGTGTGGCATGGTGGGAATGGGTCCTCTAAGCAGAATAAATAGCATTGCAAAGGTTTGGGGCTACAAGGCACCTGAGACTATCAAAGGCAAAACAGAACTGCAGCGGGGTTCTACATCTGGGGCCACATGAATGCAGCCAGAGCATGCTTCTCAAGGCTGGTGGGCAGGGCCACATAATGCAGGACCTAGAAGACTGTGGTAATGATTGTGGTTTTAAGGGCAATGGGAAGCAATTGAAGTGTTTTAAGCAAGAGAATGACATGAGCTTATTTGAGGTTGAGACTTCCATCTGTTCATCAAAATGTGTTTGCCTCTTCTCCCTGGGCATACAGCCAGATTACATTTCCTGGCCCTCTTCACAGTTGGCTGTGAGCCACGTAACTGTATCCTACCCAGGGAGTACAGAACTTGTAAATATCATGACTAGGACTGGCCCGTAAAAGTCTCCCATGGGCTTCCTCCTTTTTCCTGCTGAATGGGCAGACTTTGGACCCATATGGAAATGGCAGAACCACTATCAGTCTGGACCCTCACTTCTAAATGGAGCAGGATCCAGCCCAGCTGACAGGATCCTGAGTCTTCATTTGAGCATGAAAAAAGAAGCACTGATGTTTTGAGCCTGTTGTGCTCAGTCCATTTGTTAATCACATCCTGGTTAGTCCAGATTGATATAATATTTGAAAGGTCAATTTTGGTGAAGACTGAGACTTGTCAACAAAGCAGTTGCCGACGTTAAAGTTTATTGCAATGTGTTCCATGGAAATTTTAGTTGAAATAGATACTATATAATTGTGGATAAAACATCATTATGTCTTACTGATATTCTGCTCTGTGTAGTGAGATTATGAAAGGGGGAAAATCTTACTGCATTTAATTCTCAACTCTAGTATCAGTATCACTCACTTTCTGAACTTTCCATAGCATACCCCATTGAATACCTTCAGGCATGTATTTTATTATACAAGATTTAATCAACTGGAGGGCAGATGAGCTATATCTTGTATTTCTTATTTTCTGTGATGTCTAGTGCAATACTTTTCTCATTAAGCTTTGCTTATAGTAATGAATGAGTACTGACTCTCAGATTTCTTACCAATTGAGTTATTGGAGGTTATGTGCTAAATGTCTTAGTTTGTGTTGTTTTGCTATAGCAAAATACCTGACATTGGGTACTTTATAAAGGAAAGAGATTTATTTAGCTCTGGCATGATTCTAGTGTGCCTGGTTCATAGCATGGTAGAGAAGCAGAAAAAAAAAAAAAGGGAAATTGCTGAGTTCAGAGAGGGCCAAGCACATGGGTTACCTCACATTAAGAAAACAATCTGCTTTCTTAAGAACAACTTGATTCTCTGAAAACTGCATTAACCCCTCCTGAGGGGTTTGCCCCCGGCCCCATTCCACTTCCAGTAGACTTTGCCTCTTAAAGACCCACGACTGCTAAATGCTGTTGTATTGAGAACCAAGCTTCCAGCATATGAGCCTCTGGAAAACATACTCAGACCCTATCTAAACCATAGCACTCTTCTCTTGCCTAACCTCTGATATTGCCTCAACCTGACTTAAATATGGTTTGCTTTCTTAGGGAGGTGTTTGATTTTATTAGACTTTGTTTTACCTGTGATCTAGGGGGGAATGTAACATCATGGGGCCTGAGAGTCGAGCATTTGCGTAGAAGGTATGGAGAAGTGTTTTCAGAAGGCACACGGGCTCACTACTTTAAGGAGGTTGTGCATTGCTCAAAGCTGCTGTTTGTTTCAGTGGCGCTATTTCTACCCAGAGTCAGGAATTCATCTGGGAAAACTGATAGAAACTACAAAAAGTCTCAAAGTAGTGAGTTTGTGTAACTCAAATGATAATGATGAGCATCTAACCAAGAAAGCATTAGTGGAAAAGAAGGGTGGGAGAAGAATGTAGAAGACTGCAAAACACAGCAACTGAATGGATTTGGGGCCAAGAAAGGATCAGAATAATGGTGAATAATGAAATTCCCATGCAGATTATTTTAGTCAGCTTCTGTTGCTGTGACCAAAAGACCTGATAAGAACAACTTAAAGGAGGAAGGTTTCTTTTGGCTCATGGTTTCAGAGGTTGAGTCTATGGTTGGCTGACTCCATTGCTCTGGGTCCAAGGAAAAGCAGAACATCATGGTGAAAGGGCATGGTGGACAAAATCAGCGCAGGACACAGCAACTAGGAAGCAGAGAGAGCTCTGCTCACTAGGGCAAAGTCCAAACCCCAAAGGCATGTCCCCAGTGACTTGCCACCTTCAGCCAAACCCCACATGCCTAAATTACTACTTACTTAATCCATATCAGTGGGTTAATCCACTGATTGGTTTACAGCTCTCACAATCTAACCATTTCACCTACAAATATACAAACACTCCTATATTGTCTCATACGTGAGCTTTTGGGGAACTCCTCATATCTAAACCATAACATTTTGATGCACATCAACTTAAAAAATTCAATTATGTATATCAGTAGATTTATAATCTTTACGATAAAGCCAATTAATTCTTCCTGCTAAAACAGAAACCGAACATTTTAGCGTTTTATTAACTTGTTCTGTGTTTACTGTCTTTGTGTTTAGTGTGGGTGTGTTTTTTGGACATTATTGACCCATTCATACTGAACAAGGGCAAAAGCCATGAGAATTGAAATTGCTGTTAATAAGAGCCATAAAATTATGCCCATAATGATGAAGAGATTAAAATAGAACTTGTAAAGCATGAGAGAAATGGTGGAAATTGTATTTACAGGGGAAACGAGTCCCTTGACAGTAGGAACAACACCGAACAGAGAAGAATTAATCATGTCACAAGTGAAAAGCACTGCATTTTACAGGGCAGTTGTAGGTAAAAAGAAATTAAACAAATGAGAAAAAAGACCCCACAAATATTGGAACGTGCCTTTGGAAGACCAGCATTATTTTTGAATGCCACTAACTCAGTCGGTTTTTTAAATGTGAAGTCTAGTAGTGGTTCAGAGGGTAGCACCAAGTATGGTGGAGAGCCTCAGCTATGTTTTCTCTTTACATGTAAATGCATCAAGGCAGGTATAGAAGTGGCATATGGAGAAGCCATAACTTCTAAAAATGTCCCTGTGAGATGAACACAGGAGGAGCAGGAGTAGAGCACAGATGGTGGTAGAAGTGAGAATAGCAAGGAGGGGATAGATTTGTATGCAAAAGAAAAGATATAGGCTCAGTCTTTTTTATTTTTTGCTGGAAATATTTACTTTTTGATAAGGATGGTTACCTTTCATTTCTGTGTTGACACTATAATGACAGAGATATTAGTACAATAGTTAGAAGTGGTGAGAAATGCTTTTCTTGCCTATGTGTTCCATAAGAGTCTCTGGCCTCATATGTGAAAACACACAATAAATTAGGGGCCTTAGGAAAAAAATCCTACGACTTAAAATCTGATATATTTTTTCAAAGTAAATTCCAATTTACATAGTAACACATTGTTTCCTTAGCTTTGTTTTCAAGTAAATGTGTTGATTTTTAAATTAACACTACAAGTTAATGAATGACCTTTAAAGTGTAAGTATTGGCTGCAACTTCTTGACTTTAAAGTGGTTTTTGATATTTAAGGAAGAATACCTTTTACACAAAATCATTTGTTTTCAACTATAGCACTGGATATAATTTTGTTGATTTCTGAAAAAAAAGATGAAGTAGGGTTGGGAAAATACAGCCAATCAAGAGATGGAAGGAATGGGAGAGATGGATAGGTTTTTCAGTGTGAACAAATGTGGCTGAAGAGGAAAAATGTAATATGGGGTGTGTGTGTGTGTGTGTGTGTGTGTGTGTGTGTGTGTGTGTAATCATGAAGATGGATTAAGGTAGTATAAATGTGAGTTAACAAACATCCTTAACATGCATGGACAGCAGCTCCATGATAGGTTATTATGGGAAATTAGAGATGAGATGAAATTCCATAAGATTTCTTTTGTGAATAAAATAATATGTAGAATATATAAATATATTTCTTTTGCAGTCTGAGGAAATAGATACATAGAATGATTTTTCTTATTCTTATGTAAATTTTGTATTCTACCTTGTATGAATTTTTTTCATTCGTGTCATATTTGAATTTATACCTTATGTGAATTACTGATACTTAATAGGTTAACGATTTTAAATTTATAGCCAAATGTGGAAAGAAAAAATATAGTTTTCCCAAATTATATTCTTGCCATTTAGAAAGATATACTTGTGAGCCAAAAATGATAGATACTTTTTTTTTTAAATTAACATTTTATGTTTTCTCTAGGCTGGAATGATAAAAAGTGAGAATGAAGAATATTTCATTGAGCCTTTGGAAAGAGGTAAGCAGATGGAAGAAGAAAAAGGAAGGATTCATGTTGTCTACAAGAGATCAGCAGTAGAGCGGGCGCCCATAGACATGTCCAAAGACTTCCATTACAGAGGTAAGCATCTCTGACTAGACTTTATAATTAAACATTTTAAGAAACAATGAAAACGACCCTCCCATCATCAGTCTAGAGAATATAATTGTCATGTACTCTTGTGTAATGTGCAGGTGGCAAAAGAAATTTATATATCATGAAATATGACTTTTCTTTTTAAAATGCATGAGCATATTTGATGGATATTATTTTATTCCAGTGTATTAGTATATCTCCAATATATTTTCATGATTACCTTTTTAAAGTTTTATTTTAAAACGGTTTTAACTAACTTATGTTAAAATTTGAAAATATTTATGATTTCCAGAACTATCTAAGCTATGCATTATTAGTGTTATTTTTATAAGTCTTAAATGACATATAGTGGCACAACAGAGATCTGTGTTTTAAGACTACTGTGATAGCTACATTTGAAAGTAATTAAACTCTTTGACTTTATAGTTTGTTTTGCAAAACTTTGTACTACTAGAAGGAGAATTCTGTAGAATAGAATTTTTTTCTCAAAATAGGCTGGAGTCAATAAAGTGAACTATGGCACATGGAAATTTTCTATTTTTTTTACCTAATGAAATCTGAAAATAAGTCAACATTAAGAAGATTGTCTTATATGTTACTTATGGAAGTTTCCTTTGTGGAAAAGAAAGAAAACTTAGGAATTTACATTTTTTACCAAATCTATATTTCTTTTGCTTGCCCAACTTTCTGAATTTAGGAAATTTCCTTGAAGAACATATGAGGGATAGAGACGGTTTTAATTAGAGCATGAATTTGGCTTACAGATTACCTTTTGCAATTTGCTATGTAGTTATTAGTTTGATTTTCAAATATTACTGGCTTCGCTTCATCGGCTGCACTAATGGAATAGATTTTGTATGGTTCCCTTGAGCAGTATGTAATGTCCATCTTTATCCCCTTTATCCAGTAAAAGGTCTTTAAAATGAATACAGCCTGAACATTTTTGAGAAATTTCTGTTTTGAAGAAAGAGAACTATGTTAATAAATGTAATGTTATGAAATATGTGCTTAACCTAAGTCACTCTGGTGTAACAGAACTGGAATGAGCTACACAGGCTCACTGTGAATAATAATTGTGAAACCAGTTCGGACACTGTGGCTGTCCTCCTGTTGCTCCATCTGTCATAACTACAGGTCCACCAGGATGTACTCTATATCAATTCCTGAAGGCATCTATTTCTGTAAATATTAGTCCTGTTACTTTTTATTGCTGTGATATTTACAAAAGGGAGAAATTACTTTTTCTGTGAAATAAGGAAATCATAAGACATTATTTTAATACCTATTGTATTTTTAGATAATGGAATAGGGAAAATTTTATAGTCAAGATGTATAACTTTAAAAGGATAACATGGGATTAAGGAAAATTGGAACATTATTATAGGAAATTATTAAAAATATCAGTTCCAGTAGCATGAACATGTTCAGTTTACAGTAAGGGTTATTTGTAAGAATGCAGACACTAAAGACTTTTGTTCTTCAGTCATGAAAAGAGGATTGCCTTATGGTAACAGTTAGCCAAAGAGTAACACATTTTGGAAAGATTTTTAATTTTCATTGGCCATGGGTCAAAATAAATGGAATTCCTTTGTTAACTCTCAGTTACCTTCAATCTTGAAACAAAATAGAGTCCCTCAATTCTCTTAAAATGTTCCAAGATGAACTTTAATGCAAACTTAATGGTTTTTATTTTATTACTTAAGAAATTTTAATTGAATTATGTTATGGGTAACATCAGTTTACCTTCTTTGAGAGTCTTAAACTGTAACCATCATATACATTAAGAAATGTAACTTTTTGAGGGCAAATCCCAATTCAGAAGTTCAAGTACTAAATTTCTCACATTCCTCTGTTTCAAGATGTTATTTTAGGAGACATATGAGTCTTCAGTGAGTTGTAGTAAGAGGAATGAGATACCTGAGCTAAGGCTTACCTAGAAAGAAATGCATTGAGAACCATGTCTTCATATTTTTTTTTCTGACAGCAAGTCATCAGAAGAAATATTGATTATAAGCAAGCCATTCCTTACCCTGTGGGGTTTTGTTAGTGGGCCCCTATGATACTCTGTCATATTTTGCTAGTTATCATAGTAATTGCCTGGCTACATTTCTTGCTTTGTCAGTAAAGCTGCTATGAAGTGCCATAGATATAGTTGTTTACTTTGTTGTGAGTGTTCTAAGTTAAAACGATTAGGAACTGAATTGGATAAGTAGAGGGGATGGAGTGATGGAGCCATAGTGAACAGAGATTGAAATAAACACTGAAATTGTGAAGGTTTTGTGATGGAGAAGACCTTGAGGGTGAGGGCAGGGGAAGAGGAGAAGTAATCAAAGATCACTCAGAATTCTAACCTGTACCTGTAGTACTTGAGAATTTTCTTTCTAGAATTAAGGTATATAAAAACAGCAACAGAAATAGATTTGTTGGAAGCTGACAGGTGGGAATAAATTTGATTTTGGAATAAATTTGACCATCTATTGGAACAGCAAGCAAATTGAAAAATGCATAATGCATTTTCGTAATCCTGTCCAGGGGCTTTACATGAATGATCTTGAATACCTTACATACGTCTGTAGTAGGGATGGGTAGAGATTAGCTTGGGAGGCAGGTGTCAGGTATTGCCTTGCAGGTACTTGGAATGTCTCTGCTTGACTTTCTGTGCTCTTGTTGCCAACTGTATCACAGCATCTAAAGGTGCACATTGCAAAGTATTGGCTTTTGTTACTTACCACTATAGGTGAGGCGGAAACTATGTCTTAAGAAACAAAAGTAATACTAGAATTCTAATACGAGATTCATAAAGTTCACCTCTGCTATTTAAAAAATTGGTATTTTTACCACACTCAGGAACCCTATGCTCTTGATCTTGGTCAGATGCAAACATGTATTTTCATTCCCTATCTCCTAAAAATATTCATCTGAGTCTCTAATAAAAGTCACAGCTTTGAACCTGATGATAGAAATGATGTGTTTCAGCAAGAGAAAAAAACCTCAACCAATTCAGTATACACCAGATTTCTCTTTCCTTGACTCTTAAAAGGAAAGCTGTATTCTTTTGAGCTGTGCAAAAAAATTGAAGAGCTGTTTAGAAATACACTGAAGTAACTAGTAAAATCAGAGCTGCAGTGCTCTGCTTTTGTAGAATTACTGTTTCCAAAATGAGATCTAAAGCACTTTTACATCAGACAGTGAAAATCCTGGTCAGTATAGAGCCGACAGGTGTTCATTACATGAGCACCAACAGTGTCTGGCACTATCTTTTTAGTTAGACAACAAACATAAACTTGCCTAGTTCAACACAGTGGGAAAGTTTACTTTGCTTTCTTCTCTGATGTCTGCTGTAGGGTTATGGAGATCACATCCACTTTTGGCATTTTCAATTTGGACAAAATTATTTCCTACTTGGCTCTTATTTTTGAAATTTTAATTGGTAACAACATAGATTCATAAAGTTCACTTCCACTATTAAATAAATCATTTATCTAAAACTCAAATAAAAAAAAATATACTGCTGACCATCTCTCAAGAATGCTTACATTGTCGTCATTAAGAAGCTCACGTTAGGCCGTCTGCTTTGGGGAGAGGCGAGACTGTACTAGCATGACATCATTCAGCTTTTCATATTTTTTATTTAATCCCTAGGCCCTTCAGCTTCTCCCCTCAAATTACAAACTATTCATTCACCAGAAGCTTTGTGTTAAAGTAATTTTTGTAATTACTTCCTACCAGCGGGAAACAAGGAATAGTAAGCCTTTATCTCCCGGCTTCCTTTCAGCATTTTCGTTTTCCTGCAGGAACTCAAGTGCTTGCGTGGCTGGTATGGTTGTCATGGCGCTGTGAAGGAGTGTCTTTGTCCCAGGTGGGAAACATGGAAAAGTCAGAAATGATTTACGAGTTGCTCCTGGTTGCTGGGGAATGGAACCATGAAAGAAGAACCATAATTATGGGAAGAGTGTTTTATTTTAGTGATGCTGGAGGGCCTAGGTGCAGAGTCTTTCTCTGAGTGCACAGATATGTCCCTAGGTTCTCTAATCCTTCATGCTGGCAAGTCCTTATGATCTGTGCCCTAATCAAATAGAACCTTTGGTAGGCTTTGCAAACCTCCATGAAAAAATATCAAAGAATAGAACTCAATTTTAGTAAATGTTTTAGTAAGTTAATGCATGGAACATAATATTTCTACAATATTAAGATGTCAAATAGCAACTGTTCTTTTAGTTAGGTGTTAAGTTATAAATCATTTATAGCTGCATCAGTTTATCATCTAATCTTAAGGGTCAGTCATGTGTCAAGGCTACTTCTGTTGGGTTCATAATGAAGTCCTAATAATATGTATGGAATTTATTTTCAGATTTATTTAGTATATTTCACAGTCTGTGGGTATTTATAACAATGATTGACAAAAATGATGGCTCTGTGGAGATTGATTATTACATTATTAGTCATGAAACAGAGTGATAGTAAAAGGGTTTTCAGATGTGAAACCTAAAGGACATTTATTTTCTTTTATTAAAATACCTATGATGGGCTGAAACTGTAGCTCAGTGGTAGAGTGCTTGCCTAGCATGTGTGACGTACTGGGTTCAATCTCTACACCACATAAAAATATAAGTAAATGAAAAAAGGTATTGTGTCCATCTACAACTAAAACATATGTGTGTATATATGTATGTGTATATATGTATATATATACTGTATAGATACATATGTAAATAAAATACCTATTGGGCCTATTCTATCCCCATATGAATTAGCTCAGTTAAAGAACCTTATTATGAAACCTATAGGCAAGGATTAATGTGTTACAAATGTAATTTGACATATTTTCCCACTAAAAAAATTGAATATAGAAATATACAAATCATAGTGAAACTTCATGGCTCTGGATCACTTTTTGTTATTGATATGGCATTAATTGAGGTGGAGAATTGGAAGATTTTAGATATATCTGAGTGACGAAAAATTGTAAGCAGTGAATTTATGTTAGGGTAGAAAGCTAATTTAGGTAATTTGAACCAGCTCTTGATTCATAAATAAAATGATTGCCTATTCAGAAGCAACTATATCAGTTTATTGATTCATACCAAGAAAAGGCTTTATAATTTTTTAAAATGTATTTGCTGTGTGTGGATAGAAAAATATATCAACTATCAAAATATACATTTAATATTTAGTTTCACGCATGACAACTGCTTTTGCTTAGGAGGAATATGCTCTATTTTTAGTAGAATACATTTTATAAAGTATATTTTGCCTCTGCCTGTGCCAAGTGTGTCTGCTTAAACACATTTTAAGCCAGTACTGGTTTTCTCTCTAGAAACAATGATTCTTAAACTTTCATGTTAGTAGTGGAAATCAATTGTGTAAGGAAAGCAAATATTTTTGGAGGTTTAATAACCTGTTCTTTCACCATTTCAATTTTTAACATGTGATTGCTATTTTTTTTTCTTTTTTACTCTGTGTTTTTTTAAGACCTTTTATATAAGAGAGGAGAGGCAGTATGGGTGCAGCTGGAACAAGCACTGGTAAGGAGGCCTTCTCTTTCTCCTTTCTCCTCAGTACAGTGACTCCAGAGCTGGCCTCACATCCGTATCCTCATGGATAGCATTCCTCTAAGGTGTCCTTTCTTTGGCCATCTAAAGGCATCAAACTTAGGGAGACTGGAACACCTCCCCCACTCCAGTTTTCCTAAACTACAACTTTCCGTCAGGTCCTACCTCCTTTTTCGGTTGGCCAGCGCCCTGGGCCACACATATTTCTTCCTCTCTTTCTTTAGCATCTCCTTTCACTTGCATCCCTGATGCCCTCATGGCCTGAGGAAATGCCTCAAGCAGACAGCTGAGGAGGGCCAGGCTCTTAGTTGGGGGCCCTGTGGTGGTGAAGGGAGCAGGTGCAGCTCTAGGGCTTCTGTCTTTGTTCTGAGGTATCATCACCCACAGGGCCTTGGTCATAATGACCAACGGCCACATTAACAGTCACTGAGCTTCATCACTCAAGGGCAGGGACCACATCTTTATCTTTGAATCCTTACATGAAACCTGCCAGCTATGTCACTTTTTAGCATCTTTCTAAGCATTTGAAAAATATTTATAAATCTGAATTAAGCACTTGTGCAGTTTTTTCATCTTTGAAAACCATTGTAACTATTTACAATGTAAACACGTATTAACTTGTTCAGTGCCTTTGCCTAGAGATTTTTGTTCATTATTTCAGATTATAAAGCATTTTAAGATTTTGTATGTATTAATTTTTTTTTGATACCAGGGATTGAACTCAAAGATACTCAACCACTGAGCCACATCCCCAGTCCAATTTTTAATTTTATTAGAAACAGGCTCTCACTGAGTTGCTTAGCACCTTGCCATTGCTGAGGCTGGCTTTGAATTTGAGATCCTCCTGCCTTAGCCTCCTGAGTCCCTGGGATTATAGGCATATGCCACTGTGCCAGCAAGATTTTGTGTGTGTGTGTGTGTGTGTGTGTGTTTGTGTGTGTGTTATATATACATATAATACACATACGATACACATTTATAAATATTATATATATATATATATATATATATATATATATATATTTTTTTTTTTTTAAAGGGATATCTTTAATTCTAAGTATTTTTCATCCAATTCCTGTGGAAGGTTTTGTTTCTCTCCAATGAGCTTTATAAATTATTGTGTACTCTTTGTTAAGTTCATGTGAAACTAAAACTTGTTGTTAAGTTTAGTTCTTTGTTTCAACACTTTCGCAGGTTTTATTTTCATGTTTCCAAGTTTTTCGGGTCTTATCCCATGTGTTACAAGAATAAAACTACCATCCAGACCCCTTTTGGTGATACATGATAAAAACAGAATATATTATGTTCTGTACTGTGATATCTTTCCTGATAAAATGCCACTGAACTCTCTTCAGGTAAAAAGAAATTAGGAGATTAGAGCCATCTAATTCATTTCCAGTTTTGAATGACATGTGCATAAAGCCAATGTGTGGATCTGATGCAGGTATGCATTATTTTTCTTTATTAAATGAGGTTGGGCTTGGCAGTCCTAAGGAAAATCACTGCCCGATATCCCAGATGGGCCACCTTATCAATGTTTAAAAGAGATAGAATTAAGTTAATCAGGCTGGAATGTGTTGTTTTTGACTCTTTCAACATTTTTTTCTGGTCTTTGGTGACCCAATATTTGAAAAGTCAGCAGAAGGTTTGCATGGTTCATGTAGGGTTGCCATCATCTAGGTTCCCCTGTGCACTTTTTTTGTGACTTGCCAGTGTTCTTTTCTTAAATTCATGGAAGATTTGTTCTAAAATATTTTTGGCTCAGACTTATACAGACCATTGATGAACATTTCTGGTATGTATTGGGATTATTTTTATAGATTAGTCATTTGAAGCAAGGACATTAAACAAATAATTGTTATAGGAATCATTCGGATTTCTTACTCTGAATCAAAGCTTCATTATTTATGAACTTTTCATCTTTCCTAGTTATATGGCTCCAGTTATATATTATGTTTACAACAGAGTATTGTTAACTACAGGTACGATGTATCTGTAGAACTTAGTTACATTACATCACTGAGATTTTAGGCTGAATAGTATCTACCACCAACTCCTGGTAACCACCATTCTACTTGCTACTTTTATGTGTTTTTGACTATTACTGATAATTAAAATAAGTGGACTCGTGTAGTATCTGTCCTTTTATAGGTTTGTTTAACTTAGCATAATGTCCTTAAGGTTTATTTCTGCAGACAGCAGGATTTCCTTCTTTTTAAAGGCTAGTAATGTTCCATTGTATGTATATACTACATTTTCTTTACCCAGTCACTTGTCAGTGAACATTTGTTCCCACATCTTGGCTATTGTGAATAATGCTGAAGTGAACATGAGGTTGCAATCATTTCTTTGAGATACTGATTTCAATTCTTCTGGATATCTACCTAGTAATGGGATTTATGGATCTAGTGGTAGTTCTAGTTTAAATTTTTTGAGGCAACTCTGCACTGTTTTCCTTAAAGGCTCTACCTGTTTATGTTCCCACAGTGTGTGCAAAGGTTCCATTTTCTTTCTTTCTTTTTGTTTTTTTCAACACTTACTGTTTTTTTTTTTTTTTTGTGTGTGTGTGTATTTGATAATAGCTATATTAGAGGTCCATTATGATATCTCCTAGGGGTTCCGATGGGCATTTTCCTCCTGATTAATGACATTGATCCTCTTCCCATATACCTGTTGGTTATTTTCTTTTTAGAAAAGACTATTTAATTCCTTTGCGATTTCTTTAATATGGCTATTTGGAGATTTTTGCTGTTGAGTTAAGGGAGTTCTCTCTATCATATATATTTTGGATATTAGCCTGTTATCAGATAAATAGTTTGCACATATTTTTTCCATATGTTGACTTTGCACCCTATTTTTTGTCCCTTTGTTGTTCAGAAGCTTTTTAATTTAGTATAGTTTCACTTATCCACTTTTGCTTTTGTTGCCAGAGCTTTTGGCATTCTATCTAAGAAACTATTGCTAAGACCAAAGTCCTGAAGCTTTTGCTTGTTTTCTTTTAGGAGTTTTATAACTTCATATCTATGCTTTAGTCTTATTTCATTTTGAGCCACTTTTTGTGCTTGGTGTAAGATAAGGGTCCAGTTTCATCCTCTGTGTGTGGATATTTAGTTTGCCCAATAACATTTGTTGAATATATTATCTTCTCCCTATTACATTTTATGGCACCCTTATGGAAAACCATTTGACCATATATATGCATTGATGTATTTCCAGGTTCTTATTCTGTTCCATTGATCTGTATTCTGTTTTTACACCAGATACTTACTGTTTTAATTACTGTATCTTTAAAATATTTTAAAATCAGGTAGTGTGATATTTCCAGCTTTGTTTCTATCCCTCTTCCCCGCTCCATCTATTTAGATCCCTTGTGGTATCATAGGAACTTGAAGGTTTCTTCTTTCTATTTTTGTTTAAAATGACATTGGGATTTTGAAATGGATTGCACAGAATACATAGATTATTATTTTGAATAGTATGTACATTTTAACAATATTAATATTTCAATGCATGAACACAGGATATCTGTCCACTTGTGTCTTCTTTATTCTTGAGATAATAATTGTATTATCCAGTAGTCTCCTTACTGTCCTTTTTCTCCTCCACTCAAGTCCTCCCAGCCAGTGGTTGGGAACGGTCAGTAAGTAGGTCTTTTCTGCATAAAGACAGGGAGGAATGAATATTATATTTTCCAAATTTCATCCCCATTGCAAAGTTATTTTTATGTTCAATGTGGCTATAACTTCATACTGTTGTAGTTATAGAATCCATATGTATTAAAGGGTTGTTGAAAGGGCTCATTAGAATATTTTTCTATTTTTTTATTTTGTCCATGTAATTTGGGATAAAGATAGATGCCAACAGTAGCAAAGAAAAAATTTGGTTACCAATGTATTTAATGTTAGGAAAAAATCTTCATTTTCAAAACTTAAGCACCTTTATTACCTTATTTTTTAACCTAAAATGCATCACAGATGTGCATTTGCTGTCCTTAAGTCACTAGAAGAACCTTGGATTTTTCAGTTTCTCAAGCTTGTATGTCTAAAATAAAATTTTAATCTTACCTCTTATTTTCTAACTAGTATATGGAAATATAGAGTTTTATCCCATATTACACAGAATTTTATAAATGATTAAAAGAGTAATCATTTTTTCCTTGAGAAATAGAAAAATTATGTTTTATTAATGATATAGAATTTACTGAGAGATATTATGCAAATCAGAGAAAATAGAGTATTAATGTAGTCATCCTGAGGTCCTATACTTCCTTTTGCAGATTTGCTCAACTTTTGTCCAGAGGTAGAATAATGGAGTTGAAAGTGACAGAAGTTCTGTGTCCATGCCTCTTTCAGTACAAATGGGGAGGTCATCTGTTTTAGTCTTTTTCAGGTCTTGGTAATAACAAAAGAAAATTAAGTCCAATCATGATGGAATTTCTTTTTTAAAAAAATTATTTTAATTAGGTATATATGACAGCAGAATTAATTTTGGTTCATTGTACACAATTGCAGGACAATTTTACATTTCTGTGGTTGTACACAATGTAGCATCGCACCATATGTACAGTCATACATGTACCTAGGGTAGTGATGTCCATCTCATTCCACCATCTTTCCCATCCCCTATTCCCACTCCCCACCTCACCCTCCCCTTTGCCCCATCAAAGTTGCTTCATTTTTCCCATGTCCTCCCCATTATCGATCAGCATCCACTTATCAGAGAGAACATTCAGCCTTTGGTTTTTGAGGATTGGCTTACTTCACTTAGCATGATATTCTTCAACTCCATCCATTTACCTGCAAATGCCATAATTTTATTCTCTTTTAATGCTGAGTAATATTCCATTGTGTATATATACCAGTTTCTTTATCCATTTATCTATTGAAGGGCATATAGTTTAGCTATTGTGAATTGAGCTGCTATAAACATTGATGTGTCTGTGTTACTATAGCATGCTGGTTTTAAGTCCTTTGTGTAAAGACAAGGAGTTGGATAGCTGGGTCAATGGTGGTTCTATTCTCAATTTTCTAAGGAATCTCCATACTGCTTTCCAGATTGGTTGCACCAATTTGCATTCCTACCAGCAATGAATGAGTGTGCCTTCCCCTGCCCCACATTCTCGCCAACATTTATTGTTGTCTGTATTCTTTATAACTGCCGTCTGACTCATGTGAGATGAAATCTTAGAGTATTTTAATTTGCATTTCTCTAATTAGATGTTGAATTAGAGATGTTGAACATCTTTTCATATATTTGTTGATAGAATGTATATCTTCTTCTGAGAAGTGTCTGTTCAACTCCTTAGCCCATTTATTGTTTGGGTTATTTGGTTTTTTGGTGTTAAGTTTTTTGATTTTTTTTTTATATATATCCTGGAGATTAGTGCCCTGTCTGAGTGCATGTGGCAAAAATTTGTTCCCAAAATGTAGGCTCTCTCTTCACCTCATTGTCTCTTTCTTTTCCTGAGAAGAAGCTTTTTAGTTTGAGTCCATCCCATTTATGAATTCTTGATTTTATTTCTTGCACATTAGAAGTCTTGTTAAGGAAGTCAGGGCCTAATCTGACGTGATGAAGATTTGGGCCTACATTTTCCTCTGTTAGGCTCTGGGTCTCTGATCTAATTCCTAGGTCCTTTATCCACCTTGAGTTTGTGCATGGTGAGAGAGAGGGGTTTAGTTTCATTTTTTTCTCCAATGTCTAGTATGAGATAACTGTATTTATGTGGGTTTGTCTCTGTGTCTTCTATTTTGTACCATTGGTACAACCATCTTTGATCTATTGTTTTGGCTCCTTTTTTTGTCATTGAGTAGTGATTTTTTTTCTTGTATTTGGTTTTATCCTATGTAGTTTCCAAAGTGGGACCCTTTTTTACAGCCTTAGGTATCATCTCTACCGAATATCCATGTTTTTGGAATGAAGTTTGGAGTCAAACAGACCTGGGTTCACAGAGAAATTCTGCTGCTGATTACTTTGTAATCTTAGGGATTTGGGATAATTCCTCCAGATACCTTTGCCTCAGGTATAAAACAAAAAAATTATGCCCACCCCAAGATGCTGTTGCACGATGATGTGTAGTACTCAACAAAGATGGACAAACAACTCACATCTTTTCTTTTTTTTCTGTGTTACCACTTTTTTCCTGTGTTATATCTTTTTTCTCATGTTTATATGAGAAAAGCCCATGTGTTCCACATTATAAGAGATTCTCTATAATTATTTTAAAAATGTACTCCTAGAGGTTATATACTGTGATAAGTATCTTAGAAAAGTCTGTCTTCCATCCACATCGACTATAGAATAAAAGGCGAGAGAATGGAGGAGGAGAAAACACCGAGTAACCCAGGCAAGAGGTGATGTGAGCATTAAATGGTGTCAACTCCAGAGTGAACAGAGGAGTGGAATTGACTCAGCATAATTTAAGAAGCTGAGTAGAACATTTTTATAGGTCCACTTTTTTTCATGATAATTATGACCATTATATTTTTAGCATTTAAAATTTCAAAGTAAATGAACATTAGAATTTCTTAGATCATTCCTGACTCCCTACCTGACTTCTGAGCATAAGATTAAGAGAGAAGAGAGAGGGTTCTCTGATACTATTTATATTATTTAGTTTTTAAATTCAGGAAGTGTATTAAAATTCAGTTTTGGAATCATTAAATCATAATTTCAGATATATCAAGTCATGCCATGTGTCCATTTTTGTGGAAATAAAAGTGAGAACATGGTGTCTGCTTAGATATAGATTTGGGATATAGTTAGTTAGGCATCCTCAAGATCTCCCAGGCTTGTGTTAGCTTCTGTAATCTTGGTCATTCTCTTTATCTGCAAAATATTCTTGTCCTCTTTACTGAGTGTACATTATTCAGCATGAGTGTTATTTTTACCTCTGAAATTCATAGCTATTATGGGTTACGATCATTTTTATACTTTGTCATATACCATCTCATAATATGAATTATTTCATACTTTTGTTCCTTAATTTATTGAAATCTGTTTTTCAGCTCCCTCTATTTCATTTATTTGTAAAATAAACTGCAAACCTTCTGATGATAAAACTGCTGACACATTTTGCTTTCTCCTTACCCTTCTTCTCTGTGGCATTGGACTCCTAGCTTTTATGAGCTGACTCTTATCTGAGTTTCCTCCTTTTCCTCCTTTCTTGATAATTTTTGCTCTTTCCATGCCTTTTTGCAAGTTTTCCCAAAGGCTCTGGTTTTGTCTTCTTCTCATATCGGTGATATTAAGGGGAATTCGACAATAATACTAGCTACCACTCTTCTGAGCTTCCACATTTCCACACGTCTGTCCTGAGGACAGTATATTCAATCTCTTATTAACTATCTGCACTTGGTAGCTCGCCCTGCATTTATTTGTAAGCTACTCCTTGCTTCTCCTTATTTCCCAATTCTTATAAATGGTATCCACATTCACCACCTAGTCTCTCTGACTTTTATATCCCTTGTCTCATTGGTAAGTTGCTTAGACCCAATAATTGTATATTCTTATTGTTCTCAAGGTAGCTCTTACATTCCCCATTGCCTTCGCTTTTGTTCAGGGTATAATAGTTTTTTTTTTTGTTTTGTTTTGTTTTTTAAATGGTAGCAGCCTCCTAACAATTCTCCTGCTTCTAAGCTTATCTTTCAAACTACTGTAGATAAAAGGTTGTCAAACTGTGGATTATGCAGCCATACCATATGTGTATGTCCACACAAATGTATTACTATCATTTATGTACTATAGAAAGTGCACATTGCATATTATATTAAGAGGTGATATGACATAGATAAAGAAATAAATTGTTTTTTCCTCTATATTCCAATAAATGATGTTATGCATGTACTCTCCTTTTTTTTAATTAATTTTTATTGTAGGTTGTTCAAAACATTACATAGTTCTTGATATATCATATTTCACACTTTGATTCAAGTGGGATATGAGCTCCCATTTTTACCCCATATACAGATTGCAGAATCACATCAGTTGCACAACCATTGATTTACATATTGCCATTCTGGTGTCTGTTGTATTCTGCTGCCTTTGCATGTACTCTCCTTTGGAAATTTCTGTTTTTGACTGAAGATATAGTGATCTTTATAAACTAAAATACTATATGCCATTGTTTAGTCTAAAATTCTTATTCCTCACTCCCTGTTAGATAAAATGCATATATATAGCATTGGCTTCCATATCCTGGAATCCCACACTTTTTCTGTATTATCTATCTTACTTTTTGTTAGTGACTCCTGTATCTTACTTGACATCTTTATTTTGGCTCCACTGTACTATGAGTTTCAAACACACATTTTCTACCTGATCTTCTTTGGTTCATGTACACATTAGACTGTATCTCTGTTCCTTTTGGAAGGACATGTCCCTATTGTCTTGTTTTACTTGGCAAATGCTAGACCATCTTCTTGAAACAGGAATAAATGTCTGCTTTGGACTTTATAGGCTCTAAAAGGTGAAGATAATTTTTGTTTTACAACTGAATACTAAATGACATTGTACCTAACCTCCGCCCGGCACATATGGTTTGCCTATTTTAATTCATACCCTCCTTATATTTTTCTAACCTTATATGATATTCTCCTTGGAAACAGAATAGAAATTTTATTTCCCTTCAAGTTGATTATTTATTATAATTTAAGGAAAGTCAACTTTTTTATAAGTAATATAGTATGTAATTAAAGAAGAGTGTACTATAAATCAGGTGAGGGGAGAAAATTAGAGTGTTATGAGAAACATAAATCTCTTAAGAAAACCATTGTTTAACATAATACTTTCCAAAAAAGTTTGTATGGAATTTTTCTTTTTTAATGAAATTGTGCTTTTTAAGCAAAGTTTCTTAATCTGCAAGTGTGTGGAAAAGACTGCAAACTTTGTGTTTATGTTCATAATTTTCTATGTATGTGCATGTTTTGAGTCATCTCTTCTTTTCCAAAAAGATTCTAAAGCTTTTAAAAGATCCTCAAAGGGGTTCATTATTTAAAAACTGATGGAGAATAAACGCTCAAACAATTAAATGTTCTTTTAATAGTTTAATTTGCTGTTAAAGCTGTATATATACATTTTAGGGATTAGCAGAATGAGAAATTGCTCTTTTTCATGTAATGATATGTTTTCCACCAAACTGCTGGACTTTTAGTATTAGAATATTAATTGACTAACCCACCTAAATCTCGTAAAAAGCTTAATCATTAGTTCCCCTTTTAAGTATATGAATATATAAGTCCAGTGCAATGGTATCTACTGGCTAAACTGAAAAGGATATGTTTTGGTGAGAGGGAAACATGCTCTAATAAAATTTCTTTCTAATAATGCAGAAGATAACGAAAAATAGACTACTTCTTCCGAAGATCAGGATCCTGTTGCCTTTGAAAGTTCAGGAGATAAGTGCCCCAGAATGCTGACGGGGGATGGGCATTTCCTTGTCTCAGCCAACCGTGGGCTTCAGAAGCGATGACATCATCATTGCTTCACTGACTTCAGAATTCAGGCCAGGGACAAGCCCATGAGCTTAGACAGCTGCTTTGTCAGACGTGGGCCAGAAAGGAAGACCCAGTGAGCTTCCTGTTGAGGCAGGGCAGGCTTTGCGACTCCTTTCTTGGTCCTTTGTGAAAGCACATGACTGGACTTGTCGAAGATTAACCCCCTTAACGTTTCAGTAAAAAATTAAACAGATGCAAAGCAGCTCCGTCACTTTTTTCCTCTCTGTTGTGAGTTCAGTATTATGGTGGGCACTGAATCATTTTGAATTCCCCCAGAGAGGCCAAGGCAGTCAATGGGGGCTATGAATGAGGGCCCTCTGAAGGGCTCAGTTGTGGGTTTTCTAGGGCTTTCACTGTTCTTTATAGCATTATTCCTCTGAAAGAGTCCCTCTAAGAGTGGGGTCACTCGGAGGACCTCTTAGTGTGTGAAGTAATCCACCCTTTAATCTCTTCCTTCCTGTGGGAAAATGGGCTTGTGTTTATATCCAGATAAAGCTGTTTACTTTCAATGTACTACTTTTTTTTTTTCACATGACTATAGTTCATTTTCAAATTTGGTTCCTTAATAAGAAAAAAATTCCAAAAACTATTATGTGATTTGTGCTGATAATTTTATACAGTTGTGTATGCTGAAGATCTGATGTTCTTGATCCTCCTAGACTGTTATTTCATGAATCTAGCAGTTATGGCATATTCAAAGCAAAAAAGTATATACTATTTTATTGTCATGATGAGATAATCTGGATATCTTTTTCATTTCCATTATGCTAAGTTTATTTACATATTATATATATGGAAAGGATATGCATTTTTTAAGTAGATGTCAAAATATTATATTGGAGATAACAAGATGTAGGTCTTTTAATGATAAAATTGTTAATAGTGTTAGAACACATAATGATTGGCTTTGTGGAAGGGATGGTGAGGAAAGTTGTTTTTTTGTTTTGTTTTTTTACTGTTTGATTTTTAAAAGTCACCCTGTATTCATGTATTACTTATATATGTGAAGAAATTAAAACAACATTTAGTTGTTTTTGTTCAGGTTTCCTTGTCTATTTTGGATCTAAGTCTATAAAGATAGTATCTCATAGCAGGTTTCAGTTCCAATTTAGAGTTCTAAAAACTCTAAATCATAAGAAAATAGTAAGGGAAAGAGATACTAACATTTCTATTGAAAAATAGTTGAAGGACAGAAGTAGATGTGTTTTACACATAATCTTTTGAAGGTTTATAGTGCATCAAAATTCCTTCCTAGTCCCTATTACTATTAAAATAATCTTAACTGCTTTCAGTTATCTTTATAATAATGTAGAGCTTTAATATACAGGGGAAAAAAACTGATTTAGTCAGGCATTGATGCATGCCTTGTAATCCAAGCTACTCAGAAGCTGAAGTAGGAGGATCATGAGTTTGAGGCCAGCCTGGGCAACTTAGGGAGAACTTGTCCCCCCAAATAAAATAGATAAAAAAGGCCTGATAATGTAGCTCAGTGGTAGAGCACCTCAAGTCCTAGTACCTCAAACCAAACAAAACAAATAAAAAGTGAAAATATTTGTTCTAGGCAATCTAGAGGTCAATGAAAGAATTTACATTCCTGTATCCCCTTGACCTCTCTTCTGTTCTTTTCCCTCTTTAGAACTGTTTTTGGAGGAAATTAGTGGTGTTCCTTAAACCTGCTTTGTACCTTTCCCCAGTGCCTAATTTGACCATATGAAATGGTTCAACTTAAGTTCATTGTCCACATCATAACTATAGACAATTGGTCTCTGCTTTAAACTTTTCAGTGGCTTGTCATTACTCCATTGACCTCTCTGCCCAGCCTCCTTGTTCTGACTCAAGGGCTTTTATGATCTGACCCTTGTTCAGCCAGCTTATTCAGTTACCAGTCTGTCTACACTTCAGATGCATTAAAAATTCAGTTTCTGGACTGTGAAGTCAGGTTTTTAGTATGGGCTCTGGGGAATGCTATTCCTTTGCTAGAAGTGGTCTCCTCTTTCTTCCCTTCTCCTCTACCTCTCAAACCTATGTCTCCAATTTACCAGCACCCCTCTTAAAAATGGCAAAGAGATAATATACACATACAAGTAAACATAAACCATTTTTTTTTTAAGAAGTGAAAAGTGTTATGGAGTGGATTTTCGTCCCTCCATTTCAAATGTCCCATTGTAGTGATGGTACCCATCACAGAATTCAGGGCAGTGATGTTGTCTGGTGAACAGAGACCACAAAGGGAAGAATTTTCTTGTTTGGAGCCTTAAGATTCCATCAGCACAATTTCCTAAGGCAGTCAGCTCCTTGTGAGCTCATACTAAAATTTCCATTGCCCCACACATAAAAGGAACTAAAAAATATTTAGCTACAATTTCTTTTTTCTAGGAACCCAGGAAAAAAGGGGTCATCTTTGGCAAGTTAGGAAGGCATGAAAGTTTTCAGCAAAAAGTTTATATTTTGTTTTTATTTTTTTAAAGTAGCTTTCAGGCATTTATAGAAGAACTTAGGAAATGAAGTACTTTTGCAGACAGGTGTTTTTGCTATGCTTTGGAAAAACTGGAATAGCAGAAATACTACTGAAGCCCTCTCTTAATTCACAGGAGAAACATACCCTTTTTCTCCTTCCTGTATGATAACATTTGCTTTTCCAAAATTATGAGTAATCAGTATCAGAAATGTAGT